>NC_134524.1:32062850-32425350 GCF_027942865.1 Odontesthes bonariensis | reverse complement strand
CGCTCCACCCTATTCTGTGCTTCTATAACATCAATTATTGTTGAAAGTTAACCCACAGCACTGTTGGATGCATTTCATCTTGATTTACTCAATTTTTATATAGGCATATCAGTGTGTTTACAAGTCTAATATTATATTATATATTAAAAAAACATTATATTAATATGGTAAAGTGTAATAAGTGAACTACTAAATACCTACTTATATGACCCACATAGCCGATAACCTTTGTTACACAAAAAACTGTAGACACAAAACAAACTTTCAAATATCTTTTTTATTTTCTTTATAAGTGTTATATTGCCAAGAACCTTTCTCCACAATTGAAGCACAGTGATGCACAGCTCGAACCACCACATTATTTAAAGGAAAAGAAATGTGTCAGCTTATGATCAGACCATTAAAGATCATCAAACACACAGACAAATACATTATGCTTACTTTTAAATAAAATACCACCTTCCCTATGTGCCTCTAAGTGTCTTTACAACCAATTTTGTTGGTATAAATGTTAGACAAATACATCAATTAAACAAGATGCAACAAGATATGCAGCGTTCAATTTTGAGCATAGCGCCAGTGTTATGTAAAGAATAATATTGAAATATGCATTTGTAACACACAAATAATATCATAATAAATAAAACAGATATGATATAACTCAGTTTTCTTGGTCATGTAAAATGGCAATACAATTATATTGCACTGTGACTCCAGTGCGCCCCAAGATCATTTCAACAGCTATATCTCCTAAAGACATCATCCAATCTCTAACATAATTTTTTTGTATCATCAGGGAGCAACACTTGAACAATTAGTGTGGTACACCTCGTATAAAAACTTTCTCGTCCTAGGGATTTTGAGCTACGGACTTTATCTTTGGTCGGTATACAGTTAAGGGATGGGGGAGCAAAAGTTATCAAAAATCTTGAGTTTTTGAGCATGTTTAGGGGGCTTGGCCAAGCGGCGCACTCGCCAGTGCAAACGAAACGCTAAAACTTTCACGTAAAAAGTCAAATTTGCACCAAACTTGGTATGAGTCATCCATGTCGGATGCCCGACGATCCTATGTGGTCATATGCTGACGTCATCTAAGCCACGCCCCCTCAGAACAGGAAGTCCCTTTTTTTTCCTTGGAAAGCTCCATCTCTGGCCCCCTTCACCTAATCAACATGATCTTGTGTCAGAATACAGATAACAAGTTGGTGTCACTTGCTTTAAAGCACCAACAGTTTTCAGTTGAAGGCGTGGCCCTGGCGGCGTGGGGAAGTCAGACACCGCGCCGTTACCATAAGCATGGATTAAAGTATTCCGGCCCCGGGCCGGATTTCCGGCCTGCAGCACTTGGAGTGAAAAAAAAATATTATTAATACTTTTTTTTTTTTTAAAACCCAAAACACGATAACTCCATGGCTTTCGAGTCTGTTCGTTCTCTGCCAATGGTAGGAAAGAAGCGCCGCTGTCCATGGCGCTGGGTATGGCTGGAGGAGATTGGACGAGATGGCAAACCATTTAGCAGTTGGTGTAAGAAGTTGAGTGAGGCAGGCGCTTGCTTCTGCACGCTGTGCTCCAGGAGGCTAATATATGCATCCAGCGGCAAAAAGTTTCCAAAATGACCACACTAAAATCACATGCCATGACACCAAATTTCTACAGTAGTACAAATATGGTCTGTACTCACAAAACGATGCATTTGGAAGTTTGAAAATAGTCCAGGAGTTTATTATTATCAACACAAGCCTAATAGCTTATCTGCTGCTAAAGCTGCATCGACGTCACTTCTGGGAGCTGGGAGCTTCAAAGTAAGATGAGGGTTGATCTACTACTGTAGACAACAAAGTATATGCTATATTCTACATGTTTTTGTTTTATGAATTTTTATGTTGTAGAGTTGTGAATTTATTTCATCAATGGAGAAATTGAGCAGCCTTGCTTTGTTGATGGTTCAGGTCTTACCTAAAGGACAGAACATTTTCTGTGAATATTAATGACTCTGAATCATCTGATGCTTCAATGCCATATGGTGTCCCACAGGGCTCAATTTTGGGCCCACTGCTTTTCTCTCTGTACCTTCTGCCTCTGGGTTCTATTTTCAGGAAATATGGGATTTCATTTCATTGTTATGCCGACGACTGCCAGATTTATTTGCCCATAAACCAGAAGGAGGTAAATCCCATCAAACATCTCCTGGCATGTCTAGGGGATATTAAAGCTTGGTTGGCTCTGAACTTTTTAAATCTTAACGAAAATAAAACAGAGGTGATTGTGTTTGGACCCAGTGGCTCTTGTGAGACCTCCTCTGACCTGGGACCTTTGGAGGAACATTTTAAACATTTTAAACCTTTTATTACAGATTTTGGCTTTATGGTGGACAGTGATTTTAAAATGGACAGACAAATAAGAGCAGTGGTTAAATCCGGTTTTTATCATTTAAGGCGATTGGCGTCGGTGAAATCTTTTCTTTCTAGGCAGCATTTGGAAACAGTGATTCATGCTTTTATTTCAACTCGATTGGATTACTGTAACTCCCTTTATTTGGGAGTCAGTCAGTCGCTGCTCTCACGTCTGCAGCTGGTTCAGAACGCTGCTGCACGACTCTTGACAGGAACCCGAAAGAGAGAACATGTGACCCCTGTCCTGGCCTCACTTCACTGGCTGCCTGTAAATTTTAGGATTCATTTTAAAATTCTTATGTTTGTTTTTAAATCACTGCATAATCTTGCCCCGGTTTACCTCTCTGAGCTTCTCCATCCCTATAGACCCCATCGGTCTCTCAGGTCCGCTGATCAGCTGCTCCTGGAGGTGCCAAGAACTAGAAGGAAGCTCAGAGGGGACAGGGCTTTCTCTGTCATAGGCCCTAAGTTATGGAATGACTTACCCATGCAGGTCAGAGAGGCCCCTTCACTGCCCATTTTTAAAGTTCGTCTTAAAACCCATCTATTTTATTTGGCTTTTAATTCCAGCAGGATCTAGTTTTATAATATATAATGCAGGAGTTGTTTCTTTTATTGTTGTGTTTTAATGTACAGCACTTTGTGTCAACGGTGGTTGTTGTAAAGTGCTCTATAAATAAAGTTGCTTTGCTTTGCTTTGCTTTTGCTTGTGTTGATAATAATAAACTCCTGGACTATTTTCAAACTTCCAAATGCATCGTTTTGTGAGTACAGACCATATTTGTACTACTGTAGAAGTTTGGTGTCATGGCATGTGATTTTAGTGTGGTAATTTTGGAGATACGGACCAGGTCCCATTAACGCTTGTACGAAGCTATTCGGGATAACTCAGCTGATGTTCAGCCAATATCGAAAAAACTTTGGGTGGGCTACGTGGCTGGATATCACGGTTCAAATGACCCCAGGTTGAATCTACTCCGAACTATCGCTTTCACGCTAGCACAACCCCTGGTCGAGCTGTGTAAAAAAGTAGAGGAAGATAAAATTGCACTAAGTAAAATGTCCATTTCAAATCAGCTGGCCAGCTATTTCAAGTAAATCACTGTCCTTTTAATGTACCCTAAATGGCAGACTGCATTTACTACAGCATGCTCAAAATTCACAATTTAAGAGTGTTTTTATCAAAATTTTCTGGCTTGGTTACAGGCTTCTTGCTTACCAATACCATATAGGGAGCACCAGGGGGGTCACGGCCACGGAAGGGGGCCATGGCCCCCAGTTTGGGAACCATTGTGAACACTATACAATAATCTGCATACATGTATATAGTTGTTTGCATGAGTCTAAAAAGTTCAGGCTCAGGATTTTTTTTTGCTTTAATCCCTGCATAAGTGTGGCTCTAAATTCTACAGTTTTGAGCCGAGATGCACCAAACTCACTGGGATCGATCCTAATCCATCCCCCAACAGATGGCAAGGCAAGGCATCTTTATTTATATAGCGCATTTCATACCACAGGCAACTCAATGTGCTTTAAGACAAGGCATTTAAAAGAACAGCATAAAGCAGCAATTTAAAGAGAAAAAAAAAATAGAATAAAAATTAAAAACACAGTTAAAAGCAATCAAAGAAGAGGGGAAAAAGAAAGATATAAACTCAACCATACGCACACCGAAAGAGAAATGTTTTAAACCTGGATTTAAAAGTGCTTACAGTTGTGGCTGATTTCAGTTCTGCTGGTAGTTTGTTCCAGTTGTGTGCAGCATAACAGCTAAAAGCTGCTTCACCGTGTCCAGTTTGAACTCTGGGCTCCACTATCTGACCTGAGTCAGCAGATCTCAGAGCTTTACTGGGTTTATACTCTGCTAGCATGTCATTCATGTATTCTGGACCTAAACCATTCTGTGATTTGTAGACGAGTAGCAGAACTTTAAAATCTATTCTGTATCTGACCGGGAGCCAATGTAAAGACTTGAGAACTGGGGTGATGTGATGTGATCTCTTTGTTCTGGTTAAAACTCGGGCTGCAGCGTTCTGAATGAGCTGCAGCTGTTTGAGACTCTTTTGGGGGAGTCCAGTCAGAAGACCGTTACAGTAGTCAAGTCTGCTGGAGATGAAAGCATGAATCAGCTTCTCCTGATCTGTTTGGGACATGAAACCCTTAATTCTGGATATATTCTTAAGTTGATAAAAGGCTGATTTGGTGACTGATTTGATATGATTGTTGAAGGTCAGGTCTGAATCTATCAGCACGCCGAGGTTCCGGACTTGGTCTTTAGTTTCTAGAGACAGTGACTCAAGATGTTTACTGACAGCAAACCTCTTCTCTTTGTTGCCAAACACAATGACCTCAGTTTTTTCTTGATTTAACAGAAGGAAATTTTGGTTCATCCACTTTTTGACTTGCTCTAAGCAGTCGCACAAGGACTCTATAGGACTGCAGTCATCTGGAGACAGTGCCAGATATATCTGTGTGTCATCTGCATAGCTGTGGTAGTTGACTTTAGAGTTCTTCAGAATTTGACCCAGAGGCAGCATGTATAGAGTGAACAGAAGGGGTCCAAGAACTGACCCCTGAGGAACTCCACATGTCATAGCCACTCGATCAGATTGATTACTTCCAATAGTCACAAAATAACTCCGCTCCTCCAAGTAGGACCTGAACCATTCTAGGACTGTCCCGCTGAGTCCTGCCCAGGTTTCCAACCTTAGCAGTATACTGTGATCCACAGTGTCAAATGCAGCACTGAGATCCAACAATACCAGAACTGACACCTTGCCTGAGTCAGTGTTCAACCTTATGTCATTTAACACTTTAATAAGAGCCGTTTCTGTACTGTGGTGAGGTCGGAAGCCTGACTGAAATTTGTCAAGGAGTCCACTGGAGTTCAAGAAGTTACTGAGTTGATTAAAAAAACACTTTCTCAACAATCTTGGCTATAAAAGGAAGATTTGAGATGAGTCTGTAGTTGGTTAAAATAGAAGCATCCAATGTTGTCTTTTTTAGGAGTGGCTTGATGGCAGCTAATTTTAAGGGTTTAGGAAACGTGCCTGATTGAAGTGAGCAGTTTATTATTTGCTGCAAATCGGTTTGGACAGAGCTTACAATAGTTTTAAAGAAGTCAGATGGCATTGTGTCAAGACAGGATGTCGATGGTTTAAGATGCTGGACTGTTTCTTCTATGGTTTTTTGGTCAACTGTATTGAATTCTGACATCATAGTTGATTGATTCCTAGGTGGTTTTAAGGATTGCATCATTTTATTATTTTGCTCATTTACGTTGATATTTAGCCTTATAGATTTGATTTTTTCATTGAAAAAACAAATTCATTGCATTTTTCTGTGGAACAGAGTTCTGAAACTATCTGTTTTGGGGGGGTTGTCAGCTTATTAACCATAGCAAACAAAGCACGAGTGTTGTTGATGTTCTTATTAATCATTTCAGATAAGTGTTGCTGTCTAGCGCGGAGTAACCCGTGGTTAAAATTACAAAGACTTTGTTTGTAGAGGTCATGGTGAATTTGAAGTTTAGTTTTTCGCCATTTACGCTCTGCTTTCCTGCATTCTGTTTTCAAGGCCTTTACCATAATAGTGTTCCTCCATGGTGTTCGCTTTCTGCTCAAGATCATCTTATTTTTAAAAGGTGCAACAGTATCCATGACATTTGAGATTTTCAAGTTAAAGTTATCTAAGAGTTCATGAACTGTCTCTGCACTCGCAGTTGATGACATAGCTATAACTTCCATAAACTTAGCACTGGTATTCTCATTTATGTACCTTTTTCTAACAGACACACGGGTTAACTGAATGTTTGGAGTTAACTGTAAGTCAGAGAACACACAGAAATGATCAGAGAGTGCCAAGTCCTTGATATCAACAGAAGAAATGTCAACACCTTTAGAGATAACCAGATCCAGTGTGTGGCCTCGTGTATGTGTGGGTCCATTCACATGTTGAAGGAGGCCAAAAGTGTCAAGTAGAGAGCAGAGTTCTTTGGCATTAGTGTCCATGTTATTGTCCATGTGAATGTTTAAATCCCCTGTTATGATAAAAAAGTTATAGTCAGTGCAGATAACTGACAGCAGTTCAGCAAACTCATCAAAGAAAGTTCCTGGGTATCTTGGTGGTCTATAAATGATTAGGAAGATAACTTTTGGATCCCTCTTTACTAAAAAACAGAGATATTCAAAAGAGCTAAAATCACCAAGTAAAATTTCTTTGCACTGAAAGACTGATTTAAAAATCAGCAACTCCCCCGCCCTTCTTACCACTTCGACACTTATTGATAAAACTGAAATTTGTTGGTGCTGCCTCATTTTTTTTTTTTTTAAATATGCACAATGATAAAACAATAAAATACATTTATTAATACAAAGGCCAAAAGAATGTGCAGGAGAGGAAAGGAAGCCCAAGGGCTTATATAACCCCGCCCCAATACAAAACACTAAATTAAATCAACCAATAAAAGAAAAGAAAAGGCAGAAAAGAAAAGAGGAGGAGACAAGGAAAAATACAGAGAGAACAAAATCACAATTTCATTTCAATTGAAATTTTGCCTGGACAGAAGATACCTCACCAAACTAGACTTAAGCATTTGGTAGGAGGATAAAAGCATGAGACTGGTATCACAGCTACATTCAGTCAGCCATGTTTCACTAAGAAATAAAAAGTCTAGATTATAGGTCATGATCATGTCATTTACTAAGAGGGATTTGTTGGCTAGTGATCTGATATTGAGTAGGGCTAATCTCGTGGAGACAACAGGTGATACTGGTGTGTTTCGGGGTTGACACACTATATTCAATAGATTGGTAGATTTAACTGAACCTTTTTTATTTCTCACCAGTTTGACCACTTTTCTGTTACCTGTCATCACAGGGATTGAAAAGGCTGTCTGAACTCCATAGGGCCCTGACTTTATCTGGGGAAGAGCATTCTTGATATCAGTATTACAGCCTGGACCCGGCACATATCAGTCAGACTCACAGATATTATGATTCAGAGGAGGTGGGGGGGTTGGTGACTTTGGTTTGAGGGTTGTTTCCAACGTGATGGACGTGGTGGAATGGGAGGGGCTGGATGAGGTGGGATGTTAGGGGGGAAGAATATGGGATTTTGGCGTCGTGTCAATTGTATTCCAATATTGAGAAAGCTCTTCATCCTGTCCGGGAAATCCAGAAGTGAGGAGTCCAGACTGAGTGGAGAGAGCTGGAGGCTGGGTGGGGTCCGGGGGGGGCGAAGGCTGGGGGTTTCCCACTGGGGCTGGGGGAGACTCCGCCTGTTGGACTGCCGGGGCTGGTGAAGACTCCACTTGTTGGGCTGTTGGGGCTGGTGAAGACTCCTTATCCTGGGGTGAGGATGATGACGTTGCAGGTTCTTTCTGGATCTGCTGTCCTCCATGGTCAGTCCTTGTCTCAGCGCCCTCACTAGAGCATTGTCCTATCTGTCGTTTTGGAACATTTTGTCCTGTCTCGTCCTTGATAGGGGCTGCTGGTGTGTGACGCAGAGAGTAAAAAATGTTGGAGCTTAGCAACTGAACTCCTGACTTGTTAAGGTGAAATCCATCTGCCTTAAAGAGGTGCCTGCGTCCCCAAAAGATGTTGAAATTGTCAATAAAGTTCATTGAATGAGCAGCACACATGTCTTTGAGCCATCTGTTTAGTATCATCAGTCTGCTGAATCTCTCATCTCCTTTCCAAACTGTTGGTAGAGGTCCACTGAAAAACACCTCTGTACTTGTGCATCGAACTTTGTTTACCAGGTCCATAAAGTCTTGTTTTAATACCTCCGATTGTTGCTTCACAACATCAAGGGCTCCTGTGTGTATGATGAGAGATTTCAGTGTCGGATGCTCAGCAACAATGTCCAGGATCTTCTTTGAGAAATCAGACACCATGTCGTTACTAAAACAGAGTATTTTGGTCTTTTTCTCGGATGATCTCTCTCCTAAATGTAGAGGAGAAGATTTTCTTTAGTTTAGTTGCACAGAGATTAGCTAGTTATTTAGAAAAGATTAGCTTAATAGATACTACTGTGCAGAAGGCAGGAATACCAGGTTTCGCAGGGTGTTTAGAGCACACTAGCATGATTTGGCATCAGATTCAGACAGCCAAGATTGAGAAAAAAGACTTGCATGTTATATTTCTGGATCTAGCAAATGCATTTGGTTCAGTGCCACATAGCCTTATTTGGAAAGCATTTGAGTATTTTAGAGTGCCTGTAATAGTTGTTAACTTAGTAAGAGCATATTTTCAAGATATTAGACTGTGCCTAAGTACAGCACGTTTCACAACAGGTTGGCAGAGGCTAGAAATAGGCATTATGGCAGGGTGTACGATTTCTCCATTAGCATTTACAATGGCCATGGAGATAATTATTAGAGCTTCCAAGTGGGTTGTAGGAGGAGAGAGACGTCAGGATGGCATGCGCCTTACGCCAATTAGAGCATACATGGATGATATGACGTTAGTGACTACAACAGTGCCATGTATGAAGAGAATACTTGAGAGACTTAATAAAAATCTAAAGTGGGCTGGTATGAAAATCAAACCTACTAAGTCTAGAAGTATCTCAATAAGTAGAGGGAAATTAAGTGATAGAAAGTTTGTAATAGATGAAGAAAGCATTCCAATAATTAGGGAAAAGGCAGTAAAGAGTTTAGGCAGGTGGTACCAGGCAGACATGAATGATGGAGAGCAGGCAGTGCAGTTTCGGAAAGATGTTGCTGAGGGACTGGATAGAATAGATAAATCAGAGCTTCCAGGAAAGTTGAAGCTGTGGTGTCTGCAGTTTGGATTGTTTCCTAGGTTGATGTGGCCACTGTCTGTGTATGAGATTCCATTATCTGTTGTGGAAAAAATGGAAAGATTAGTTAGCTTTTATATTAGGAAGTGGCTAGGTGTTCCTAGATGCTTATGTACTGTGGCACTGTATGGGAAAGGCATACTCCAGCTCCCAGTATCTAGTCTGGTAGAGGAGTTTAAATGTACTAAAGTTAGGACAGAGCTCCTGTTAGCTGGGAGTAAAGATGTGGTAGTTAGTAAGGTGGTTCCAAACCCAACCAAAGGGAGGAAGTGGAAACCAAGAATGGCAGCTCAGGAGGCAGAAGCAACTCTTAGACATACAGAGATTGTGGGTAATGTGCAAATAGGCCGGGGATGCTTGGGGCTTGGCCCAGGCAAACCGGTGTGGAGTAGAGCAGGTCCAAAGGAGAAGAGAAAGCTAGTTGTTGAGCAGATTCGTAGACAGGAGGAAATGTTAAGGGGTGCAAAGGCAGTGGCTCAGGCTAAGCAGGGACGGTGGTTGAATTGGGAAGGTGTAGAGAAGAAAAAGCTTAGTTGAAAAGAACTGTGGAGTATGGAGGAAAGGAGTATTAGATTTTTGATAGGGGCAACATATGATGTATTGCCAACTCCCCAGAACCTAAAACTCTGGGTAAATGGAGACCCGTTATGTTCGTTATGTTCAGGTACTGCAACTCTAAGACATATTTTGTCAGGTTGTAAGGTTAGTCTGTCACAAGGCCGGTATACATGGCGACATGACCAAGTATTAAGAAGCTTAGCTGCAGGTATTGAAGATAAACGAAGGCAGGTAAACTTAGGAGGGTCCAGAGAGTTGCAAGTTTGTTCAAGAGGGGGAGAAAGTTAAAAAGACGATAAGGAGGCACGGCAGCTTGGAGGATGCTTGTGATTGGGAGATGCAGGTAGATTTAGGAAATAAGCTTGTTGTTCCCCAGGAGATAGCCTCTACAAACCTAAGGCCTGATAGTCTTGTGGTCTAGGAGTAGAATGAGAGTCTATTTCATAGAGCTGACTGTTCCTTGGGAGGAGTTAGTAGCAGAAGCATATGAAAGGAAAAAGCTTAGATATGTGGAGTTGGGGGCAGAAGCAGAGCAGCGAGGATGGAAGGTTAGAATCTGTTCAATGGAAGTAGGATGTAGAGGATTTGTTGCAAAGTCTGTTGTCTCATTGTTGAGGGAGCTGGGTGTAAGTGGACAGAGTGTGAGGAAAATAGTGCAGGAAATGTCAGATAAAGCAGTAAAATCCAGCCAGTGGATTTGGATTAGAAGATGCAATAGCAGCTGGGGGCCCAGCAGGGGCAGCACTTTGGGTAAACAGACTTTTGAAAAAGCAAAGAAGAAGTTCAAGCTATTTAAGTGGAGGGTTTGGCACATGTGATCCTTTTGAAACCAGGCGGCCATTTTGGGTGAGTTGGCTTGGAGTGAGTTGTATGGCTTTTGTTTTTGCTGGCATTTTTAGTGATTGTAGGACTGTTTAGGTGAGTTTGTCGGCTGAATCTGCTAGTGTGTCTTGTCCTGCCTCCACCTCTGGCACCCTCTATATTTTCATTACCCCCTACCCGAACCAGGTTCTGAATCCCATTCCTGCTTTTCTTACCTCTTTTATTTCTTCCCCTACCCGAACCAGGGTTTGCATCCCCACCCCGCTGTAACTGGTGTGCAGTTGGTGAGAGGCTGAGGTAGATTATGGTGGTTGTGGTGTGAGGGGCAGTGTTGGCTGGCATTAGGGGGGTGACTCTGGGACGCCAGTGGTCATTGTCTAGCCTAGGTGTCGTGGGCCCAACTAGACGAAACACTGATGAAAGGAGGTTCCCACCTGATGACCCCAATGATATGTTGGTCAGCACTGCTCACATTTCTATATAATAGGGAGTGTAGGGAATTATTCACTGAGTCTGGTCCTTTATTTTATTTATTTTTTTATTTTCTTTAGCACAAGTTTCTTGTGTTTATATTGAATCCGGTCTTGGGAGATGAGCGTTCTTTTGGAGAGTCAGGATTTTGAGAATGTGCAGTCCAATATTTGATGGGCATGGCCTAATGCCTCCACAGCGCCCCCTAGAAACTAAAAAAAAAATCTGCCCCAAGCCATGCTTTCACCGACAATCATGAAACTCAGCACACCTGTGCGTCTTGTCAGGACCTGCAAAATAGTGTGGGCGTGGCAGAATGGCAAATTCCAATCCCTCACCGTTTGCATACGTTCGGCTCTAAATCTCCAATGCATCATCCGATTTGCACCAAACTAGATAAGAATGACATTTGTTAACCTCTAAAGAGCCCAATAGGATTATATTGGAGTGTGACTCCAGTGCGCCCCCTAGATCATTTAAACAGCTATATCTCCCTGAGACATCATCCGATCTGCACCATATTTTTTGTGCATCATTACGGAGCAGCGTTTGACACGTTGGTGTGGTACATTTCTGACGTTACTAAATCCCGCCCCCATAAAACAGGAAGTGACGGTAACTCCTGTCTGGAAGGTGAGATATCGCTCCAACGTTGAACACGTGCCACTGGTGTCGTGCTGTCGTGCACTGAAGGCGATTTGGGAAATTCGTCACATGCTCCGCCTGATGGACAGGTGCAAGAGACGCATGACAGCGTTGATGACCACTTCGGGGCGGCGGTGCTGGCACTCAGGCGGTCGCAAGGCCGGAGCGGCGCTTGGCTGCGAGGGCCGATATCACTGCTTGCAGTTTTAATTCTTTTTGTTATTGTGGTCATCGTGCCCGAGACCCGTAACACAATCACAGGAAATTTAAGACTGGACTATTACTTTAAATGAAAAGTCAAGTCTGTCTGATATAAGACACATTGGCACATTTCAAAGCTTCAAATCTTGATAGCAATTTCAGCACACTCCATTCAAAAACAGTAATTCCTTAGAGGTACTGAACTTAACAAGCAAATTAAACATGCTGAAAACTCAGGCAAAGATATTCCAAGTATGCTGAGACAGTGACTCTTGCATCCTACAAAGACTGTTGGCCTGCAGTTTGCCAAATCATGAGCATAGAGCAACACATTTGATGAACACTTACTAGGCACATTGTAACATTAACAGAACCTTGCTGAAAGTAAAGACTCACAGCCTACCATAGTGTAGCTTACTTCAATAGCCTTTGCCTTCAAACTACTTTACCATCAAAACCTTAGAATCAGGTTATGTGGACAAGATTACATTGAAAACCCATTAACAAGAATCACATACAAGATGATAGTTTTCAGATGAAAAAAATTATTTACACAAACTTGCAGTGTTCACACTGTCAAACAGTCAACACAAAATAGTATTTAAAAAAAATAAATAAAATAAATAAAAATCATAACCACAAACACCTTTTAGTTTAAAAAAAAAATAGTGTGAAATACAACTGCTTGTTAAAAGAAAATAATTAAACAAAAGTTACTCACCGTCATTCAATATTTGAAAACCCACACTCTAACATTTCCTGTTCCATTTCTGGGTTCATAAGTGATGTGCCCTCAGATGGCTCGGTGTCAGAGGTAATTTCCAGATTTGCCCCATCCGTTTTCGCCAGGGACAGTGAAACTGCCATGCCATTGGGATTGGCCCGGACGTGGACCTGTTCTGCACACAAGAGAGCCTCTTCCATATCCTCCATTTGCAGGCCTGTTACATACCCAAAGCGGGCAGCAACAAGTTCACCTACGCATGCATTTGCAGTGTTGGGAAGGTTACTTTTAAAATGTAATCCCTTACAGATTACTGATTACATCACTCAAAATGTAATTTGTAACGTAATCAGTTACATTACTTCAAGTGAGTAACGTAATCTGATTACTTTGGATTGCTTACAATGTTGTCATTTTTTTAAGCCTGAATGAATGTAGCAACCACATATTGCATATTATTGTTTTATTTTTCTTTCCAATTTACAAATAAATAAACAAATAAAACAGCCTTTTCAATCACCCTATAAAACTACATATGAAACCATTTCATCAAACAATTTTATGAAACACTTAAAAACCAAACAATAACCTTTCTCTACAACAACTGTAAGCTATCTATTAGCAGGTTTGCCACTTTCTGCAGGTGGATTTTTTGCCAGGATTATCACATAACCATTTCCTTGACTGCTTTATAACCAGAAATATCAATGAAAAAGACTCAAGTCCCTGTTCAACAATGTAGGGCCCTGGTCTCGCTCTCTCCGGGTGTTTTGGCAGGAAAGGGATACTGTATTTCAACTTAAGGTTCCAAAAACACACTGCCAAAATCACAGTCAGGTGGAGACAAAATAAAGAAAAATATAAATATGAACAGGTCAAGTATGATGCCTAACTGGAATCCATTCATACAACTTTAGGGTATTTAAGGACAAAGGTATTGGAAACAGCCCCCTACACACACCCTCCTGCTATTACCCACAAAGAGGATTTGCGGTATTAATGCGGTTATCTTCCATTCTTGGGTATTTGGAGTCAGTCCATCAAAATAAATAATTCATAGTGCTGAACCTAGGATCTTCAAACCTAGAACAAGCATAGCGCTTGGACCCTGTGTTGCCCTTCGTTTGTGTGTGTGTGTGTGTGTGTGTGTGTACCACTTAGTCCACAGTTCAGTGAGTGAGTGTGTGTGTGTTCAGTAGAGTCTGTGTGTGTGTGTGTGTGTGTGTGTGTGTGTGTGTGTGTGTGTGTGTGTGTGTGTGTGTGCGGGCGTCCGTCCCACTTAGTCCACAGTCCAGTGAGTGTGTGTGTGTGTGTGTGTGTGCGTGGACAGGAGGGCGTGCAGGACTGTCCACTTAATCCGCCCAGTAATGGCGGTTGTAACGTAGCAACAGAGCCTGCTGGAAGTGTTTATCCGTCATCCGGTTGCGGTGTGGAGTGAAGACCAGTCCTCCATGGCCAAAAAGCCTTTCAACAGGAGCACTTGACGGCAGAGTGGTGTTGAACTTTAGGAACAGGGCTTTGATCATGGGATATGCCTGAAGTGCGGCCAAGCTCTTTTCTGGATCTTGCAGATAGCGTTGTACCTCTGCCTCACTATTCACTGGGGCATGTTCGGCGATGCTGTGTTCGCTGGATGGGCTTGAGTTGATGAGACGAGCCTCTTGGACCATTGTTCTTCTCATGGTTTCTCGGTCTTCATCACCAAGCCACCATAAACGGAATTTGGGGATGGTGGAAGCAGCCATCCTTGCCTCGTGGGAGGTCAAGACGGCCTTGAAACGGGTGTCAACGGCTTTGATGACTGCCAAGAGGATATGAGCTGAGTACTGCACTTGTGCCAGCTTTTCAGACAACTTGGCCTTTAGACTGAGGAGAGTGGGAATGACGTAACCAAGAAAACAATTATTTTCCCCCTGGAGCAGGTTGACCGAGTAAGCAAGGGGTTTGAGAATAGCCGTGTACTCCTTCAGAAACATTGTCTCTTGGGGATGAAGCTTTGCTACATTCATTGGCTGCATATCTCACTGAGCTGACTTTCAGACAGGTTCATCAACTTCTCAATGGCATGGTATTCCGAGCTCCACCTCGTCACAGAAGGGACAACAACTCTCATCTGGGCAATTTCCTCAACTGTGTCAGCTGGACCAGATGAGCGATGACATTTGTTCCAGATGGCAGCATATTTTGCCATTGCACTCCGGTACAACTTTCTGGAACCCCCCTCGGAAGCAGCTTTATCAAGGTCAGTTGTGGCAATGAGATTTAACGTGTGCGCAGCACATCGATGGTGTGGTGGCAAGAAGAAGTTGAGCTCCTCCTGGTCTTGCTCCTCGTCAAGTGCTGCAGAGAGAT
This sequence comes from Odontesthes bonariensis, assembly GCF_027942865.1. Classification (NCBI taxonomy): domain Eukaryota; kingdom Metazoa; phylum Chordata; class Actinopteri; order Atheriniformes; family Atherinopsidae; genus Odontesthes; species Odontesthes bonariensis. Next base: position 32,410,380 of record NC_134524.1, on the reverse strand, counting down.
CAGCGAACTGCAAGTCATCGGTGTTTTCCAGATCATCCCCCGTGTCTGGATCTCCAAATTCTTTGAAAGCCTTGACAAAATTGCTACCATTGTCAGTGACTGTAGCGCTAACCTTGCCTTGGATCTGATATTCGGCATGCACCTTGCTTATTTTGGCAGTGATGACATCATAGGTGTGACGTCCTCTGACTCTCTCACATGCCAGAGTAGCTGATTTGCGAGCCAATGTGTCTGGCTCAATCCAGTGGCATGTGATGCCAATGAAACTTCGGTGATGGGCTGTCCATAAATCTGCTGTTGTGCACACATGCTCAATGTGTTGAAGAACTTCAACTGCTGTCAGCTTCATCCTCTTGAAGTTTTCTTCCATTTGGGCCTGCAAACAGGGCTCTTTCCCCCGCTTAGTCCTTCCACCAAGTTGCGAAAGGTGCTTTTTTCCACGATGGAAAAGGGCTGAACCTCACTGACGATGTAGTCAAAAACCAATGAGTTGACTTTTCTTTGTGTGACGGCAGAAGTGGTGGTTAGGGTGGCTTGCTTCAGCGGAGGCTTGCTTGAGTCACTGGACTCCGTGAGGTGCGATGTGGCTGCCTGGGTGACCATGACTCTGGGATGCTTCCTCTAAAAAATAAAATAAAGACAAAATATCAATGTTAGAGAGATGTTTCCATATCAGATCACCCTCCACCGCACTGTTAACTGGCATAACATTTAGAACAAATTGAGTTTACATTAACTACTGTGACGACACAGGTACCTCTTCTTTTTATGGACACATGAAAAGTTCAGTGCCTTTACAGAAACATTTCATAATTCATTTTTATGTAATACTAATATCCAAAAATATATTTTTATTTTATTTATTTAGTTTAAATATCTATATGTATTATCAAGTACATGAATTTAAACCAAACCAACAATTGGGTTCACTAAAAATATACAAGTGCAGTTCTTCAGAAATGGAGTTAGGGGGTTTTGCATCTGAACTCTTCATTATGCTGCCCATGGTGCTTAAGTCATATTGATTTCTTTATTTGTTTCCATGACTATATGTGAGCATGAATGTTCAATTAATTCCTGAACATCAGAACACTTTGTACACGAGGGCGTTGTGTTGAAAAATGACCAGTAGGTGGCATTATAGGCGTGGACACTGGATGCTGGTTTAAGCTTCTTACATAGCCTGCCTCGAGAGCCACCCTACGGCAACGGGGCTCCCATGCTTTTCACAGTGGTTTTGACTGCATCGCTAAACCTGAGTGGTAGTTCTAGAGAGTAGAGTGCGGAAAGCTCCCCAAGTCTCCGTTTTCTCAGAAATGCAAATGTAAGGCTTCATGAAATAGTGTGTGGAAGTGCGCACATCCAATATTGCATCCAATTTGATGCAATAATGAAATTAAATGAAATAAACACTTTGCCACGGTTCTCGGAAGGGAAACACGCGTGTACAGTGAACGAGGGCTCATAGGGGAAATTTGTAGCTTATTAGAAAAATACCCACGAGTCAAACAGCCATTTGGATGATGAAATGACGACATATCACGAAATCATATTAAATATTCATAGGTTTCACAGCCTGAAAACCTACATATAGTTTTCCACAGCCTAGAATATAAAAATAACCGATGATAGATATGCTAACGTGAATGCCCACGGCCACGAACAAACAAACCCAAAGATGTCCATTCACGCTTGCACGCTAGCTAGCAGCCCCCTTAACATGCTAGCACAGCATCAGAACATAATATGCCAGCAGCACACAACGAAAACTAAACAGAAAAAGTAGGCTAGGTTCTTTCACAAAAAGACAGTTTAATATGACAGATAGTGAGTGGGTTATTGCATCGCTCCTCCGTAACAGCAGACTGTGATGTTATATGAAATATTACGAGCTAGCTAACTCCAGCCAACAGAACTTGCTTGATGGCGCCAATATTCCAATAACAGATATTGCACTGTAGGCTACTTACCAATAGATGTTTCCGTAGGTTGGAAGTAGAGTCTTTTGACGTCGAAAGCAGATTCTTTGCTGGCAAACAGAGTTTGCATTGCACAATCAAATTCCGCCCATCCTTCTCCTCTTTAAATATAAAGTGGTTCTTGAATTTCCAAGAGACAAACGCATTTTTGCCAGGGCATGGCAGGCTCTCGTCATCAGACTCCATTGCGCAGACTAGCACTGATAACAGGTGAGGGTGTCTGACGTGAGTGAACGTGAGTGATGCGAGACGTCTCACCAACATTCTGACCGGAGGTTGTGAACATAGACATCATAGAATATTCTATGTGATGTCTGTTGTGATTGATGTGAATGTGATTGCGTTTAGTCAGTGTTGGATTGGAAGACCAAAAATAGGAAAGTACCGCAATGTAATCCATTTATTTTAGCAGAGTAACGGTAATCTGATTACCACTTACTGAAGCAGTAACTGTAACAGATTACAGTTACTCAAAATTTGTAATTTGATTACGTAACGCCGTTACATGTAATCCGTTACTTCCCAACACTGTGCATTTGTAAGCAAGAAGGTGCAGTCTTCGCCCTGCTTTGTATGCATTTCAAGTGTTCCGCTAAAGATGACCGGGTACGCCGAGACCTTCTGCATCATTTTGCAACAATTACATCTATAGGTCACATTCCTTGAGGGGAAGTCGTCCTGCGTTGTATGGCACCGACGGCATCGGTGCTTTGCTCGTGTCTGAATAGCGACGACTTCCCCTTCAAAGTTCACGTCTTCGGGTGTCACCAGCTGCTGCAGATTCTCCGGCTCCTTCACGTTCTTGATTTCTTTGACGTTTGAGGACGGAGTGGTGGTCAGTGTGACCCGGCTGCTAAAGCAGCGAGTCGTCAGTACATTTAGGAAAAAGTTACCAGGTAACGAACCTAAGTCAATAAGTCTTTCCCACACCGTTAGTGTGGTTTGGCCCGTTGGGTCGCAAACCTCGACCTCCCGCAGCTCCCGCTCCACACCTTTTATGTTGACATTTTTAGAAATGCCGACGTGTGGAAGTATTTTGACCTCCACAACATCCACCTGTAAAAAAACAAAGCAAACCAAATAAGCACAACTTTGACCTAAACCTCTTAGTCTGAGCCAGTAAGTGTTGCTTTAGCGTGACCGCTGCACTTCCTTTCTGGTTTTTCCCGCAAGCCAACACCTCAGCAATTGTGGAGACTTTGCTTTGACGCTGCCTCCAGGGAAAGGGAGCTTCAACCACCGTGTGACCGCTGCCATCAAAATAAATTACGTCGAAGCTATTGGGGTCAGTTTGGCCTATGTAGAGAAACAATTAGATTTACCTTTGCAGTCCATTTCAGAATACCAAGGACGCAGGAACACATTTTCACCAGGGGGTGCTGGGGGGGGATTCATTTTTTTAGATGCAATTTCCTGCATTCTAATCAATTTTAGGGTGAGGAATGGCCAATCCTAGGCTATCTGACTTACTCTCCCATGTTTTATGTAGCCTAAACAAGGAGGCTAGATTTTACCATTTTTTTATTTTAAATCTCACGTTGAAATGATCAAGTTCTTCTTGCGGAAGGGAAACGCGCACCTGATGTGGAGACAAGGACGCGCTCAAGAGCAAATCGCGCTGCCCCAACACTCAGCCAGAGCGCGAAACTGTACCAGAGAGCGTAGCTGTCCATGGTACCAAACATCTAAACTATGTTAGGTCGTACATTTTAGGTGGCAAAAACAAGATAACCATAACAAGGTAACCATAACCTTAACAAGATTAAGCATATGTATCAACAAGGCTATAAGCTTATATTTAATGAGACACTCACGTGTATTCAATCATAATAAGTGCATTTATTTTTTTTAGACAAAAATTGAGTGCAGTCCACTCGCATTTGTGCTCCCTCGCTCTCCTGGGCACACAGCGGAAGCAGCCGCGCTGATTCTCCTCAGACTTGCGCTCATTCAGTGAACTACAGCAAAGTAATAATGAAAAAAGAAATACACAGGACCAATTAGGCATGCATTAGTCTGCTGCTATTCTGAAATAGTAGCCTGATAACATAAAGGAAACTAGAAAAATAATGAATCAAGCAGCAAAACCACACAACTAGCTGAGAACAATTTAACCAAAGCGAACTTAATTAAAAGCATTGCTTACCAGATGGAATAACTCCAAAGGTTGCCTTGCCCTCTGGTGTGGCACTGATGAACTCCCTCATAAGGGCGTGGATGTCCACTGTATCCAAGATATCTTGGTGCAAGTGGAGTAGGGCTAGGTGAGTCAATCTCCGCTGAGTGACGGTGTTGCGAAGCCAGGTCTTCAGCCTGCGAAGTGCCGAGAATGACCTCTCGGATGAGGCCACAGAAACAGGGAGAGACAGGCAGAGATGGAGGAGTGCTTCCGCATCTTTGAAGAGTGATCGGGTTTGGACGTGTAGGCTGGACATGTACGTGGGCAAGGTGGTTGAGATTTTGAAAGTGTTGCTGTTTGGTTAGCCCTCCCAGCATCTGTAACTGCAGCTCAAGAGCAGGCACCTTGATGTTTTCTGGCAACTTCAGGGTCTTCAGGGCGTCTGTGTCAACCGATCCTTTGGCTGCATTGAGCAGCACGGACTCCCTCAGAGCAGCTGTTGCCATCCCACTCTGATCAAACCGCCGGTCCAGTTCACAGCTCACAAGGTCTACCACTTCAAAAAACTCTCTTCCAAGCTGGTACTCCTTTAGACGGGACGATGTCCTCAGCCTGGGCTGTGTCGCGGAACCTTGATGGCGTTTTTACAAGGCGGCTATTTGGGTCCGGCATCTTGAGGCCATGTGCAGCTGCTGATGCGGTTGTTTTTCCTCAGAATTTCATCCACTGCATCTTCGGTGCGCAAGGCTCGCACACGTTCCTCGAGGGTCCGTACGCACTCTAGCACTGCAGCGACGGTGGAATGTTCTGCTTGGAGCACTTTGGCCACAGCTTCACAGGGAGTGAACAGCGACTCTGAGCAGATCAGTCCGAACATGGTTTTCCCCTTTTGAGCTTGTTTGAGAATTCCAACGATCTTAGATCTCGTGTCCCCTCGAATGCTGCGGTCTTGCTGGAGTGTTTGGAGTGTTTGGAGAACTGCGCCAAACGAGCGTGTCACTCTCGATATGGCAGTGGCTCTGACGCTCCATCTTGTGGGACACAAACCAAGGAGGCGGCATCTTTCTTCCTCACCGAAAGACAACTCGAACACGGTCTTTTGCTTAGCGGATTCTCTGATGACAGTTGATACGCTCTGTACAAACTGGAGTGTTTCTGATATCAGCGGTACCTCTCGTGCAACCTCTTGTAGCACCAGGTCAAGGGAGTGGTTGGCACAATGCACAAACAATGATCCTGGACATTCCTTCCCGAGTCTCGCCTGAACCCCCGAAAACTTCCCGGCCATGTTGCTGGCCCCATCGAAACAATAGCCCTGCAGCTTATTTAGAGGTAGGTTCAAGCGCAAAAAGAAATCTTTGATACACCGGAACAAAGTCTCAGATGTACTGTCAGCTGCGTTGTAGAATCCCAAAAACTGGCCCTTCTGGTTGAACTGTTGGTCAGTGTAGAACAAATGACAGGAAAACTGTTCGCACGATGTGATGTCTGTTGTTCTGTCTGCAATCAAGCCATAGTATGGGGAGCTTTGCGCCTCTGCCACTATCTTCCTCTGCACAGCATGAGCCAGAAGCTCCAGAATCTCATTTTGGCACTCGCACCCCATCCAGTTGTCTCGCCTGAGGAGCCAGTCGCGTGCTGCTGGTTCGGAGTATGTCCTCTCCAGCATCAGCTGCCAAAACACCCCATCACGATGGTGTTGTCCTCTTATAGGTAGCCCCTCACGTCCTAGGAATTTCAGCGATCTGAAAGCCAGCTCCAAAACTGTCTGCGCAGTCATCTGATTCTTCGCGATTGGGTTTGATAGCAATGCATTAATTGGTGTCATCTTTAATGCCGCTAGTTTATTTACTGCTTCAATATGACAGCGCGACTTCTCATGACTATTGCACTTTTCAGTTGCCTTTCTCCAGTTTCGGAAGCCCCCCTTCACAAAACTGCCAGCACTTAGTGCTGCATCTGGATTGACAAGGCCCTTCTTGATCGCAGAGCAGCAGTGAAAACACAGAGCGATGTCGTGCTCTTTCACATAGTGTATCCATGACCATGATCACCCAGAGTGAAAGGAGCGGGAGAAATTTTCCTTGCTAAAACGTCTGGCTGGGAACGAGTGGTCTGATGGTTGAAAGGGTTCATCGAGTACAACATACCCACATGTTTCCTCGACAGTGACTGGGGAGGTGGTAGCCTTACTGGTGCTCTCACTACAGCCAGTTAGCTGCTGTTTTGCTGCTCGTGGTCAGTGCTGGAGTGGGAAAGCTGCCCTGATGATGATGATGAAGGCGTCTCGTCTTCCTGAACTTCCTTCTCGTCATAGGATGACTTTTTTTCTTTGGCTTTTTGACCCCCTCCATCTTTAAAGAAATCTGATATCCTTTTTTGGCTCATTGCTGCTAGCTTGACACCACTCACCACAAGCTAAATAAACAAACGTCTCTCCCGTCACACTGTTCTACTCCACTGTTCTTTCCGGTCTGGTTGAGGTCTAAAAGTTTATCATTCATTTCAAACCAAATTTTTAAAAGACATTTAAAACTACTTATAAGTATGAAAAAAGTAGAAAACATTCATATTTTGTGTTTTTATTTTAGAATAATAATTAGGGGGAGAAAAACTATGCCTGAATTTAGGCTAATACACAAGTGGTGTAGTTGCTTCTGTTGTCCAGTGGGGGGTGCTACAGCACCCAGAGCACCCCACTTCCTGCGTCCCTGCAGAATACTGTATGTAACAACTTATTTAGAACAAAAAGTCAGTCTCTGTGCCTTGCTTCCTGTTTTTCCAGCATGGACCTTATTCATGAGCTTTTCTGAGACAGGCAGACACACACAGAGAGAGGGGGAGAAAGAGAGAGAGAAACCTTTAAAAAAAAAAAAAAAAAGCTTACCAAACAAGTCATCATCACCATCATTAATATCTATCACTGCCTGTCATCAATAAGCTAGGTCAACATACCTTTTTTTATTGGCATGGGACTTGTGGTGCTGTTTCCGGTTGGCCACGATTCCTCTGATGTCCGTCTCCATCTCTGTTCCGATACGAAGGACAGCATTTTTCTTTTGTTAAAGCGACCTTGGGTACCTTGAAAGGCGCTATATAAGTCCAAGTTATTATTATTATTATTATTATTATTATTATTATGTAGATGGCCATCTGTCAGCCTGGATCTCAGCTTGTTTTTGTTGATGGCCATGGTGGAGAAGGTCTTCTCACAAATGTATGTGCTTCCGAATAAAGAGAACATTCTGAAAGCATGCTGGCGAAGTGCAGGGTATGCAGATGGGGAAAGTCCTTTGTAGAATTCAATGAGATTCTTGTCACGATATGCTGCTCTTGCCCCAGAGCTCTCCTGCTCTTCAAAGAGCTCAAACTGCATTTCTGCAGGCTCTTCCTCAGGGAGACAAGGACAAGCGGTGGTCGAATTCCTCTGAGTTCTTTTGAGGTTATGGTTCTTGTCTGAACGCAGGTGACGTAAAACATGGCGCCCGTCTGTGTTTGTGTCATCTACGAGTGCCTTGCAGGTGGGAAAATGGGTTAGATCTCCCTGTTTGAGCTGTCCCTGCAGCAGTTCAAGTTTTCGCTGGAAAGCTTTGACGTTGTCAAATAGTGTGGAAATGAGCTTTCCATGGCCCTGCAGCTTCACATTCAGATCGCTGAGACAAGCATTCAGGTCAACAAGGAATGCTAGGTCACAGAGCCATTTAGTGTCACTCAACTGTGTCACATCTTGTCCTTTTGACTCCATGAACTCTCTTATTTCTTTTCTCAGGTTAAAAAAACGCTTCAGTGTGGCACCTCTGCTTAGCCGCCTGACGGCAGCGAAGTATATGACGGCACTGTAACACCATTCAAAGGATATCTGTTAGAACAGGGAAACACGAGTTAATGACCACAATAATGTCACATATACATAAAGAGAGTAAAGTGAGGAAAGGTGTGACAGATGAGGCCCCCCAGCAGTCTAGGCCTATAGCAGCTTAACTATGGGATGTTTCAGGATCACCTGAGCCATCCCTAACTATAAGCTTTATCAGAAAGGAAAGTTTTAAGCCTGGTCTTAAAGGTAGAGAGGGTGTCTGCTTCCTGAAGCCAAACTGGCAGCTTATTCCACAATAGAGGGGCCTGATAACTGAAGGCTCTGCCTCCCATTCTACTTTTAGAAACTCTGGGAACCTCAAGTAAACCTGCAGTTTGGGAACGAAGTGCTCTGTTAGGAAAATATCTTACAATGAGATCTTTAAGATATGATGGAGCTCGGTCATTAAGAGCTTTATATGTGAGGAGAAGAATCTTAAATTCTATTCTGAATTTAACAGGGAGCCAATGAAGAGAAGCTAAAACTGGAGAAATATGATCTCTGCTGTTAGTTCTCGTCAGAACTCTGGCTGCAGCATTTTGGATCAGCTGAAGGCTTTTCAGAGAATATAGCCGCTTTCGGACTGTAGGAACCTTTGGCAGTTCTAATAACCTTTTAATCCGCGGGGCCGTTTTCTCCCGTGTTCGGACATACAGGAACTCGGGGCTTTCTCCCTTAGTTCCTATAACTATTTAGCTCCTTCTCCGAGGTCGGGTCTTTTCATAGTTCTTATAGAACGAATCTAAGGGAGGTGTGTGGTGGTCGGTAGCTACGCCCCATGTCATGCTATCACGGCTGAAATGTTTCCTCATAGACACAGACACAACCGGCGGGTGTTTTAATAAGTTAAACTTACACTGGTCTCATTTGTCTGCAGCGCTCTGCTCTCCTTTCTTCCTTCATGAAATAAAAAAGTATCTCCTGACTCTCTCTGTGAGCTCTTCCAGCCTCGATATTAGACGCCTGATGTGATTGTCCATGATTAATATCACCATCATTCAGACCATAAACACGGTGGCCTCCCGCTCTCCATATTAGCTTCTTGGTGGTGTTTTTTCTACTCTCCTTACTTTTACCGTTTTGTTTTGTGTTTGAATGTAGCGCTAAACGGTAAACGGCTAACACGTCACTGAAGCAGACGGCTGCGCGCGGCGCATCAGTCCCTATCAGGTCCCGACTCATGTGCGAATGCAGACTGAAACAGTTCCGCTGGGGAAGGATAGTTATCAGAACGAAATTCGAGGAGGGTAGTTCTGATAACTACTTTATACAGACTAAAGAATTGTGTGTCTAACCAGGTGATCAGCAGCACAGGAGCACCACAGGAGACTGTACTCTCACCATTCCTTTTCACTCTGTACACTTCAGACTTCCAGTACAAGTCAGACTCCTGTCATCTACAGAAATATTCAGATGACTCTGCAGTTGTCGGGTGTATCAGAGATGGACAAGAAGCTGAGTACAGAGAGCTGGTGGACCGCTTTGTGGCATGGTGTGGGAACAATCATCTCATCTTGAATGTTAACAAAACAAAGGAGATGATTGTAGATTTCAGGAGAAACAGGGTCAGATCAAACCCTGTTTCCATCATGGGAGAAGAAGTGGAGGTGGTTGAGGAATATAAATACCTTGGTGTTCATGTGGACAACAGACTGGACTGGAGACACAACAGTGAAGCAATCTACAAGAAAGGACAGAGCAGACTGTCCTTCTTGAGGAAGCTAAGGTCCTTCAAGGTTTGCAACAAGATGTTGCAGATCTTCTACAAGTCTGTTGTTGAGAGCGTCATTTCCTCTTGCGTCATCTGTTGGGGCAGCAGCATCAGAACCAGGGACCTAAAAAGACTCAACAACCTGATAAGGAAGGCTGGTTCTGTTCTGGGGACGACTGTGGAACCTCTGGAGACAATACAGTGAACCCTCGTTTTTCGCGGGGGTTACGTTCCAAAAAGAACCCGTGATAGGTGAAATCCGTGAAGTAGAAACCTTTATTTTTTTTTACAATTATTATACAATGAAATACTCCATAATGCATTGAAACCAAAGAACAAAACCTTTTTACAGGCCCAAGCATTTGTTTAACAAATAAAAGTACTGTATAAACGTTTTTTTGTTTTTTACAAATAACTACTGTACTGTAAAATAATCATTTTCATCATCAATACGAGCTGAAGGCTTCAAATTGCGGAGATCAGCGCCGCCTCACCGCGAACCGAGTCATTGGATTAGAACGGGAGAAAATGAAAAATGATTTTGAAAAAAAATACAAAGTACAGTGGGACAAATAGTGACTCGTGTATTTCACTGCTCTTCTGACTGAGCCGCTGCATCCTGACTCGGCTCTGTAGCGTTTTTTTCTTCTAAAGCCCGCGGTGCAGGTGTGTTTTTTCGAGATAAGAACATATCGGTAGTTGTTGTCGCTCTTTTTTCTTCTGGGCAAAAAGATTCTTATATACCGACATGCCACCATCGATTATGTTTGAGAACTGTAATGTACGTGTACATATTAAACCGCAACGTTATTGACACACAGGTAGAGAAGAAGCGGAGAGACTGTTTAGCCAATCAGAATGCAGAACACAATGCACCATGCAAATCCGTGAAGCAGCGAGACCGTGAAAGGTGAACCGCGTTATAGCGAGGGTTCACTGTAATGCAAAGAAGGATTTTGCATAAAATCAAGAGAATTATGGACAACCCTGAACATCCTCTCCATGAGACTGTTATCAGAAAACAGAGTCTCTTCAGTCAAAGGCTTCTTCAGTTTGGATGCAAAACGGACCGCTACAGGAAATCATTCCTGCCCACAGCCATCAGCATCTATAATAACTCCTTGATTTAATTGAGTTACATCAACATTTAATTTCCCTCTGGGATAAATAAAGTATTTTTGAATTTGAATTTCTTAGAACGGTCTGTCCGAAAGCGGCTTATGTGGGACAGCCCAATAATAAAGAATTACAGTAGCCCAATCTTGAAGTAACAAATGCATGGATTAGTTTTTCTGCATCACTCTGAGACAAGATGTTCCTGATTTTAACAATATTACGAAGATGAAAGAAGGCAGTCCTAGAAACCTGTTTTATATGCGAGTCAAATGATAAGTTCTGGTCAAAAATAACTCCAAGGTTCCTCACTGTAGAACTAGAAGCCAAGGAAATACCATCTAGAGTAAAATACCATCTAGAGTAACTATATAGCTAGACAATCTCTCCCTGAAGTGCTCAGGTCCAAAGATAACGACTTCAGTTTTGTCTGAATTTAGAAGCAGACAGTTCTGAGTCATCCAGGTCTTAATGTCTTTAAGACATGCTTGTAGTCTGACCAACCTATTGGGTTCATCTGGTTTTATAGATAAGTACAGCTGAGTATCATCAGCATAGCAATGGAAATTTATGCCATGCTGTCTAATAATGTTACCTAATGGAAGCATGTATAAAGTGAAAAGAATCGGTCCAAGCACAGAACCCTGGGGAACTCCATGACTTACTCTGGTGTGTGGGGAAGATTCTTCATTTACAAGAACAAACTGAAATCTATCAGATAAATATGACTTAACCAGCCTAATGCAGTTCCTTTAATCCCAATAACATGTTCAAGTCTCTGTAATAAGATACTGTGATCGACCGTATCAAATGCAGCACTGAGATCCAACAGGACAAGCACAGACACAAGTCCGCTATCAGAGGCTAAGAGGAGATCATTGGTAACTTTCAGCAGTGCAGTTTCTGTGCTATGATGCACTCTGAATCCTGACTGAAACTCTTCAAACAGATTATTCCTGTGGAAATGATCACAAAGCTGAGCTGCAACTATTTTTTCAAGAACTTTAGACATAAAAGGGAGATTGGATATAGGTCTATAATGAGCCAACACTTCTGAATCAAGAGTAGGTTTTTTAAGTAAAGGTTTAATTACAGCAACCTTAAAAGTCTGAGGTACATATCCTGTCAACAAAGACAGATTTATCAAATCCAATATGGAAGTGTCAATTAATGGGAAAACCTCCTTGAACAGTCTGGTTGGGATTGGGTCTAAAACACAAGTTGATGGTTTAGAAGAGACTATTGCTGTTGTTAGTTCAGAGAGATCAACTGGGCAGAAGCCGTCTAAATACAAATCAGGTTCTAAAGATACTTCTAAAGCTGCTGTACTTGATGATACATCACTGATAATAGTGGGAAGGACTCCATTAATCTTCTCTCTAATAGAAACAATTTTATTGATAAAGAAGCTCATGAAATCATCACTGCTGAGAGTTAAAGGAATAACTGGCTCAGCAGAGCTCGGACTCTTAGTCAGACTGGCTACAGTGCTGAAAAGAAACCTGGGATTGTTCTTATTCTCTTCTATCAATGATGAATAATAAGCAGTTCTAGCTTTATGAAGGGCTTTCTTATACGTTATTAAACTATCTTTCCAGACTAATTGAGACTCTTCTAAATTAGAGGAACGCCACTGTCTCTCCAGCTTTCTTGCAGTCTGCAACAATAAATAAGGATGTTGATTGGATGAATTACATCTATTGTAACCAACAGCGCTTCGTGAACTATACTAGAGAAGCTGTTAAAGGCATTGCTGAACAATTGGGTCACTTCCCTGATGGCATGGCAAAATAGAATGGCTTCCATATGTGGCTGGCAGAGAAAGGAGGGGTGCATAAAATGTGTGGAACTTTTTCTTGCACCTTTATTCCTAATAATACTTCCCCAGATGGCAGCATCACCGAAGGCCTTAGAGGGACTCGCATCACTCTCTGCAGAGCTAGCCGAGAACTCCAGGATCAACGACTCCTTCGCTGACATGATGGAGAAGTGGTTTGGCCGGTGGAGCGGACTAGTTGCTTCAGTACTATTATCTGTCTGTTGTCACAGCCATACTAGTCACCTGTGGTTGTTGTATCCCATGCTTGAGAGGACTGTTCCAAAGACTGATTGAGACCACCCTTACCCGCATAATGTATCAACGTAGAGTGACAATGACGACGAGGTACATGAGGATGATGGAGACAAGGATGTAGATGACGTTTAAAGTGCCTTGCATGACCCAAGTGAATTTTCAATGATTTGTTAAATGAAAATATCTTTGAAGTGTTGAACAATGATGCTGAAAATATACAAGATTATGCAAAGAATGTTAATTGAAGAAAAAAGAAATATATATATCTTCCTAAATATGTTTCCTTTTTCTCTGAGTATGAACAGGAGAGAATGTTAGAAAAATCAAGTTGTACTATAAGAAAAAGCAGCATCCGGATAGGTTGTGCGCACTTTTCTCCTTGCTGCAAGAATAAACGTCTTGTGTTAACTGTTTCCAGCGACTCTGAGCCTAATTTTGAGAATTTTCTTGACATTATATAAGCTCCTCCACCAAATCAACAATACATTTACCAGAAACGTTGTCCACACTTTCCAACTTCAAGACAAGTAAACCAAATCTTTGTTGAATTTCATTCAACATATTCACCAGAGGATTTATGCAGGTCTTCTCATAATCACTGTCACCCACATGATCAGCTTCATGTGGTCAAGTTTGGTGTTCATTGTTCATTCAGTGTTCATTGTTCATTTGGTGACATTTGTCTAAAATATGCATTCAGCAAAAACACTACGGTTTCATGACGCCTCAGATGATTGCCAAGGTGTAAGAAATATTCTTTTAGTGAGATGTTTAGATGAGCAAATTGAACATGAGAAACAGAGGACTACTTCTGGCCTTCTAGCTTCATCTTCATCTTCATTTTGAAACCCTGCTACCCTGGACCCGCATCAGTTCACCTATCGTAGCAACAGATCAACTGAGGATGCCATTTCCACAACGCTCCACACCGCACTGACCCACCTGGACTGTCGCAACTCCTATGTTAGACTGTTGTTCATTGACCTCAGTTCAGCATTCAACACTCTCCAAAATCATCTCCAAGCTCAGCCAGCTTGGTATCAGCACGTCTCCCCGCAACTGGATTTTGGACTTCTTAACTGACAGACCCCAGTCTGTTAAGTTAGACAACCTCCACCAGAGTTCCACAAGGTTGTGTTTTGAGCCCAATCCTGTACTCCCTGTTCACCCATGACTGTGTTCCTGTTTATGGTTCTAACACCATAATCAAGTTTACAGGTGACACCACGGTAATAGGCCTGATCAGTGACAACGACGAGTCAGCCTATAGGGATAAGGTGCATGGTGCCACGACAACAACCTGAAGCTTAAGACCCAGAAAACCAAGGAGATCATCATGGACTTCAGGGTCACTCCCCCATCTACATCTGCGGAGCTGCAGTAGAGCAGGGGCCTCATGTACAAAGACTTGCGTGGATTTCTTACTGAAACATGGCGTACGCTCAAACCCAAATGCCCTACAACGTTGGATGTACGAATCTGTGCGCACGCATTAATCCAAGCACATTTCGTTTGTACATCCCAATCAACGTGAAATTGAGCGCACGTCGGAGCACCCGACTCCTCCCTGTCCATGCCCCTACTTAAATATGCAAATCCTATTTAAATGAGCCCTGCACCTGCGATTCCCCTCTGTGTACGGTCAGAAAATAAAGAAAAAAGAATGAATAAGACGGGGAAAAAAGAAGAACTTCACGGAAAGCGAGATGTCGGTGCTACTTTCTGAAATGAAGGCCTGCTAAAATGTGTTCTTTGGCACGCTGTCCTCCGGCAAACACAAGAAGAGTGGGTGGGAAAGCCTGAGGCTGTCAATGCTGTGGGGTCTGAGAAGCCTCACAAGCAGAGGTGAAGAAGAAGTTGTCCAACATTAAAGCGATACTCCGGAGTAGATTCAACCTGGGGTCATTTGAACCGTGATATCCAGCCAAGTGGCCCACCCGCAGTTTTTTCGATATTGGCTGAACATCAGCTGAGTTACTGTGTTATCCCGAATAGCTTCGTACAAGGGTTAATGGACCCTGGCAGTATCTCCAAAATTACCACACTAAAATCACATGCCATGACACCAAACTTCTACAGTAGTACAAATATGGCCTGTACTCACAAAACGATGCATTTGGAAGTTTGAAAATAGTCCAGGAGATTATTATTATCATCAACACAAGCCTGATAGCTTTTCTGCTGCTACGTGGCTGAGAGGATAATTCTGTCCCACGCGGCTGGCATGGCTCGGCTCAGGGTAGACTGGCACAGTCACAATCGGTTGGCCACCTGCCCCTGGAATGCTCCGGTTGGAACCCCAGTGTGCACATCACCTGTGAGCACAGGCAGCGCATGGCTCCTCGCTGTGTTGCGCTCCAACGCCGGCCGCAGCTCTGCGCACAGTTCCAGGAGGGTTTCCCTCAAAACGGCTGATGAGTAATCAGTCGCCATCATGTGCCAGCTAATCCTCTCTGTTGTAGTGAACACACGCTCTCTTCGAATTGCACCATTTGCAAAGTCTTCTAATACTTTTAAGGCAGCCATTGTTTTTAATGGTATGCATTGCACCACTTTGCGCTGCTTTTATATCCACTCGTGTAAATGGAGACACATGGGTGTAGTAATTGTTTATCAGTATTAATTGTTCATCTATCTCAAATGTGCACATCACTGTCTGAGGACTAATTGTTTTCACATTTATTTATTATAACAGTTTCCCAACATCACCTTAGGTTTCGCCAAAGAATCAACAGCTGCAGAAACGTGCGTACGCCAGCCCTGAAGCTGCCGTGAGGCACCGCACATTTCCACGGTCTTTTCGTTCTTGATACATCTGATCGTTGACGTGAAAAGGTGCGTACGCACGCTTTGTACATGAGGCCCCAGGTGTCTAGCTTCAAGTTCCTCGGCATCCATATCTCCAATGATCTCATCTGGTCTGTGAACTCCTCCACCCTGGTCAAAAAGGCGCAACAGCGTCTTTACTTCCTTCGGAGCCTCAGGAAAGCTCACCCACAGGTGAACTGGCCCATTGAGAGCATACTCACCACCTGCATCTCTGTGTGGTGCGGCAATTGCTCTCCAGCTGACCGCAAAGCACTCCAGTGGGTGGTAAAGACTGCCCAACGCATCGCAGGCGCTCAGTTACCCGCCAGCCAAGACATTTTACCACAAACGCAGGTACCAAAAACAGGGTGAGAAACATCAAGGACGTTTCTCATCCAAGCCATAGTCTTTTCACCCCTTTACCATCTGGCAGACCTTACAGGAGCCTCCGCTCCCGCACTAGCAGACTCAGGAAGAGCTTTTTTTTCCTGGGGCTGTGACCCTGCTGAATTCTGCCCCGTCACTTTAACTTATACCATCGTAATGTCACTTTCCTGCATCCTTCTACCTTCTGCACAGCTTATGTGTTTTACTCAGGCCCTACGCCTATGTACATATTATTCTATAATCTGAATTCTCCACTCACTGTATGTGCATACCTCATATGCAGTATATGCACTCTCTTAACAATGTACATATTTTTACAATAGATATTTATTCCTATAAGAATTCCTCTGAACGTAATGTAAATAATTCTGTATATTGCACTTCTGGTTTGATGCTAACTGCATTTCATTGGCTCTGTACCCATACTCAGCACAATGACAATAAAGTTGAATCTAATCTAATCTGAGTATCATCTGCATAACAATGGAAATTCATGGGCTGCTGTCTGTCACCAATGAAAGCACATATACGGTGAAAAATGGATTCTGAAACAAGCACGGAACCACGGGGAGCTCCAGGACTTACCAAGACTTATCTTCTACATCACCAAACTGAAATCTATCAAACAAATATGACTCAAACCAGCCTAATATGATTAATTTAATCCTAATAACATGTTAACCTCTGCAATGTTGTAAGCAATTGTATCAAATGCAGCACTAAGATGTAATTTGATAAGCATTCAAGTCGCACAAAAGACACGTTCAGCAGTGCCATTTCTGTGCTGTGATATGCTCTAAATGCAATCGAGCTACAGTCACCTCCTGATGAGTCCAGCATGCGTCATAATGAATGAACCCTACCATACCTGTTGTAGCGTTGACACGTTATTAATTAATATTTACCTCGAAAATAGCAGGGGCACCACCTCTTTTATTTTAATTTGTTACGTTACAGTCCAAAGAGGAAGACTGTTTAAAATCTTGCAATCCTAGTATGTTATATTAATAATCAGTCTCATTCTGAGTCGTGCGTCCTATTTGGAGTGGTAATCGGCTTTAGTAACTGTCTGTGACGCTCTTAAATGGGTTAATACAAACATTTATTCAACATTGCACAGGTATATAGGTGTATAAACAATTGATAAAGAGACAGAAATTAGAATTATTGGGGACACTCAAAGGGGATAATAGGGAAGAAAGGAGCAGGCCATTAACAGGGTTACCTATCAAAAATGTGACTAAATCTGGTTCGTAACACGGATATTGTGCCAACAGTCTTCTGCCCGCGGAGGTCTGTTCATTCGTCGCTTCCAGAGAAAGTTTTCACTTTATCCACGGTTTCAAAAGATCTCAAACCAGCACCTTACTTTGTCGTAGCAGCGTAAGGGATTCCGTGGTTCTTTCCTTCTGATGAGTTGGTGTCGAAGCGGTGTTCCCGTGGTAACCAGCGGGATGACGTAGAATCAACTTCTCCTTTATCCTTGGTCCTTGGATGAAGAGTGGCGGCTTGGCTGGGCTGTATGGGTTGGCACACACTCGCGTGTGTTGGACCAGACTTTTATATAAAAGAGAAGGGGAAGTCTAAAAAAATTGGGAATTAATAGTTACGGAGAAAAACAAGAGTTGAGGTAAGAGCAAGACAAGAGGTAAGACAAGCAGGGCAAGAGGCAGGATTTCCTGCGCGCCTCTCTTTTAAGCTGGAGATCACATGTCAGCTTTCGTCCAATCAGAGTTCAGCTGGCTTTTGACCCAAGGGAAAAAGGGGGTTGACCACGCTGAATTCATGAGACAAAAAGGGGGGATTTCTGCTCCTTTCTTATACCGTATTTAACCCATATGACAGTGATTTTAGACAATATAATGTTCTTAACAGACAATAATGTTGCATACAAGCAGGCATAAACATCCATATGAGCATTGACAGTTATCAGCATACAATACTTCATATTTATCATGATAGAAATGGTATGACAACTTTGGTTGCTGTTAATTTAGAATGATCTGCAGCTGTTTGGGTAATACCTGTGGAATTAAACACTATTAGGTTATGCATTGCACATAATGAGAACATTAAACATCCGTAGTTGAAATTGTCCATGGTTGTTTAGGCTGACATAGTGAAAAGTGTCCGTTATCCATGTCCTTTGGGGGGCACTGTGGCTCCACGAGAGGGATTCCTTTTAAATCCAATTTTCATAACTTGGTAATTAATGAAGGTACAAGAATGGCGAATGTTTCAAAATGATCTGTAGATTTGTCCAGTAATGATTTTCACACTTTCAGTCTACGGAAAGTGAGGTTTATAGTGGAATTTTCACTCTCTGAAAATAGGGAAGTGTGGCATTCCTTCGGGTTGGTCCAGCAGGAGAGTTGAGCCTACATCTGCTCCCTTATCAGGAGGTGTCCTACATAATTTATTATTCGTAGCTGGTCTGGGGGAGAGAAGACTCGGAAACAAAGAACCCCATTTGGTTGGTCTCACATCTGGCTCCGTTATCTCCTTTGAGCTGATCCGTTGAGAGGGTCGTAAAGAGGGTACGTTTCTTGATGTCAAGAAAGGTTGGATCTTTATGTAAACATCTCTGTGCTCTGTCTTTCCTGAGAGCACGCTACATTGTTTACTCTCGAACATCACATAAACCTTAATGTCTAAGGGTTTGTGTGAGATTGTTTAAGCGGGAAGTACATTTCCCTGTTATGATTGTTACCAGAGATAAAATGATGTACTCATATTTATCCACACAAATCAGTTTCTATAACAGGGTAAGACTGGATTCACACGTAGGCTTCCTATGGGGTTTCATATGGCAAAGGTCTTTCTCCTCAGTTTCTTCATTTACTTTACATCTGAACAGCTGAATTGAATTGTGGAATTAGTTTGCAGTTGTCTGTTCGACTCATAGCCATTTACAAAAGAAGACACTGAGTGGAACCACTTTACTTTTATTTACTACTTATGGTTGTTTCTGGGCAAAAACTCATTTGTAGCTGAGCATTCTGAAATCTTTGATGTTTGATTTAGTGTCACGTTGAAGTTTTCGGAGGAAAATCCCGCAAAAGTCCAGCACTGTCGCCGCCATTCAACACCACTGACTCCTTTTAGGAAGAATGACATCACTTGCCAGTTTGACACAGTTTTATTGTTCTGCCATGTACACACTGCAGCTGCTATGCCATGTTAGCATTTATTTTCCAGTAATAAGTTGATACATGCCCGCATAGATATTTGCACTGTTAATTGTTTATAGTGTTATCACCATAGAAACAAGATACTTGTTATACCAAATATCAAATTAATGGTCTTTTCTGGACTTCATATCTTTTATTTTTTCATTGGATCACACTCAAAGTAAATGGCAGATTGTTACACCATCTGAAATGTAGATGAACACCAAACAAGCTTCATCGGCTTTAAAGCATTACAGCCAGCTTTCAAATCAACAAAATGGTATGTCTGAGGGCAAAACACATTCAAACACGCATTCAAACACACACAAACTACTCTCAGCTTCAGCAGCTGGAGTACTGAGGGACCACAAATGGACAGCAATAAATAAATACGAACATGAAAAAGGAAGTCAGTGCATGTTGGACTTTACTGGATCTGAAGTGGGCTTGAAGTCAGTCATTTAATGGTGAACAGTGAAAGTTAAATTCAACAACAGTAGTAAAAGCAAAGCATGTCTACAAAACGCACGGTGCTAAAAAAACTCCGAGGATAACCCAGGTGTTCAGTGTTGTTCTTAGTGTCAATGAATCTCATGAGAACGCTGAGACCAGCCAGGTGTTAGCGTGGCTACAACCACTGAGCTCAGCCAAAAACGGCACTGTTCCCGTTAAAGGTGTGAACCGTAATAATAATAATATATATGAATATGAATATAATAGTATGCTTTCTAAGAAAATGTATTTAAAACAGTCAGCTTACACTTGGATCTGAGCAATTTAGTCAGGTGCTGTTTGGGTTCATGTTGCTTTCATAAAACTGATGACCGCTTTGATGATATATATATAAGTAACATAATTGAAGAATTTAGGGGTATACATGTTTTGAAACTCAGAATTTTCAATTGTTAAGTTGTTGGTTACATTTTACATTTTTGCAGTACTTTTTTTTTTTTTACAGTCATGGGAATAGATTTGTGCCATTTGGATCCAAAAAGAACTCAACTGGGTAGCTCTGGGCTTCTTGCTCGTTGTCGTGTGAGTTTTGCAGTTTTAACCAGAATAAAAAAATGTTTGATGGTTTTCTAGAACAATGTTCTTACTCACAATGTACACAGAAAACGGGGTTGGGTCCATGAGGCAGTTGCCTTGATAGTAATCTAAGCTTCCAGTCAACAGGAAAGGAAGCCTGGTTTAATGCACACTTTGGGGATGTGGGCCAATTTCCCTAGATTGGAGATTTAGATGTCGGAGATGTTTTTTTAAAACTCATTTTCAGTTGGAGTTTACATTGTAAAGTGCTTTGTAGACCTTATCCAAGAACTCGGTTGGTCTGCTGTCACGGGATTAATTGACACCGAGAATAATATTACAGCCAAACATAATTGAATAAAAGGCTTCATGGAGGAGAGCTGCTGCAGATTCAGTGAGGAAATGCAACACGTGTGTAAAACATACACATCAGTAAGCGCTTAATCTCCCTCGGAACATTCCTGACCACTAATTCCTTTCTCATAAACACACTGTATTTACACACACACACACACACACACAGGTGATGATAGAATGTGACTTAACGACACACGGGACGGACACGAATAAAAGAAAAAAAAAAACAGGTTAAATGCATCACAAAGACAAAAGCTGTGATCACACAGCCTTTTCCAATGGATTAACATGACAAAGAGTTCACAACGATGCACACATCCACCCCCTCATTTCTCCGTGTTACATTAATCTCATTGGTACGTACGGTGGCCATTCTCCAGCTAAATCAGTGCATGTACAGCAGGTTTAGGTGGGCTAATCTATTAAATGCTTTCAATTTTGTTTCCAGTCCAAGCATGATTTCTGTCATCTCATCTATATACAAATGTTTACAAGAATTCTTCAAGAAGAGGCCCATGTGTGAGGCGAAGCATCCGTCATGCGCCCTTTATCTCTGATCCACCTTCTGAAGCGCTGGGCCTTCATCACACCACAGCAGCCCAAGGGTAAAAAAAAAAGCGGTATCACCGACGAGGATCATTTGAAACAATTCAGGGGGCTTTCTTTGGTCACAATCAGAGCAAAGGAAAAGTATTATAGCAGAAAATGATATTCATCCACAAACCAAAGAGGAAAAAGACTTAAAGCGAGGATGAGAAAGGGGCGCAGATGATTTTGATCTGAGGAAGCAAACGTCACCAAAGGCTTCAGTGGAAGATATGTGGATCAGTGGAAGCAGCCTCTCAGCCAGTTCTCTCCTTCTCCTCCTCCTCTTCATCCTTCTCTTTCTCCTGGTCATCCTCACAGTAGCGTTGGAGCAGGCGGTGCAGGTGCTGCTGCAGTGCGTCGGGCTGCAGGGCGTCCGGGGTGTCGTCCAGGCGCTCCAGGTGCACGTGCTTCCCCTGGGCATCCCTCACCACAGTCCTCTTCTGGGTCCGTGACTTACGCATCTGACTTCTGCAGGAACAAGAGGAACCGGGGTTAAACACTGGCCCTCCCCACAGTTCTCCTTTTTAGGGGTTACGCAGGTCATTAGAGTCCGTTTCTATTCTATCTGTAGAGATTCTGAGCTCCTGGCACGAGATTAAATTAAGAGAAATAAATATAGAAAGGAAAAGGAAAAGGAAAACCTAGGAAACCTGTACATTTTCTGTACAATTTTATTTTCTATGTCCTATTGTGAAAAAAACTTTGCAAAGCACTGCATTCTGTTTCCATTTGCATTTTACAGTGTCCAAACTTTTTAGAATTGGGATTGTACTCAAGTTAAGTTAAAAGCCAGAAACACAGCCGGTGAGTCAGAAACTGAACACAGATCATGCATCAGCCATTTTTCTTCAAATTCATGCATTCAGTCAGTGATGCAATCAACTAAAACAATCATTCACTGTGCAGACAATTAGAAATGTTCCAACTCTGCCAGCCCCAAATAATCATATTAGTTATGACGCTGTGGCAGACACGTTAGCTCTCAGCAAACACTTCAGTTCTAAGAATAACAGCCAACACTGAGAAAACAGTGCAGTGGCTTCTCTTCTATTAACCAGCTGAACAGACGTACTAATCAAAGTTTGAGAGATCAAAAGTTAGAAAAGTAAAATCACATGATGCATCTGCTGAACTCCACTAAAATGCCTGTTAAGAAGCACTCGTGTTTTCCTGATCATTTCTGGACACTCCCATGCAGTCCAACCTTCTAACAACAGAACCGTCATCCTGAACAATCGCTTTCTCAACTACGTGAGGCAGGAGCACTTTCTCAAAGCCTTCAGCATAACTCAATGCCTGGACGGGAAACAATAAGGGAGACACGGATCAGAAGTGGGAAATAAAAAAGAACGACGCTTTAACCCATAGGAGTCACACATTGGATTGATTTTTCAGCAGTTGAATCACATGCAGAAATAACTTTTACATCAAGTTACATATTTGTTTTGTGTAAAATATCTCTGTTGTGTATGCGGTGGGTTTTGCAATTTACAGTTTAAGGAGAAGTTAGTTTTTTTTTTTTAAACCTGGACCTTATTTCTGGCATTATCTACTCACCAATAAAAAGTGAAAGTCGGCGTCCTTCGGAAGATATTTAGATCACTCAGATCGGCGTATACCCATATAACAGAGAGAACAGGGCAGAGACAATACAGCCTCTAAATAAGGCATTATCTGTCTTTATTTCACCAATACTTTAAGACCAATGAATGAATGAACGCGTGCTATTGCACTGTTAGCTCAGAGCTGCTGTGTTGTTGTTATTGGGGTATTGGTGAAATAAAGACAGATAATGTTATATGGATATACGCCGATCTAAATATCCGCTGAAGGACGCCGACTTTCACCAAACTGTTATCGGTGAGTAGATGAAGGTATTTTATGCCAGTAATAAGGTCCAGGTTTAAAAAAAACTAACTTACCCTTTAAGGGTTAAATCTGATAAAAAGGTTTGCTCAGCAGTAATAATATAATAGTAACAATGATAATATAAATAATAATAAAAGTACATATTTGAAATTATAACTATATGTTGAATAATAGTTTACCCACTTGCAAGAAATCTTCAAACATCTGGACTCACTTCATGACAGAATCTTGATTTTAGTATAGACAAACTCACCTTCTCAAAGTCTTCTTGGGCAGAGGGGAGATCTGCAGCCAGTGATGTGTCTCCTATCTGCTTCTCCATCCTTTCACCTCGCACCACTGTCGTCTTGACAACCTTGCTGACCTTTCGACCCTGTACAGGCTCCACCTCAAACTCTGATGATGTGGCGGCACCGAGAGCCAGAGGTTCCGAAAAGGTCAGCTGTAGAGAAAAACTCAAGATCTTCAGGAACTGAATGTATGTACACTTACAATGGGTTAACAAATATGTCCAATAATTTATGGTCAAATAACTAAAACTATTTAATCAGTCCTATACTTTTAGGTATCAGAGTTCTGATGAGAACTAACAGCAGAGATCATATTTCTCCAGTTTTAGCTTCTCTTCATTGGCTCCCTGTTAAATTCAGAATAGAATTTAAGATTCTTCTCCTTACATATAAAGCTCTTAATGACCGAGCTCCATCATATCTTAAAGATCTCATTGTAAGATATTTTCCTAACAGAGCACTTCGTTCCCAAACTGCAGGTTTACTTGAGGTTCCCAGAGTTTCTAAAAGTAGAATGGGAGGCAGAGCCTTCAGTTATCAGGCCCCTCTCTTGTGGAATAAGCTGCCAGTAAATGTCCGGGAAGCAGACACCCTTTCCACTTTTAAGACCAGGCTTAAAACTTTCCTTTTCTGATAAAGCTTATAGTTAGGGATGGCTCAGGTGATCCTGAAACATCCCATAGTTAAGCTGCTATAGGCCCAGACTGCTGGGGGGGCCTCATCTGTCACACCTTTCCTCACTTTACTCTCTTTATGTACATGTGACATTATTGTGGTCATTAAATCGTGTTTCCCTGTTCCAACAGATATCCTTTGAATGGTGTTACAGTGTTTGTTGCCCCCCCTTTCTGTCTTCTCAAACCCCAGCTGGTGGAGGCGGATGGCCACCCTTCCTGAGTCTGGTTCTGCCAGAGGTTTCTTCCTGTTAAAAGGAAGTCGTTTCTCTCCACAGTCGCCTCAGGCACGCTCAGGACGGGAGATTGGACCGAAAAAGAAAAAAGTTTCAGTGCAATCTGTTGGTTTTCTTAGCTAGGAAATTGTTTTTGAATTGGCTCTATATGAACGAATTGGATTATTTTATGAATAATTATGATTACAATGAATTGAATTCCAATTGGCTTGAATTGGACTTTATTATCTAAGTGCCCTGAGATGACATTTGTTGTATTTGGAGCTATATAAATAAAAATGAATTGAATTGAATATGGTGAAGCTACAATTAATACATTTCCACCAGATAATTAGGTATCGCAGGTCTCATCTCTTCAAGAATCTTTACAGTGGGTCGAATGTTAAAAATATTCCTATCAAAGAACTTTAATTAAAACAGAGAGAAATAGACAAAAATGAATAGAAAGATGGAAATTTATTAATTTTACTCCGAGATCTTGTATTGGAGGGCTGCACGGTGGTGTAGTGGTTAGCACTGTCGCCTCACAGCAAGAGGCTTACAGGTTTGAATCCCAGCTGAGCCCTTTCTGTGTGGAGTTTGCATGTTCTGCCCATGTTTGCGTGGGTTCTCTCCTCCCACCGCCCAAAAACATGCATGTTAGGTTAACTGGTGTCTCTAAATTGACACTCGGAGTGAGCGTGAGTGTGCATGGTTGTGTGGCCCTGTGATGGACTGGCGACCAGTCCAGGATGTACCCCGCCTCTCGCCCAATGACAGCTGGGGTAGGCTCCCGTGACCCCCGTGAATTGGATTAAGCGGGTATAGAAAATGGATGGATGGATCTTGTATTGGAGATGGGAGAGTTGGACTGCTGCGTGAAGTCTTCTTCAGCACATACCAAAGATTTGGGTCAATCCACCCATTTTAAGCCTCAGAAATCCTGAGATGGACATCTTGATATTTGTTCGTGCCAGCAGGAAAAAGGAAAAAAAATATTTTGATGGAAAAATCATTCCATTCATTTGGTGTATACTCTGTATCTTTTGGGGACGTGACATTTCTGAACGTAGATCTAACCAACCGAAGCGACCCCAGATCATAATACCGCCCCCCCCACGGGTTTGTACAGCAGTCGGCACAATAGCTGCAGCCACAGGGTATTTCTAGTATTTCTGGTAGGAAGTTTTCTTAAGGTTCTGCACCATTTACCCTGAGTTATCTTTGCATTGTGTGAGTGTAGTTCTATTTATTTCACTGCTTAACATTAATATCATATCTTCTGCTGATTTCCTCAACTCACCCTGCCTGGTTTTAATAAGGCGCTGAAAAGTTCTCTTTACTTCATGGTTCATTTGTAGAGCTTGCTTCATTTTTTTTTTATTCCAGTTAGCTTTGCTTCTTGCCCTTACATGACCAGTTTTATACCTTCCACTGTAAACATGCTGCCGGGTTTCCTTTATTCCTTGCCAGTGCATCGTTTTCAGCCCTGTTCCATTCCTGTCAGTTCGATCTTTTATTGAAAGGGGGATCTTGTTTTTTTTGTGAATTTCATATTTTTCAGAATTCCTTTCTGGCAGTGCATCAGTACGTTTATTAAAGTTCACCTTTTCCTGTATTTAGGTCCTCACTGTGGCATTATACTGCTGTTACCCACCTCTTTCTGATCCCCCTCGCTGTGAAGCACAGTTCTCTTCACCACTCTGGAGACACTGTCTCCCTCCTCTATCTGCACCGTCTCTTGGTGAGAGCCTTCGATGGTCACCTCTTGTGTTTCCGAACCATTTGGAGACACATATTTATGAATCACCTTCCGTGTGATCTGATGGAGAGAAAGCAAAACAACTCTTACAGTAAGAACTGTAACCAGATAAGCATTTTTCATTAAGAGGGCAAAAAATAAATTTGTGATTCCAGTCACTGGATATTCCCAAGATGTCTTTAAATGTTTCTTACTTTCTTCACTACCAAGTTGCCATGCTCATCTGTGTACTTCTCCTCAGTGACAGTCTGTGGAGGGATGTCAGGTAGGTCATCTGCCTGCAAAAACACAAAAAAATAGCGTCAGTTCATCTTAATGTCTATTACACAACCAGTGCGTATATTACCGAGAGCGTTTTAAGCAACATTTGTCATGTAACAGCAGATCTATTGTGCAATCTATTTCAAAGAAAATGTCTGCAAGTCTCTACTGAAACCATCAAAAGAGACCAAAATCTCAGCAATTGACAAGCTGTGGATTTCATTTTTCAACTCTAAAGGTATATGCCATACATAACAACAAAATAAAGGTGTGACAAAACGACAGTGTCGACATGAAAATGAACAGAAGCAAAAGGGAAATGCAGATGAGGCACTCAGACATAATTTTCTTCATTTCAGAGAAGAATGAATGCAGTCAGCCTGAGAATGTTCTCTGGTATATGATAAACCTGGATAGTCAACTTCAGAAAAACAAAGCAATACATGAACACTGAGAAGAAGTCCACCTCTCTACAGTGACAACAGCGCTCCATAACAGCAGCAGATTTTTTTTACCTGAATGATTACTCTGCGTCGGACCACCCTGGTGGTCAGCACCTCCTCCTCTGAGCTATCAGAGGACAGCATCCCTAACTCCTCTGCTATCTCCTGGGAGACGGCACACAACCAGTATGGTTCAACAGATAAGGTTACTACAGCAACTGTCTTTCTCTTAACCTCACTTTTTGGGTTGTTTTTATTTACCAAAGAGGTTATTTTATAGATGCATGGAATACGGGAATAAACAAAAACATATATTTTAACACGAAAGTGATGTGAGATGAAGAGAAGGCACAGTTATGCAAAAATGTTCAGCTGAAACAAACATGCTGAGATCAGAGCCAGCGTATGAAAAAAGGGGGGATTTATGTAGACAAGTAAAAATGTCTAAATACAGAAAATAAATTGTTAAAGGACAAACTTGGCTAACAATTATTTAGTTTTCGGCTCTAATGACTGTATTAGTTTTTTTTTCATTGTGCAATTGTCATTGTTCTAAAAAAATTTAAAAAATAAGTGAACAATGTTAAGAAAGAATATATTTACAATGAGCCATTTCAAAACATCAGCTTCTTGGCCATTATGATGCAAATCTAGAAGTTATTTTTGAACATGCCTGATCTGACCACAGCACACAAGGTCAGTTACTATTAACTCAATGTGTTCAACTGACGTAAATGAGTGGGGAAAAAACTTTTAATCCAATTGCATGGTACAAGCATCAACAGGTGTTTCACACCCTCAGGAACAACAACATGCAGAAATCAAAGGGTGCAAACAGGTGCAGATGTGAAAAAAAGGTTAGAGGATTCTTCAGTCATTTGTAAACATGTCCAATGCTTCAAACAGAGGAACTGCAAATCCATCACAACACCAGAAAGACTTCAATTAATATTTTTTTAAGATACTTCTTTTAATTTTATTCACTCATGCACTAAAGCACTCATCAGCCTCATTTAGTCCATAAAGCGTGTGTTTAATCTTCTACAGCTTGAGTGCAGCAATCAGCCTAAAACCAGGTCAGTCACTGTGTTCATGCTCAACCTCTTACCCTTCCCAAGAAGTCGTCATCATCATAATACCCTGCCTGATCTCTAGAGGGAAGCTCCTCACATATAGGAAGGCCAACCTCTGTGGGAAACTCCTTTGAACTCTCAGAACCAGAAGCAAATTCACCAAGACTGCCAGAGAAACGCTTGCCATTTTCCTCCCACAGAAAAGGTTGAGCGGCGTACTGAAGACTTCCTGTCATGGAGCCGATGTCAGGAGGAGTCCTCGGAATTACACAGATATTATAGGTAAGCTCATATTCTGGTTTCATATCGTCTGGTTCAGAAAGGTCTTGTCTGCAGTCAAAGAATTCCAGATCTGAATCAGAGTCCCGCGAAGACTCTGGACTTTT
The DNA here is from genome assembly GCF_027942865.1 of Odontesthes bonariensis. Taxonomy (NCBI): domain Eukaryota; kingdom Metazoa; phylum Chordata; class Actinopteri; order Atheriniformes; family Atherinopsidae; genus Odontesthes; species Odontesthes bonariensis. The sequence goes on along the minus strand of NC_134524.1, from coordinate 32,382,216 downwards.
TCTGGGTTCCTTCAATAGGATGTTTGGTTTCTGTGATTCAAATTCCGTGACTGCGCTCTGAAAGTCTGAGAGGACTGTGTTAAAATCTGGAGAAAACTCTAAATCTTCAACAGTTTCAGACTGTATCTTGCTAGTATCTTCCATCACAGCTTGGGCTGAGCTGGGGTCACTGAACGCCGGAGACACTGGACTTAAATCATTCAAGGAGGCTGGGCTACATTCAGAAACTTTCAGGGTTTGATATCCTGAAAATATTGCCTCATAATCTGGTGGTACCAAAAACTGATCCGACATGGGTGAAAAAAGCTCGCTGGACTGTGCTTCTTTAGTGGACAATTCCCACTGTGAGTAGCCCTGAGACTTGCCTGACTGTACGTATGAAGCCCTCTGATCTGTAGGCAGAACTGGAGTCACAGCTCGGTGTGTTGTGTATGAGCTCTGGTCAGGTAGCTTTATAGGAACCAATGTCATTGGTTTGTCATCACTGAACCTGGCACTAGTTTTACTGGCATCTTCTGTTGCTGTTGTGACAGACAACAGCTTGTTTTGCACACCACTGTCTGTTTGAAGGTTTGTTTCTCCTGAAGGAGCCTGCAAGTGAAATTATTTAAGTGAGTTTATTCTGAATCAGCAAGGTAGTTGGTATGTATTTCTAAAACACCTCAGCATTTCACCATGTTAGTATCACTGTACAGTGAAAGGTATTTTTTTTCCTTTAGCCAAACTAAATTTAGAACAATATATTGTGTTAAGTAAAACATGCCACTTTTAAAGCATTTAATCATCAGACAAATGATTAAAAATGTAATAAAGAGTGGTTAGTAAAATTCAAATACTATTTTTTAACTTTCCAAACACAAACCAGATTCATTCCAAATCTTAAAGCCCTCTAATTTAGTAGTTCATCAAGACATGTCCTTAAACTAAGTTATTTGTAAATTATTCCAGTGGCTTATAGCTGAGTTCAAAACAAGTTGCTGGACTCTCATGCTCTAAATCTTACCCGGCGAGCAGCTGTGTTGTTCTTAAGTCCTCCAGAACTAATATGTTGGATCTTCTCTTCCTTTCTTTTTACATCTTTAATTGATGATGGCTTCACAGAGAAGCCCTCTCTGAATTCTTCTTCACAAACACTTGAAAAACTTTCAGCTTCTGATCCATGCAGTGCCCCTTCTTTGTATGAAAAGACTTCCGATTCTTTAATTTGTTGCCAGTTAGGGTATAATTGCTCTTTGGAAAACTTCCTCTCACTAGTTGGAATTGGTGATGGTGACACGGTTGTTGACTTAGTCTCAGATAATGATGTTGACTGATTGGATAACAAAGGAGATGCCACATGGCGTAAAGGTTTTGAGCTTGACACTAACTTATCGGTATTGCCATAATAAAAGTCTAATTCAACACTTTCAGGGCTTAGAGGTCTTGGGCAATCATCTATCCAACAATCAATGGGTAGAGCCACAAACTCAGAGTCTGATGAAACTGACACAGGTGAGGATGATCTATCAAAGGGGGTACTATTCATAAAATAAGAAGACAAAATTCTCATAAACTCAGGCACTGGTGAGTCGGGCATTAGCTGTTGGAATTCATTGACAGATGATATGGATTCAGGTGAGGATGGTCTGTTAGTGTCTGCAGTTTTCGATGATATGACCATGAGCTCGTACTCTGCATCCGAATCAAGTGATTCTGGAGATGATGACTCATATATAGTAGTGTACTCTTCCAATGCTGCTGTAAACTGAGGGATGGGAGAGTCTGGTGACAGTGACCTGTTCTCATCTAACTCTGGCATTGATTCTGGAGATGATGCTCTTTTGTCAGACATGTACATGGCTGATTCAAATGACATACGTCTGTATTCAGGCAGTGATTCTGGTGATAACAACCTTTCACTCTTATTCTGATCCTCAGACAGAGAAGATTCTGGAGCTGATGGCCTCCAATGTGGTGGCCTATAATCTAAATCCAATGACAGGGATTTGGGTGAAGATGATGTAGATTTAAGAAACTGTACACATTCTGGCAATGCTAAACTGTATTCTGGTAAAGGGGAATCTGGTGAGAGTGGTCTAAACCTATTGACTGATTTAACAGATTCTGGAGATGCTGCTCTTGCTTCTACTACAAGAGAAGTGAGCGATAACAATTCTGGTGAATAACATAGATCATCATTAATTGTGTCAGATATTGACGCTGTCACTAAATAATCATCAGACACCGTCTTCGCTTCAAGACCAGGTATTTCAAATGTGTACTTTTCTTGCCTGTATGGAGCCACCCCTAATGGGAAAATTTGATTCATGACTGGAGGACGTGACTCTGACAGAGGTAAGTCAGTTGGTGGGGTGTCTCTTGCAGTAAACTGATGAGTCGTCCCTGAATCTGGCAATGTATCAGTGGCATCTTGCTCAATTTGATCTTTTACTTGGAAAACCTGATCATTGTCTGGTTCTCTCCTTTCATATTCAGTCGTGCTGCAGACGGACTGCATGAATCCTGTTTTACTGTTAAAGGTTTCTCCTGCATACTGAGGATCACGTACTTGAGAAATCAGTTTCCACAGCTCAGCATCATAAATGAGATTGTACTCAGCTACCATATTGGCTGATTCCTGAGATGAGAAAGGCTTCAAAGCTGTTGTAAGCTGTTGTAAAACAGTGCTGTCAATGGTTTCATTCAATGATAATTCGAATGCCTGTATTTCTGCCATATCTGATTCAACAAATTCTGGTGATGCCGATCTCTCTTCTGTACAAAACTGAACTAGGGATTGTGATAAATCATCAGAATCTGAAAATTCTGTTTGTGATATGTTTGTCACAGACCTGAATCTTTCCATAAATGGCTTTGTAAAATCAGGTATTGGTGATTCAGGAGTCAAAGGTTTACATTCATCGTCTGATCTTTCTGACTGAGTTGACAATATTCTCGTGTCATTGACACTTTTGTCAAATGATGCAGAATATTCCAACTCAAATTCCATATCTGACATTAGTGACTCTGGGGATGATCTCTCATTGTATCCTTTTGCTGCTGTAGTCTCAAAAACATTTTGAGCAAACCAAGGAAGCGGGGAGTCTGGAGATAACCTCTTGTTTTCATCAAGTGACTGAGTGGACTCTGGAGATACATGTCTAAGGTTTTCAAGTAACATTACAGGTGACATACTTTTGTATTCTGGTATGGACTCAACAGAGAGTGGCCTCTCTTGCATTTCTGATTCTACTGATTCAGGAGAATCTGGCCTATCCTCTATACCAAATCTCAGGGACATCAAAAACTCACTCAAAGCATACTCAACATCCGATTCAATGCACTCAGGAGAAGGTGATCTGTATCCAACATTTACAATAACACGTTCAGGTACTGCTGCTCTGTACTCAGGTATTGGTGAGTCTGGTGACAAAGCCTGGTATTCATCTCCAGATGCTTCTGAGCCTGGTGATGGGTGTCGATTGTCATGCAAGAGTGACCCTAGACTCAGAACAATGTACTCAATATCTGAACAGGCTGACTCGGGAGATGTTGACCTTGGTTCAGCAATTGTTTCAGGTAATCCAAACATTGGTTGCACAAAGTCAGGCAGAGGTGAATCTGGTGAAAGTCTTTTTGATGGCAAAGATTCTGGAGAAGAAGGTCTGCTTTCCATGAAAGTTGGAAATGGTAAGTCCATTTCCGAATCAGAAAATGATGATTGAGGTGAAGTAGACCTTAAGTCCATGTGGGATATGGTGGATTCACATACTGTAAATACAGGAATGGGTGAATCTGGTGAAAGAGATCTCATTTCACTTTTGAATGGAGATGAACCAGAAGATACTCCTCTGTCCTCAAAAAGCCAAGGCATACACAAATCTGTCTCTAAATCTTCATCTGAAAACACTGATTCAGGTGAAGTGGACCTTAAGTCCATGTGAGATATGGTGGATACACATACTGTAAATTCAGGAATGGGTGAATCTGGTGAAAGAGATCTCATTTCACTTTTGAATGGAGATGAACCAGAAGATACTCCTCTGTCCTCAAAAAGCCAAGGCATACACAAATCTGTCTCTAAATCTTCATCTGAAAACACTGATTCAGGTGAAGTGGACCTGAAGGAAAAGTGTAACATGGTAGACCCTTGCAGTGCCTGTGTAAATACAGGAATGGGAGAGTCAGGTGAAAGTGGTCTGAGTTCATCTCTGAATGTAGTTGAACCAGGAGATACTGTTCTGTCCTCAAAAAGCCAAGGCATACACAAATCTGTCTCTAAATCTTCATCTGAAAACACTGATTCGGGTGAAGTGGACCTGAAGGAAAAGTGTAACATGGTAGACCCTTGCAGTGCCTGTGTAAATACAGGAATGGGAGAGTCAGGTGAAAGTGGTCTGAGTTCATCTCTGAATGTAGTTGAACCAGGAGATACTCCTCTGTCCTCAAAAAGCCAAGGCATACACAAATCTGTCTCTAAATCTTCATCTGAAAACACTGATTCAGGTGAAGTGGACCTTAAGTCCATGTGAGATATGGTGGATACACATACTGTAAATTCAGGAATGGGTGAATCTGGTGAAAGAGATCTCATTTCACTTTTGAATGGAGATGAACCAGAAGATACTCCTCTGTCCTCAAAAAGCCAAGGCATACACAAATCTGTCTCTAAATCTTCATCTGAAAACACTGATTCAGGTGAAGTGGACCTGAAGGAAAAGTGTAACATGGTAGACCCTTGCAGTGCCTGTGTAAATACAGGAATGGGAGAGTCAGGTGAAAGTGGTCTGAGTTCATCTCTGAATGTAGTTGAACCAGGAGATACTGTTCTGTCCTCAAAAAGCCAAGGCATACACAAATCTGTCTCTAAATCTTCATCTGAAAACACTGATTCGGGTGAAGTGGACCTGAAGGAAAAGTGTAACATGGTAGACCCTTGGAGTGCCTGTGTAAATACAGGAATGGGAGAGTCAGGTGAAAGTGGTCTGAGTTCATCTCTGAATGTAGTTGAACCAGGAGATACTCCTCTGTCCTCAAAAAGCCAAGGCATACACAAATCTGTCTCTAAATCTTCATCTGAAAACACTGATTCAGGTGAAGTGGACCTTAAGTCCATGTGAGATATGGTGGATACACATACTGTAAATTCAGGAATGGGTGAATCTGGTGAAAGAGATCTCATTTCACTTTTGAATGGAGATGAACCAGGAGATACTACTCTGTCCTCAAAAAGCCAAGGCATACACAAATCTGTCTCTAAATCTTCATCTGAAAACACTGATTCAGGTGAAGTGGACCTGAAGGAAAAGTGTAACATGGTAGACCCTTGCAGTGCCTGTGTAAATACAGGAATGGGAGAGTCAGGTGAAAGTGGTCTGAGTTCATCTCTGAATGTAGTTGAACCAGGAGATACTCCTCTGTCTTCAAAAAGCCAAGGCATACACAAATCTGTCTCTAAATCTTCATCTGAAAACACTGATTCAGGTGAAGTGGACCTTAAGTCCATGTGAGATATGGTGGATACACATACTGTAAATTCAGGAATGGGTGAATCTGGTGAAAGAGATCTCATTTCACTTTTGAATGGAGATGAACCAGAAGATACTCCTCTGTCCTCAAAAAGCCAAGGCATACACAAATCTGTCTCTAAATCTTCATCTGAAAACACTGATTCAGGTGAAGTGGACCTGAAGGAAAAGTGTAACATGGTAGACCCTTGCAGTGCCTGTGTAAATACAGGAATGGGAGAGTCAGGTGAAAGTGGTCTGAGTTCATCTCTGAATGTAGTTGAACCAGGAGATACTGTTCTGTCCTCAAAAAGCCAAGGCATACACAAATCTGTCTCTAAATCTTCATCTGAAAACACTGATTCAGGTGAAGTGGACCTTAAGTCCATGTGAGATATGGTGGATACACATACTGTAAATTCAGGAATGGGTGAATCTGGTGAAAGAGATCTCATTTCACTTTTGAATGGAGATGAACCAGGAGATACTACTCTGTCCTCAAAAAGCCAAGGCATACACAAATCTGTCTCTAAATCTTCATCTGAAAACACTGATTCAGGTGAAGTGGACCTGAAGGAAAAGTGTAACATGGTAGACCCTTGCAGTGCCTGTGTAAATTCAGGAATGGGAGAGTCAGGTGAAAGTGGTCTGAGTTCATCTCTGAATGTAGTTGAACCAGGAGATACTCCTCTGTCTTCAAAAAGCCAAGGCATACACAAATCTGTCTCTAAATCTTCATCTGAAAACACTGATTCAGGTGAAGTGGACCTGAAGGAAAAGTGTAACATGGTAGACCCTTGCAGTGCCTGTGTAAATACAGGAATGGGAGAGTCAGGTGAAAGTGGTCTGAGTTCATCTCTGAATGTAGTTGAACCAGGAGATACTCCTCTGTCCTCAAAAAGCCAAGGCATACACAAATCTGTCTCTAAATCTTCATCTGAAAACACTGATTCAGGTGAAGTGGACCTTAAGTCCATGTGAGATATGGTGGATACACATACTGTAAATTCAGGAATGGGTGAATCTGGTGAAAGAGATCTCATTTCACTTTTGAATGGAGATGAACCAGGAGATACTACTCTGTCCTCAAAAAGCCAAGGCATACACAAATCTGTCTCTAAATCTTCATCTGAAAACACTGATTCAGGTGAAGTGGACCTGAAGGAAAAGTGTAACATGGTAGACCCTTGCAGTGCCTGTGTAAATACAGGAATGGGAAAGTCAGGTGAAAGTGGTCTGAGTTCATCTCTGAATGTAGTTGAACCAGGAGATACTCCTCTGTCCTCAAAAAGCCAAGGCATACACAAATCTGTCTCTAAATCTTCATCTGAAAACACTGATTCAGGTGAAGTGGACCTGAAGGAAAAGTGTAATATGGTAGACCCTTGCAGTGCCTGTGTAAATTCAGGAATGGGAGAGTCAGGTGAAAGTGGTCTGAGTTCATCTCTGAATGTAGTTGAACCAGGAGATACTCCTCTGTCTTCAAAAAGCCAAGGCATACACAAATCTGTCTCTAAATCTTCATCTGAAAACACTGATTCAGGTGAAGTGGACCTTAAGTCCATGTGAGATATGGTGGATACACATACTGTAAATTCAGGAATGGGTGAATCTGGTGAAAGAGATCTCATTTCACTTTTGAATGGAGATGAACCAGGAGATACTACTCTGTCCTCAAAAAGCCAAGGCATACACAAATCTGTCTCTGAATCTTCATCTGAAAACACTGATTCAGGTGAAGTGGACCTGAAGGAAAAGTGTAACATGGTAGACCCTTGCAGTGCCTGTGTAAATACAGGAATGGGAGAGTCAGGTGAAAGTGGTCTGAGTTCATCTCTGAATGTAGTTGAACCAGGAGATACTCCTCTGTCTTCAAAAAGCCAAGGCATACACAAATCTGTCTCTAAATCTTCATCTGAAAACACTGATTCAGATGAAGTGGACCTTAAGTCCATGTGAGATATGGTGGATACACATACTGTAAATTCAGGAATGGGTGAATCTGGTGAAAGAGATCTCATTTCACTTTTGAATGGAGATGAACCAGGAGATACTACTCTGTCCTCAAAAAGCCAAGGCATACACAAATCTGTCTCTAAATCTTCATCTGAAAACACTGATTCAGGTGAAGTGGACCTGAAGGAAAAGTGTAACATGGTAGACCCTTGCAGTGCCTGTGTAAATACAGGAATGGGAGAGTCAGGTGAAAGTGGTCTGAGTTCATCTCTGAATGTAGTTGAACCAGGAGATACTCCTCTGTCTTCAAAAAGCCAAGGCATACACAAATCTGTCTCTAAATCTTCATCTGAAAACACTGATTCAGGTGAAGTGGACCTTAAGTCCATGTGAGATATGGTGGATACACATACTGTAAATTCAGGAATGGGTGAATCTGGTGAAAGAGATCTCATTTCACTTTTGAATGGAGATGAACCAGGAGATACTACTCTGTCCTCAAAAAGCCAAGGCATACACAAATCTGTCTCTAAATCTTCATCTGAAAACACTGATTCAGGTGAAGTGGACCTGAAGGAAAAGTGTAACATGGTAGACCCTTGCAGTGCCTGTGTAAATACAGGAATGGGAGAGTCAGGTGAAAGTGGTCTGAGTTCATCTCTGAATGTAGTTGAACCAGGAGATACTACTCTGTCCTCAAAAAGCCAAGGCATACATAAATCTGTCTCTAAATCTTCATCTGAAAACACTGATTCAGGTGAAGTGGACCTGAAGGAAAAGTGTAACATGGTAGACCCTTGCAGTGCCTGTGTAAATACAGGAATGGGAGAGTCAGGTGAAAGTGGTCTGAGTTCATCTCTGAATGTAGTTGAACCAGGAGATACTCCTCTGTCCTCAAAAAGCCAAGGCATACACAAATCTGTCTCTAAATCTTCATCTGAAAACACTGATTCAGGTGAAGTGGACCTGAAGGAAAAGTGTAATATGGTAGACCCTTGCAGTGCCTGTGTAAATTCAGGAATGGGAGAGTCAGGTGAAAGTGGTCTGAGTTCATCTCTGAATGTAGTTGAACCAGGAGATACTCCTCTGTCTTCAAAAAGCCAAGGCATACACAAATCTGTCTCTAAATCTTCATCTGAAAACACTGATTCAGGTGAAGTGGACCTTAAGTCCATGTGAGATATGGTGGATACACATACTGTAAATTCAGGAATAGGTGAATCTGGTGAAAGAGATCTCATTTCACTTTTGAATGGAGATGAACCAGGAGATACTACTCTGTCCTCAAAAGGCCAAGGCATACACAAATCTGTCTCTAAATCTTCATCTGAAAACACTGATTCAGGTGAAGTGGACCTGAAGGAAAAGTGTAACATGGTAGACCCTTGCAGTGCCTGTGTAAATACAGGAATGGGAGAGTCAGGTGAAAGTGGTCTGAGTTCATCTCTGAATGTAGTTGAACCAGGAGATACTACTCTGTCCTCAAAAAGCCAAGGCATACACAAATCTGTCTCTAAATCTTCATCTGAAAACACTGATTCGGGTGAAGTGGACCTGAAGGAAAAGTGTAACATGGTAGACCCTTGCAGTGCCTGTGTAAATACAGGAATGGGAGAGTCAGGTGAAAGTGGTCTGAGTTCATCTCTGAATGTAGTTGAAGCAGGAGATACTCCTCTGTCCTCAAAAAGCCAAGGCATACACAAATCTGTCTCTAAATCTTCATCTGAAAACACTGATTCGGGTGAAGTGGACCTTAAGTCCATGTGAGATATGGTGGATACACATACTGTAAATTCAGGAATGGGTGAATCTGGTGAAAGAAATCTCATTTCACTTTTGAATGGAGATGAACCAGGAGATACTGTTCTGTCCTCAAAAAGCCAAGGCATACACAAATCTGTCTCTAAATCTTCATCTGAAAACACTGATTCAGGTTTACATGGAAATTTGATTAAAGGGGCATACTCAATTTCTGATGGAACAAATTCGTGAGATGCTGACCTAAACTCAACAAATGAGGGGAAGCGTTCAATTGCTCTTTCAGTGAATTGAGATACAGGTGAGTTCAGTGACAAGGCCTGGCATTCAGCTCCCGATGCAATGGGTAAGAGAGTCTCCACATTGTCAAACTCTCTCCTTACAAATATATCTCCTACATAATGAGGGTCGCAAAGCTGGGATATCATCTGGTTTGTTCTAAATGTTTGACAAGCTTCTGTTTGACAGTGTTCAAGACTTGACATAATGGATTCAGGTGAGTTTGGTCTCTGATCTTCGAAAGCCAGAGATATTGAAAACCCACATTCAGTATCTGAAAATACAGACTCTGGTGAGGAGGATCTGTACCCACAGCCAGCAGTAACTGATTCACACACGACGGGTCTGAAATCTGGTAGAGGTGAATCTGGTGATAATGCACTATTTTCATCTATAGATATTGCTGAACTGAGTGATGAAGGTCTGCTTTCACTGAAAATCCTGAACATGCAAAGTCCTGATTCCTCATCTGACACAGCTGAATCTGGAGAATTTGATAGAGACCGTGAAATATTGACAAAGTCACCAGAAAACTGGGGAACTTGGAAATCTTGACACAAGTCTTTCAGAGACTCAGGAGAGTCATACCTGTGGACACTTACTGCCTTAATTTCCCTTGGTGACAAAGGATGTAACTCTGACTCAAAATCAAGAGATTCTTGTCTCTCTTCCTCCTCTGGGTCCCGTGAATCCAGATTCACATTGCCCTCTGACTCTCTCTTTTTAATATCTGAATCCCCCAGAATATACTCAATTCTCGTTCCAGCATTCTCAAAAAACCCAGTTTTACTGAAAAAAGTCTCTCCAACATAGTGAGGATCATGTATTGGAGAAATAAGTTTCCAAAGTTCAGCATCATGAACAAGCTTATAGACTGGCACCGTAATTGCCTTTAGAGACTGACTATTACTACCAGCCGACAGTCTGTCTGGGGTCTCAGAAACTTGTGATTCTGGTGAGTCAAGTCTATGTTCAGAAATAATCATGTCTTCATTTGATTGAGTATATTCAACATCACCTCTGTTGTCATCTCCAGAAAGCACTGAATCAGGTGATGATGGTCTCACTTCAGAACACATTGACAGAGTTGAAGATCCATGCTCTATATCTGAGCAAAGTGAAACAGGGGATGAAGACCTTTCCCGTGTGACCAAATGAGTTTCTACTAAAATGTGTCCAAACTCTGGGATGGGTGAATCAGGTGGAAGTGGCCTGTTTTCATCAACAGAACTTACAGATGGAGGTCTGCTCTCATCAAATAATGATACCAAAGAGAGAGACCCATATTCTATATCCGAGGAAACCGATTCAAATGATGAAGACCAATCCAATGTCACACTTATAACAGACACTGGTAAAGACTGCCCAAAACTGGGAATAGGTGAGTCAAGCGATAGTGCCTTATACATGTTACTAGATGATATTGAATCAGGAGATGATGGTCTGTCCTCAGAAAACAATGACATGTTTACATCAGTCTCTTGTGCCAGATCTGACAATACTGACACTGGTGAGAATGATCTGAGATAAAGTTGATAAGGTTCTGAGAAAGACGGGGTATAAGGAGGACTTGGGGAATCTGGTGTTAAAGCTCGCTGGCTCTCTGCAGATCTCCCTGACTTGGAGGAATCTGGTCTAAGTGTTTCCAGAAGCATTATCGATTCTGGTGACATGGGTCTACATTCTGCTTCAGAATCAAGTGAAAGGGATCTTTGGTACATTTCTAATCGCAAAGTTTCATCTTCTATAGTTTCTTCGGATTCGACCTGATAAGATTCAGTCCTTGTTTTGTGAAACTGAAGGTTTCCTACTTTGCTAAAGAAGGTTTCTCCAACATACTGTGGATCACGGATTTGAGACATGAGCTTCCAAAGTTCTGCATCATATGTCATATTGTAGACTGGCTGTGAATGTGAAGGAATATGATGCTGAGGTTGAAAAGCTGAAAACTCCTTAGGTACTTGCTGACCTTCAGGTACATCTATAGATAATGGCGAATATAAATTTAGATCCTCAGATGCAGGTTCTGGTGACAGAGGAGGTGACAAAGTGTACTCCGATTTTCGAGTCTCCTCAAATGTTTCAGATTTCAAGTGTTTTTGATATTTTTTCATTTTCTTAGGATCTTTCTTGCTGTTACATGCAGTCTTTTCACTTAGAGGACTGCATACTTCCTGATTTGTTTTTCCTGCATTTGACAAATCATGAGATAATTCTTTAGTAATTTCACCGGCTGACAAGACCGCCACTACTGCTTGTGGCGTAACAATGTTTTTGTCAGGCTGACTGCTATCAGGTACTGCCGACCTTGTCTGGGGTGCCTTGGATTCATAATTTTTCCAAGGATTTTCTTTGACAGATTTGAACGACTTTTCATCCATTTTATATTTCTCTACATCAACTGGTACCTGTGTTTTTTCAAGCTTTTCAGGGCATGCTTCCTCTGCTATAATTGTAGCTTGTGTCTGTTCAAGTTGCTTTGTTCCAGGATTTAGGAGTAACCCATCTCCACTCATAGAGCCACCAGAGTCAGGAGATAATGGCCTGTTCTCAAAATATGATAGCAATGGCATGGCATCATACTTGGTATCTGACAACTCAGATTCTGTTGATGATGAATGATAATTTAGAGTAACAGCATTATGTCCAGATTGCATATATTGAGGTATGGGAGAATCAGGAGACAGGCACTTATTTATTGGGTCTGATTTGATAGAATATCTTCCAATGTCTAAAACTGCTGACTGTGGTGACATTGGTCTGTAATCGGGACCTGAGTCTGGTGAAAATGGTCTTTCCTCAACATCAGACAGAGAAATAATAACCCAGTCATTATCATTATCAGTTCTTAACTCCACTGGTGTTGATGGTTTGCTCTCTCTAACAAATTCTGGTGATTTGGGTTTGTGACCAGTAGGTTTGGAATCAAACGCAGTATGTGCAGATTCAAGTAATTCAAAAGAAAATGCTGTATGTCCAGCAACTGCTGCTAAAATGGATTCAGATTCATCTCCACAAGTAATAGAAGAAGGTGATGAAGCTCTGTCTTCATGATGAAATGATGCTGGAGATAGACAACCATATTCTACATTTGAGCATAATGACTCAGCAGAGCTGGTTCTCTCTCCTACTGTTAGAAAAGCTGAGTCAGGCCAGTTGAAACTGAACTCAGTTACAGATGAATCATGTGACAGTGGTTTATATTCATTCGCAGATGCTGCAGTTTCTGGAGATGTGGGCCTGTTTTCAGAAAGCAATGATGAAAGTTTCATTTCAAAGTTCATATGCGGTGACACTGACTCAGGTGATGATGATCTGTATTCACATGCAGTAAAAGACTCAGAGGGAAATTGTCTGAATTCTGGGACTGGGGAGTCTGGTGGAAGCTGATAACAAGCAGTGATGGACATCATGGATTCATGAGATGATGACCTCATTTCGTGGAAATCAGGAGTCAGATACTGATCTGTTGTAAAAAGGCAATGCATTGTTTCTAAAATGACAGACTCAGGTGATGAGGCTCTGTCCTCGATGTCAAAACTTAATGACTGAGGTGAGATGGATCTGTTATCACTATCATCACTGCCTGGTGATACTGGTCTTCCAAATGGTCTTCTATTCGAAACCATTGGTGTTAAAGGCCTTTCCTCTGTTTCTGCACTCACTAGTAGTTGCCTGTGGGCCAAGGTCCCAACATCCCTGGGTTCCCACGGAATAACAGGTGGTGGGAGTGGGGACAAGGGCCTAAACTGAGGTACTGGAGAATCAGGTGCAAGGAAATTCAGCTCAGTCAGTGATAACACAGATTCAGACGAGGATGGCCTGCTCTCTGTCAGTAATATTGTTGTATATGGAGCACATTCAGGTGAAACAGACCTGTCATGAGCTGAGCTTTGAAGGTCAGAAATAATTTCAGGTATTGATTCATATCCAGGTGTTTCAAATTCAGTCTCTGCTTTTTGTTTGAGTGACTGCAGTTTCTCAAAATTGTACTCAGCACCAGGTATGGCTGGCATATCATCTACCAAATTAACATCTAACTTCTCAAAACTTGAATCCTTTGACACCTTAGGGGAGACAGCTGAAGTAATGGTTTCCAGTTTTTGACACATTAAATCTGCAGTTTTAAAGCTGGCATTAGAAGGATCAGCAAATGCCTGAGAGCTTGTATTCTGGGGTTGATTTGTGCCAATAACAGATTTGACATCATCTAAACCTGAGGCCTGGTAAGTATCAGTCTCAACCATATAGTTCGATGACATATCATCAGGCTTTGCATGTCTGGCAGCTCCCTGAACCTCATCTTTCCTGACGGCTTGAATGGTTGCCCTGGAGACGGAAGTCAAAGGCAACGCAGGCAAATCCTCACTGTCTGAATCCACCAGCTTAACATCATATCCATACAGGACTTTATAAAGTCGACACGACACTTCGTCCATGTGTCTTTTGGTTGTTTGTTTGGCATGTGTACATTCTGTCTTCACATTTTCTGGGGACACTGAAGTAAGCGGAAGAATTTCTTCACTTGTGGGTTGCTGTGTGACAGATATTTTTTCAGAGACCTCATCTGTTTCTGTAAGCTCCGTAGACAGTTTCTTGAAGTCTTGTTCAGCTTGCTCACTCTCAATCAGGCTGTCTCCAAAATCTGTCATAGACAACGGTCGACTTTCACATATTGTTCGAGAGCTGTTGGATGTCTCCCGCCATGGTGATGGGGATAAATGATGAGGGATTTCTCCAAAATGGGTAGTTCGTAGACACTCCAAGCTCCAGTCCTCTCCCTCCTTTGCCTCTTCATATTCAACAGCCCCTATATCATCACATGGTTCAAAAGAAGGGCTGGGAGGTGCACTAATCTGTGCGCACAACTTCGGTCCCCCTTTGTACACAGGGTCTATCACATGGGATTGGAGATGGTGGGGAGAGGTGCGGTACAATGTGAAAAAAGGACTTACTTGTTTATAACTGCCTGTTTGTACCGAGTCTGTCACTTCCTCATATATTCTTTGTGATGAGCTGCAAGGGAAGAACATTCAAATATTCAGCCACATTATGACAGATCTATCCAAAGATGTGGTGCTGCAGAGTTGGTAGTATTAATTACATTATACACGATTAGGTCAAACCAAAATCTAAAGGTAAATTGCATCTTGAGGCAAATTACTTACTATGTTGTTTCCATCTCTTTTTGTAGTTTCTCTTTCTGGGTGTTTCTGAGAAGGCTTGTTGCTGTGAAGCCAGTGTCAGACCTTCCTGATGTTTCGTGAAGTGATGACAAACTGGAGGACAGGTCCTCTGCTGACACCATGGGTACCTCTTGTCCTGAACCTGGACTCCTACCTGAAGCCTCCTTACGCCTGCCTGGCCTAGGACTGTCGATGTCTTCATGAAGGGCAGAAAAACCTGTCCAGGCATATAGGGTGGGCACAAAGCTTAGGAAATGTTGGTCCATTTGTCTGAATTATTTACAACCTTCTACACAGACATGACAACAACCAAATCATCAGCATGCTTAAAAATAATACTGGACTTTGCCTTCGCTATGGTCCAAAACTATGGTTTGCTCAATTTCTGCATAGGTATGGGATGATGTTTCCTCTTGAGTGGATTTGTTTGTCTTGGCTTCAATAAGGTGAACAATGTCCATTCGGTTGATCTTTGTCAGTCTCTTGATAAGTGTCATTTCTGCTGAAACAGGAAGCAAAAAGGGATACATTTAAAATAGAATAGCTTCAAATTTGTATTTGTTAAAAAAGCAACTACTCTCAGAAACGTGTATCATTGAGATTATTATCACTAACCTGTTGCATGCTGTCCCTCCCTTTCTGCCCAGAGGTTCAAAAGTGCATGGCTTTGGTCTTGCAGTGAGTTGGGGTTTTCAATCCTTATCAAGTTGATCTTCTCCTCACTGAAGTTTAATTCTCGTGCTAACTCTGGAGGCAAAAAAGAAATATAATAACAGTGAAGACAATCTGAGGATAAATGATAGATTTCTGGTCTTTCTTGAGAGGCCTTAAAAAATGAAGTAAGACTGTACAGTTTCAGCTTGGTACAGTAGCTTGATAGGAGCTGTTAAGTGTAACTCACCAGTCCAGCTGAAGCCCAGGTGGTCGGCTATAATGGCCAACCGTTGCTCTTTTCTCTCTGCTTCATCCTGTGGATCTACTGCAAATACCACCAGACAGCCATGAGCGGTCAAAGCCGCAAGGTATACCAAAGTAAGTCACATTTACAAACGGTATTAATTCTAATATTCACTGGCTTTCTTGTTTTTGTCCTATTGACAGTTTAGCAGAACATTATATAGTATATAATACTACACAATTACTTAAGGAATTGTGTAGTTAAACTTTACATTAAAAATCCACACCGATTAGTTGAGATTCATGATGTAATGACCCTAATGTTGAGAAATTAACATTTCAGTCCTTAGAAAATTGCTAAAATTCTCATTCTCAGTGATCGTAAATGTTATTATTTCAACTTTAATGTTTCCAGGGTTTAATAAATATTTTGCTTTCAGTAGTTCTACAAAGCCTTTTTGTCAATCTTGAGATTCTCATCACACATAGAAGGAAAGAGAGACATCTTTACAAACACAAACACAGCTCAAGCAACACAGCAACACGGATTCTTCAGCTACAACGGGACATCACTACGAGAGACAGAGAGGCAGCACCTTTACAGCTAATATACTAATGAGGCACAATATATAGAGAATAGCCCCTTAAACTGGGGGGATACCTTGACTTTGGACTTTTTCATCTGGGATTCGCTGCATCTGTGTCTCAACAGGGTCGTCCCACAGTGGTCTAATAGGAAAGATGGCTCCTGAGGGAGGAAACTGCAGCTCTGGGAAAGTTTCTCTTTCTATGATTGACGGATCAATAAGACTGCTTTCATCATCTGAGAGAGCGGCAACAGCCTCTTGCTCTTTCTCTGTCTCTGCTTGTGCCAATCTTGCCACAAGTTTTGCTGCCTCATCACTTATCTCTTCAAAGAACTCAATGGGCTGTTTATGTGGGTCACTTTTCTCTTTGGTGGGTGTTGTTAAATGAAATGACTGACCACTTTTGCCCCGGATAGGTAATCTGGACTGGAAGCCTTTAGATTTCGCTGACTCAGCACTCAAGGGACGCCCCAGTTCTTTTTTAGCAGAAGACCTGGTAGACTCCCCCTCACAGAAGCTCCTGGCTTTGGAAGACGGTGTCTTGGTTTTGACATCCACAGAGGGACCAGCGTCTGTCTCAGATTTTCTCCGTTTATCCTTTTTTACAGGGACCTTGAGCTTTTTCTCTTGAGTAGATTCTGCTCGTTTGACATTAGAATCAAGCTTTATGGTGTTTGCCTTAATCGGAATTCTAGACTTGGATTCTGGAGTGACGGAGGTCTCTTTCTTAAGAGTGGCTGAAGAAGAGGTTGCATGAGATGGAGAAGGAATCATAGATTTGCCCCGACCTTGAGGAGCAGACTTAGCTTGTGTTTTGACTGGAGTCTTCTTAACACTAGTGGGAGCACTTTGTTTGGACTTGCCTGTTGATTTGGGGGCTTCTATCACTGATTTTGCCTCTTCTGGAGAAGAATCGGAAGACTCCTGTCCCTGCTCTGAGTAAACCGATCGAGTGACAGTAGTTTCTGCAGTCTCTACATTTGTTATCATTTGTTCAGGAGAACTTGTGTCTAAATCTAAGGACCCTTCAATTATATTTTTGTCTGCTTTAGTCTCTAGAAGTTCAGGGGATGTCTGATCTTTCTTTGTAGATTTGGCTGAAGCTGAAACGCCCATTTTAGGGATTTTAGATTTGGAGACATCAGCTTTAGCACCTGGATGATCCCCTTCTGGTGGGGACTGAAGCTGAGAATCAGTTGTTTCTTTTGATATCTCATCTTCCTCAGTCTCAACATCTAGTGTTAGATTGAGCCCAACTTCAGGGTCTGCTGCTGATCTATCGTCCTCCCTTGCCTCTTCTAAGACAGGCTCCTCTAAAGGCTGTTCACCTATCTGGAAAAAGGCAAAGCCACCCCCCTCCTCCTCATAGCTTCTCTTTGTCATGTCAATAGCCCCACTTCTGGTCATTTCAAAGAGCTTCCCTTCTTGGAAGAGGAAAGGATTGGGCTCACTCGTAGGAGTACTCTCTTCTGTGGGTGTTCTACCAGGAGTGGTATCTGGAGTTGCTTGAAGAGATTGACGGTCGACAACCAGATTCAGAATCTTCTGTTCCTCCTCTTTTACACGAGCTGCAAAAGTGGCATCATCCTCTCGCATGGCAGACCATGAGTCGGTGTCTACCTTTGCAGTGACACCTTTTGACTCAGTTCTCGGAAGTTCCAATGCTTGATCATCTTCCTCTGTGTCACTGCAGATACAGACTTCTGGTTTTGTTTGGCCTGTGGCAACAGCTGGACAGAGCCCAGCCTCTGACGCTCCTGCATGCTCCCCTTTATCTCCTTTAACTTCATCTGTTACATTGTTACCTGTTTTTTGCACATTAGTCTGTACCCCACTGACACCTAACTTGCAATCTCCTTTATTTTCCCTTGATTTCTTTAAGCTCTCCTCCTTTTGCTCATCAGTCCTGTTTTCAGTGTTTGATGTTGATTCTGTTTTGGCACTAATGTCTTTATCAGCTTTTGCAGATGATGGAACTCTTTCTTCCTGTGAACTTTTCAGGTTGTATTTTGAATGATGGTGGTCTGAGACAGAGTGAGGTCCTTCTGAAGTGACAGTGGCTGATGTGTTGTTGACCTCTTTGCTGTGGGGTCCATCATGAAAACCTGCTGAAAAAGGAGAGGAAGGTTGTACTTTAATGTCGGGATCAATAAATGTAGCTAATTTTGAATCCTCTGTGGGACTAGTGAGCCCACATTCACTTTGTGAAAGCTTCTCAATGGTGGGATCTAATGTTTCACAGCTGTCATCCCTTATTTTGGCATCTGCTGATGGAAAATAATCTTTACTAGACTTGTTTTTGCTCTTCGCATCTTGTTCCATTTCACCAAATGTTTTTATTTTGGCTGCCATCTTAAACATCTCCTCCTCTGGAGTGATCTTTCTCTTAGCTTCATAGCTGTCTGTTGTATCCTCTTCTTTTGGGTCTTCAGGGATGACAGCCGGTTTGGATGGAACAGAGAGGAATGCATGGTCAGGGGGGTTGGGATTTACCTCATAACTTACCTCTTCAGAACTAGGAGTATCAGGGGAGAGTGGACTCTTACCAGAGCTTGTGATCTGAGATGTCTGCTCACAACTGTCATCATCAGCACTAGCCTCATGGTCTCGAAGCAGCCTACTACGCAAAGCATCTTCAGGGAATTCAGCAGCTTTAGAGGGTTCTGGGTGGCTAGAGGATTTACTAGGTAGATCTGGTATTGATGGGAAGGATGGATGGCTTTTTTGTTCTACAGGACTGCTCTCTAGAGAGTCATGAGGGGGTGATTCCTTGGTTGGGCTGGGTTCAATAGAGTCTGGGGACTTATGGGAGGAATTCTCTTCGAAAAGAGGACTACCCTCTAAAGAGTCTCTGTGGCTTATTGTCAAAGAGTCATCAGCTACTGGACTGAGAACATCCGAGTCTTGTTTTAATGGCAGGTCTAAGCTTTCACGACGCTGAGAGGGGGATCTAGAGGCTGGAGAACCAACTAAAGACAATTCTACGAGACAATCAGGACTGTCGTCATCATTAGGAAATGTTTCTACAGTCTCTGAAACTCTCTTTGCAAGCTTTGAAGGTTTAGATGGCTTAAACTCACTCCTCCTAACAGATATGGACTCACTTGTTGTGTGGTCATCTTTAGGCTTGCTGGATGAGAGAGGAAGGGTCAGTTCTGTAGACAGTGGGTCACTAGTGGTCCCTAACCCAGAGTCCCCAGATTTCTCTGTGTCTTTACTGACTTTGTTAACTTTTGCGGCTGCTGAAGCTGTAGATATCTGCTGTCCCGACAGACTCTCAGGGCTTGTGCCTGGAGTGGCCAGGCCTTCATGTTTGTAACTGTCCTCAGAACTTAGGTGAGGGGTTCCATCTCCAGAACTGTCATTCAGTGACTCTGCCACACCCTCATGTTTAAAGCTGTCAGAGCTATCATCAAGGCCACCATTTCCAAAGTCTACAGTTTCAGTTAGCTCTGAGGGGGCAACAGCTGCTGATTTGATTTCTTTCTCTTTGTCTTGCAAAGTGGGCCCTTTCTTGCAAGGTTTGGAATCCAATGATACTTCTTGCTCTTGTGAGACATGTGAGGTTATTGCTTTGGTCATAGACTTTGACTGGATAGTTTCAGATTTTGTAGGCTTTTCTGATTTTGATGTAGCAGCTGTTTTGAGCTCAAATAACCCAGACTTTCTCTTTGAGGGATCCTGCCCTGTTTGAAATGCTTGCATCAGCTCTTTAACTGACATGGTCTCCTCAAGTTTTTCAGATTCAGCTTTAGTGGATTTTGGGGGGGGCTGTTTTGCTTTAGGACTTTCTTTGGCTTTTGAAGATGGTTTGGTCATAACAGGCAAATGTGAAGGCTTGCTTCCACTGACCTTTTTGCTCTTTTGCTCTGCCTCTACTTTTTGTTGTAAGGCTTTAACTTTGTCTTTTATTGAACCAATGGGAGTTTCTTCAATCACTGGGGATACAGGTGATGCTGGAGCAGGGGCTGCAGGCACACTCAGGAGAGCCCCTGTTCCTGAATCCTCTGTCTGCCCCTGGTCTTTTCCCTTCTTTCTCACTGGCTTTTTAACATCACTGGCGGTTGTTCTGTCGTGGACTTTGGTTGGAATGGATGGTTTTGTGCTTTTGCGAAGTACAACATCAGTGAATTTTTCTTGCACACCTGTCTCTTTTTTATCCTTTAATTTAGAGGTCACTGGTGCATCCAGTAGGTATTCTTTAAGGTCACCACTGTCCTTTATGGCTTTAGGTCTGGGAGCCCCTCTGTTAGCTCTACTTTCACGTAACACAGGCTCTTGAACTTCTAAGACTGACATTTTTTTGGCCTCTTCTATCTCACTGTCTGACAAGAGAACCCACTCCTCAGCCATTCTAGCTGCTTTTGCTGCTTCCTCTGCCACCTCACCCTGATATGTTCCACTCCTCAATATCTCACTAACTTTTTCTAGGTCCTCTTTGACTTTCTCTAAGTCCTTCTCCATTATTTCTAATGGTTCTCCAGAAACGTCCTCAGACCCTTTCTCTAGACCACACCCTCCTAAGGAAGAGGATTTCTCTGTTGAATCTGCAGTCAGGATGGCGGTCATTTTGATCAAATCTTGTTTCATCTCTGACACGTCGGATAGGAGATCTGGTTCTCGAATCAGCTCAGATTTCAGGACTGATGTCTCCGTCTCTTCATCTTCCGTATGGAAGAAGTACACGTAAGGAATAAAGAAAATCAAAAATTCAAATGAAAGGAGACAGACATTGGAGAAGTTTGTCAGGATAAGATTGGAATCCACTGCAGGGATCATAGGACAACAAATGCACAATGGGTTCTACATTAGGGTATCAGAGGAATTAGGGTTTTTCTTTCTTGTCTCTGGGTAATTGTGATAAAGCAAAGTCTAAATAATATCAATGGGAGAAGATATGAGCAGGAAATAACTTGCTTATACACTCACACTCATACAAACAAGACAAAACTATACATCAAAATGAAAACATACAACAAAAAAACTATCCCAACTATAAGATGACAATTGAAGCCATGAAGTACATCAGAGAAAGGAACAACAAAGGAGATAAAGAAACATCTCAAGATTGCTCAAATGACTAATGTAAATGTGATGACAGGCAAAAATGATTTGAAATAAAATGAGAATTCTAGTTGCAACTAATAAAGAAAGCCAGTGATTAGCTACAAAACACATGTATTTCATTCTTATACAAAGCAGACCACTTTCAAAGAAAAAAAAGAAGGAATGAGGATCTCAGGAATAGAAATTTCCTTTGTCCTCCATTCTGCCACTTGTTTATCTTAGCAATCTAAATATACCTGAAATAAAAATTTGAATAAAACAAAAACAATACACAAAACCATAAGAAAGCGTTTGTTGTGAGTTGACATTCCAAAATCAAGATAATGAGCAAAAGGACAAACTAACGCCATGAATACTCACATACAACCACACACATACACATTTATGTAAGTCAAGTTATTTCCATGCAAAGCAAAGGGAAGTGCTGATGGAAAGGTCATGGAAAAGAGTGAATGGAGTGATTGGAGTGATCGGAGTGATCAGACAGTTCATTGTACCAATTAAGTCCCAAGTTTAAACATAAGAGGCACTCATGATGAGAAGCTGCTCAAGCTACTTGTCACATTGAGTAATTTGTGGAGTTTACACAGCTCTTCCATATGTATTAATATGATGTATATGAAATTTCTTCTGAAAACATACATGCACTTTTACTCAATAACATATAATCTGTATCTTTGTCCAATATCTTTCACATATGAGCTTTTACACTTGATAAAAACTAATATTCATGTAGGAATGTGATATTTCACATTCCTACATGAATAAGGCATGGAGAATGGGAGAGGAAGGATTCAAAGCTGGTCAGAAGGTCGGCAACTGTTCTGCTGCACCGTTACACTTGAAACTACAGCTTCAGTAACATTAAAAACGCCCTCTAATTTCTGCAGCATCATCTCTCGGGAAATTGTGGGTGAGCTAATGTTTTGCCAGTATATCAGCAGTAGAACATGGTACAGCAGAGAAGGAAAGACACATCAGCAAGTTAAGTCCAGATGTGCTTTTATCATTACTTATCACATCAGCTCCCTCCATTTATCTCATTCAAATGCTTCATTTATTTCCATCCTGCTGCTATATCATACAGTAGTCATTTAACAATCTGCAAGAGACTGGGAGTCCCACATCCCACAACAGCTGATGGGATGAGACATCGGGAGAGGCGATAAGGATGTGTAGTAAATAATATCTCATTTTATGTACATACGTAGATGGCAGTGTTTCACTCTTTCCTCACATGTTCGATCTTAGATGGTTAAAGAGTTATATTGCAAACAATGATGCAGGTGTGAATTCAGAAAGAAAAGTAAGAGTAAATGAGAAAAGAAGTAAAGCCTCTGGAGAAACATAACACTGACATGAGGATGGCTGGGTAAAGGCTTTCTGTTTGAGTGACGAGACAGATATGCAAAGCTTAAAAGGCTTGGGTACATGATTTGCATTTAAGCCATCGGGGCGAGCTGGGTGTGTTACTGTATCAGTTTACTTATTCTTTTGCTCTCTGTTAAGCTACATTTAAAATATCATTCCCACAGTACGAATGCATTTTATATACTATTACAATCAATGAAACAAGCAATATCACTAGCGAGCACAGCAGCTAATTTAGTACTATTTTAGTTTCATTTTAATAAGTTAAAGAGATAAATAAATAGGAATAAATAACTTACATTTCTCGAACGTTCTGCTGGCCTGAAAAAGAAAACATAAAATACACATTAGTTTGTTTTAACTGCCACTACCACTACCAACATTGAAACTGCTACTTCAGGAAAACTCCACAAAGGACGCACATCACATCTCAATCTCATCTACTCTGATAAACAAACTGTATCTCATATAAAGGTTATTTTAGAATATCAATTAATTTAGTCCCTATGGTCAGACAGTTGAAACGATGGATCAGCAGAGCTAATGGGAAGAAAACGGAGTGGGAAGCAGTGGCTGCTTTTACCTCTTCCTCTTGCTCTTGGTCAGAATCTGATTCCTTTTAGGGGCAAAAAGCAGCAAGAAGCAGAAAGGAGTACAGATACAAACAACAGTGACATTAAAGGGAGAAAAAAAAGACAGGGAGCAATGCATGGTTAAGGTAGTAACAAAAACAACTGCTCCATGTAAATTTAGGGAAAGTATAAGTGGTTGTGGAGTTGCAGCTGACAAAAGTACTGGATGAAAAAATAGATGACTTGACCCTTTGATATAACAAACGACTACATTTACAGCAGGAAGTACTGTTTCTTTTATGTAGTATGCTCACCTTGCAGTATGATGGGAGTGTGATGTTGAGGTTGCATATAGCATTTTGGGTAAGTGCCCTGTAGTTCCTGGGTTCTTTCATAAACGACAGTCGACCACATGGCTCCTGAGTGTTGTCTCGAATCTAAAAAACCAGCAACTCAAACTTAGCAAGCTGTTCCTTATATGTTGGTAAGAGCACAACAATATGAAGGCCTGATGCTAACAATCTGTTTTTTAGTGAAATAAATAAGAAATGGTGCTTACTTTGATGAAGAGTGCTAGTCTGTTCTCTTTAAAGGCATAGAAGCTGAAGAGATGATGTTGGCCACTTTTGGTGAGGGGAACTAGGTTTCCAAAGCAGTCTGCATAGATAGGCTTGCCTTCAAGAACCTGAGAAAAGCAAGCGGTACAATGACAAAATAAAATCAGAAATAAAGTATACTGATATCATTGATACAGATTTTACTTGTCCAAATTAAATATGAGATATAGAACTTTTCAGCAACCTGTGGTGTTCCTCAAGGATCCACTCTAGGCCCCCTTTTTGTTCTCAATACAAAAACCTCCACTAAGACGATAAGTAAGGAAATAGCACACCAATCTACGTATTATTTGTTCTCCAAACTCCATTATCAATCAAAACATGTGGATTTGTGATTGCAAATGAGTCACTTGAGTCTTTCATTAATTTCCAGTTCATATTTTCAATATTCCATCTCTCGATGAGTTTAATTTAGTTAGAGCATCAACGCTTCCTTCCTCCTTTCTCACCTCCACGTCTCTGCTCCGGGCGACCTCTGTGAAGTTCTCCTGCTGCTCCAGTGTTTTATCAATCTTGTCATCGGTCATGCAGAAGCAGCGCAGGCGGGCCTCAATGGGATCATGGGTCTTGGCAAAAATCACAAACTTGGCCATGTAGGGGACACAGATAATCTCTCGGTATACCTGAGTGGAAAAGTTAACAGATTCCTGGACTTGTCGACAGTCTATAAGCCAGAATCTAGAAAGCAGAGGGGGAACAAGAAGAATGAGGAAGGTTAGGTGTCCGATAGCTGCTACAGCTGAGCCAGCAGATATGCGGTAAGCGTGCTTTAACAAATTGTTTTACCTTGCAGACACATTGGTGGTGAAGGAGACACAGTCATTGATAAAAGTTAATGGAGTGGTTCCTGTTATATCCTCCCACTGGGCTGGAGTTGTTCCACCTGAACATTGATTAAAAATACAAATTTAAATATTTTATCAGCTTGTGACCAAGGCTGTGCATTTCAGATGTGTGTGTGTATATTTGTGAGTTCTCTAACCAGTTATACTACAGAGCAGTCGTAATGTGGGTGTGTCCCCTCCAAAACCGTTGAGGACCGGATCAGAGTTACTCTTGGGGACGGGGATGGTCATGGTGATGGGTTTATGGAACTTTCTCCTGCGGGGCTCCAAGGTGACAATTGGGCTGAAGGTTGCCTTGTTACCCAGGATCTTCCTTACTACATCTACACTCACTGGCTGCGCCTGTGAGAGTAGAGAGAGTACACAAAAGCCTCACTTTCTGTAACCATAAATCCTACATCAAGGATTATATTCCTTAAAATACTAAATTTTCTATATTTTATTATTCATTTTCCAGGAAACAGTTCTGACCATCTCCTTCTTCACAATTTGTGCAAAGGGTGCAGACGAAACCTCTGCAATGATTTGAAAGTCTGACTTTTGACCAACACCAACCATCATTTACACAGTGGACCATCAAAAGTTTCCAGACAGACCTTCATCTTCTGCAGTTTTTACCTGACTTTTCATCTAACGTCGCCATAAGATCCAACATTCCACAAAGCAGGTAAATGTATGTTGTAAAGAGTGGCCAGTTACCTGCAGTCCAACCCTAATCCTTTTGGTCAGCGCCCCCTCAGGAAAAACTGCTTGTACTTGGGGAACAACAGTGCTGCTTAGGATGCCTCCCTCAGGACCAATCAGATTGCTGTCTTGCTTGATGCGTGACACCACCGCAAAGTATTGTGGGAAGTCTCTCGTGATGATTCGACAAATGCGTTTCCTATCCAGCTCCTCAGGTGTGTCCAGTTCTGCAGGGGCAGACAACAACATGTGTTTTTTTTTTGTTTTGAATCTATCACGTGTTGCAGTCCGCTGGCACAGCATCAGACACTGACCCTCATCCATGCCGTTAAGTATCTGGTTGAGTTCCTCTTGGGTGTATTCACAATGATGCTCCTTCCAGCTCTCTCCTGTCTCACTCCTTAGGATCACCAGCTCCCGCTCTTTAGCCCGCAGGGCAGCGAAGTGGGGGATCTCAACAATCACAGGACTGGAGGAGTAGAGAAGTCATTCAGTGAGGTCATGGTGTGATGGAAGATAACAATGTGTCCAAAAATATGTGTGCATTTGGTAAGGCACATTAACTTGATTTTACTAAATTAGAGCAAGCTTAGTCAAATTCATTTGCTAATTTCAGTATTAGATTTTCCTTTCTTTGCAAAGATGTTGAAATGTTTTCTTTTAAAACAATCAGCAGTGTTTAAATCACCTTCAGTTTTACAACTAATAATGATTTCTGAAACCACAGTTCTATGTGATATGGAAAACTGCTTTTTGTGCACACACTCTGTACCTTGTACCATGCGTTGCCTAATTTAGTCTGACTGCAGTGAAGTGTAACACATTCATTTCAGAGTTGGTTCTGACTGCTTTCTTCTTGTGTCAAAGCCATTTTCAGTATTATCACAATTTGTAACCAATGGGTAGTTAATATTATGGATCATCTGTATCTAACGTGAATAGTTTCAAATACTTACCTGATGTGCAATATAAAAAAACAACTGCATTACATACCTACATGACACATGTTTCATTACAGTAAAGCATGGGACAGACACAGCGATTAAAGCAGAACTGCTGCTACTTTCATATGATATTTAAATGGTTCTTGGCCTGACAGTACATTATCATATTTCCCACTGTTGCCATTTTTGACATGACACACTGCATATTCTTATATGTTGTTTATAGCTGGGACTCACAAACTCAGTCATGTGAGAAATAGTCCCCTCTCTTTCAATTCTAAGGTTTTTTTTTAATATAAGAACAAGACTAAAAAATTAATTTTGTCCTTACCACATCTTAAAATGAGACAAAAACGCTTAATTAACAAAAAAGCATCATATATAAAATTCTATCATTACTAATTTATCAAAACTGAGCCAAAGTGCAGAAGCTGTGTGAAAAACTAAATCCACCCTTACTGCTTTTTATGTGAATTCAGATGGTAAGTAGCAGCCAGGGACTGCTAATGAAATGAATTTGAATATCTGATCATCATCCAGTGTGAGCAGCTCTAAAAAAAGCCAAAGTTTTGTCAGTTTGCTGCTCTGCAGCATTCAGGTGTGTGTTAACACAATACCAAGGAGGAAAGACATCAGCCATGATCTTAGAGAAGCAGTATTTGCTGCCCATCAACCTGGGAAGGGTTATAAGGCCATTTCCAAGCTATCTGGAGTCCATCATTCCACAGAGAGAAAGATTATTCACAAGTGGGAAACATTCAGGACAGCTGTCAATCTGCCCAGGAGTGGACGTCCCAGCAAGGTCACCCCAAGGTCATAAACCCAAGAGCTACATCTCAGACTCTGCAGGCCTCAGTCAGCATGTTAAAGGTTAAAGGTCACCCCAAGGTCAGAAACCCAAGAGCTACATCTCAGACTCTGCAGGCCTCAGTTACCATGTTAAAGGTTAAAGGTCACCCCAAGGTCAGAAACCCAAGAGCTACATCTCAGACTCTGCAGGCCTCAGTTAGCATGTTAAAGGTTAAAGGTCACCCAAGGTCAGAAACCCAAGAGCTACATCTCAGACGCTGCAGGCCTCAGTTAGCATGTTAAAGGTTAAAGGTCACCCAAGGTCAGAAACCCAAGAGTTACATCTCAGACTCTGCAGGCCTCAGTCAGCATGTTAAAGGTTAAAGGTCATGCCAGCACAGTTAGAAAAAGGCTGAACAAGTATGGCTTGTTTGGAAGGGCTGCAGGAAAAAGCCTCTTCTCTCTAAAAAGAACATGGCAGCACAGCTTAGGTTTGCAGACCTCAACATGCGTGGACCAAAATTCCCCCACAATGATGTGAGAGACTGATAACATCAAACAGAAAATAATTACTTCAAGTTATTGCTGCTAAAGATGCTTCAACATGCTGTTGAATCATGGGTGGGCTTTTCACACACTGCTTCAGCATTTTGGCTTAGTTTTTGCTAAATAATAGTGACAGTTACAGTCATTCCAACTGGCATGGTGAAATAGCTCCTTAGTCCCCCCCCTTACTGTCAGGCCGTGCAACAATTCAAATTTCACACAAAAGAAATTACACACATTTACTAAGAAGATGGGAAGCATGAAACCATACACACAGAAATAGAAAAGGCAAAGCACTTAGAAGGGCAAAACAAGTATTACATCTAGGGTAATAAGTACAGATGAAGTGAGGCACAGTACACTGATACAAGTAGTGCAAAATACAATGATGGGGAGACAAAACAGGAAATGGAAGGCAAATACTGAGACTGGCATCCATGGATTGTTTCATATGCAAAACTGTACAGTTTTTCAATCCTACCCAAGGAATTTTGTCCCTGGTGGACCAAGCTGGAGGATTCTGCTAACCAAACTCTCTCCCTCATTAAGAGGTGGAGGGGCACTTGGGAGGTGAAGTTTACTGTTTGACACACCAAGCATCCATACGCAGCAATGTGGAAGAAAGAGCACACACAATGTTTTGTTGGGGTAGAGACTGGCAATTTTTCCCATGCCTATGTAATCCAAAGGTGAACAAAACTCAATACATTCATGCAGAATTATGAACTGAATAATTGAAGGAATATAGTCTGTAAAGGAAAAAAGGTACAAGAAAAAGGTAATATAATTTCAGGTGAACATTTTCCCCAGTAAGTACATTAAAAAAAGCCCACTTTTTTAATCACAAGCTTAATGGGGCAGAGCCTTGAATGTGACTATGAGTGAAAAGCTGTGCTGTTGTTACATAAAACAGTTTAAAAGGATCATTTAAAAAAAGAGGACCTGAAAAATGCCCTCATTCAATTCATTTAAACCGTGGGAAACATTTACACTGTTACCATTTAGATGTCAAACAATAACCAAGAAGTGACAAGTTACATTAAGAAAAGCCTCTCCTTTTCTGTCCTCGGAAATTTCATAGAAACAAAACAATAACAGAGAAGTTCTATCGAGTCTGTACGTAATGGCTAACTGTGTATTAAATAATTAAAGGGCCAAAACTGAAATTCTATAGTAGAAAATTCAGAACATTAAACAATTATCCCTAGAGGGCAAAATTTGAAGCTACATATAAAACCAATCATGGTGCAATTTTGAGGGTGGAGTTAATAAGAAAAGCTCTCTCGGTAAGGGTTAGGGATTCAGGTTAAAAAGAATTAGACTGCAGCTGTGATGAAATAAAACACGGCATGCAAAGACTGGCAGAGCCTGCCACTGGCAGGAAGCAAGAGCAGTTTTAGTAAGGCAGAGGCTGGGGAAAATCAGTCTGAAAGAAAAAAGGGCAGCAAATTGTAAGCTTCAAATACTTAAGTTTCACCGAGCATGATAAAGAAAGGGGTAAAGCTTGATCCTCTGTCTTAAATGATAAGAAAAAGTAGAAAATCTTTTTAAAAATCACTCTTTAACTATCTTTTCATTCTCCTTTTCTCTTCCCCCTTTATATCCACTTACTCCCTGCAGCCTTACCCGAGGAACTGGGCGCCAGAGGGCCCCACCTCGATGAGCCTGCTGGCCAGGCCCTCACCCTCCACCATGGGGGGCATGGAGGCCAGGCGGTGCCTCTTCACCAGCCGACACGTAACCCGTGTTGGCGCGCTGCACTTCCTGGGCGGAATGATGATGCGGAGGCCATTGTGTCGGCAGCCACGCATGGCTCCACCCCTGGCATCCACCATGAAGCTGACCAGGAAGCTGAGGTGGGTGAGGAGATATTTGCACAGATTAAAGACCAACATCACTCAGCCCATTAAGTGATGATAGCACAGACACCAAAGCTGTCACTTTTTATCCGACACAAATATCCAAGAAAGAATGCTTTGGAAAACGTACATATTTTAAAAAAGAAACCAAAACTATACTATTAGGGTCTATTCACAATGTGTATCAACATGAATATATTTACGGACAGATACTTATGCTCTCTATTTGAAATGCGGCCCCCACATAGCCTCTAATCTTGCAAAACCTTGGATCCACCACTGGTGGGAGGACAGGACAGAGACATCAGCAAAGCCTTGATTAGTATGTAAAAGACTGGTTCTGCACAACGTTTCAACAGTTTCTGCCTTCCTCCCTTTTCTACCTCGCTTTTATCCGCAGATAGCTAGGCGTTAACGAACCTGGTTTGGATTAGAATTAAACTACACAAGTAGGTCAGACAGTCACAATAATCTACATGGTTTCAGCTTCCCTATTTTCAGATATATCTGTCAAGATTCTTGTTATGTCATGTGAACACTGCCCAACAGAAAACATTCCCATCTCGCAGTTTACAAAAAAAAAAAGAAATGGATTGTGATATGACAATGTTTTGGACAAATGTACCTATTGCAAATATTCTGTTGAGACTGCTTTTGCTTAGCAGACTGCTAAAACTGCAGAAATAATACAAGAAACAAGAAAACTAATTAACTAGTAAACCTGTTTATTAGTCTACTTTATGAATAAAGCAATTTGGACATGATTTTGGTGTCTGTTTTCTCACCACTGAATGGAAAAGATCATGTTCGCATTCAGTCATCTCACTTCATGTAACTTGAGATTCACTCCTCGTGCAAAATGGCTGTTGTGCACATGGAGCACGCTTCTCAATGTGGGATCAACTGACTGTGGTGAGATAACCGTTTGAAATGTTGATTGCGCACCCAGTCAGTCCTACAGTCATCTTGCTCTAGCTTAAGATAAACAGCATGTGCTTATTTTGTAAGCATACACACAAGACATAAAAGCCCTTATTATCTGAATCAGCAACATGACCAGAAAATCTGTTAGAAGGCTTTTGTCTTCCACTGTATTAACATTCAACATCAGTCAGAGTACGGTAACATAAGTCCAAATACACTGTTCATACTTATTTTTAGACAAAATTCTTCTTTTCAGGTAACAAAAGTGTTAGTGGAAATGCATATTTCACAAGACACTGTATGAAATCAACATACATGTCCTCAACTTTCACCGCCTCATGTTCCAGAATATCCTCAGTTTAAGGTTCTTTTTCTTTAACTGGTTGCATCAGATAACCGATGTGTTTAAAGAAGAGATTTAACTCCGATTGAAAAGACTTGTTTCACACATGGGGCGATGTCTGCCAAGGACAGTGACACGTGACACCTCTCCACCAGGAGAGCACACTGTGAGCGATGAAGATGAGGAGGAGTGTGATTTAACCAAGGTGCAGTGAGTCACCTGCTGTGGTCTCCATGATCATGGCACGGAGAGGAGTGGCTAAAAACAATAACCACATCAGACAGAAAGGAATCAAAAGTCAAGCAGTAACAGTTCATAGAAGCACAAACCTCCAGAGGAAAGTCAGAGCAAGAAGAACAGAGCAAAGGGACAGCGGAAGAAAGGGGGCTGCAAAAATCCCACCCAACATGAATGGAACATATTACTTCAGTCATGTGCAGCTTATTGTAAACAGAAATAATACAATTTCCTTCCTTTTGTGACTTAAAAGAGAAGTTCCAACTTATTTTCTTTACAAGAGTGATACAAAAAAGATGTTTGCTCAGTGAGTCTGAAGCTGGAGTCAGGATGTGGTGAGCCAAGCTCGACATAAAGAGAAAAGAAGAAGAAACAGGCAGGCTGTTTCTGTTGGAGGATACCTGTGATGCTCACTAAACTGAGACTTTCAAAGTTTGGAAGATAAAACTGGACATCAGCAGAGACAATATGACCAGTTTACCTTGGTACCTGGGTTTGAAGTTGTGATGGTTCTTTTTCACTGTTTTCTAATGTTGTACAGACAAAGAAAACAGTTCATAAGGAAAATATTGTAGACGTGACAACTATAATTCAAATAATACTCATTTAAATACAACCTAAACTTGGATAAGTGGCCCATCAAAATAAGAGCTCATACAATGTGAGAGGCCTAGCTTGCTTTGGGCTGTGAAGCAAACCAAATGCTGACTCCAGCTCTGCAGTGATCACAGAACTATCAGAGCCATCTACTCCTCTGATTCTTGGACAGAGAACACACAGTTTTCATAAAATGTCAAGCTTTCACTACAGCAGTCATACTTCACCAACGATCTCAGGCTTTGAAGGAAGTTCTTAATCCATCAATGTGTGAGGACATGTTTAGAATTCATTACAAATACTACTGAGGGCTCCAAGAAGCATGCGGCTCCAATGTCCAACCATTCATAAAGCCCCAACTTCTCATCATTAATTCTTACCCCAATTCATTAGAAATGAAGTAAATAATTAAGAAATAGTATGAATTATCAGAACATTTTTTGTATTTATGAATGAAACCAATAAGTGCATGATTATGTCAGCCTCTGTTCACACAGTGTGTAGAAATGTAACATTTGAATTGTTTTCTTTGGTCCAGTGTGAGTGCACCTACCCAGAATGGATGGGGCTGGAGGACAAAGCCACATTATCCAGGTTCTCTGTGCCCCAACTGAGTCTGTAGGAATCTTTGTCATTCTGCCGGGCAAGTGACGACATCTGGAATCGGCCAAACAAACTCTTAGTAGAGATACACTAGCAATTACTGCATTCAGCAAGTAGGGAATTAAGAGAATGAGTGTGTTGATGTGACTGGGGGTCGTCGCGCATTCATACAATTGAGAAGCATTAAGTCACTGTTAACTGGACGTTTCTCTCGTTAAAGCTGGAACCTGCTTTTTTAGACTGAACCGTTCCTTCCAATCTCTCTTTTTGGAATTTGGTCGTTGTCAGCGTTTTCAGTTCAATGAGAAAGATCTGTTCCTGCATATCTACTCTGTTTTCTGGCGTTTGGGCTCTTCCTCTGCTAATCTTTGGCACTTCTGCTTTCCAGTGCTGTCAGACTTTCCTCATTCTTAGTTCTGACATCACTAATCTAGTCCAATAGTGTCACATGTGTGGGATACAAATGTAGCTTATTTGGTAAGTGAAACACATTTTTGAAATGTAAAGAAGAACTCGTGACAGTTAGTTTGTGTAGTCCTATAAATGACATGGATGACCATGGTCACCATAGAAATGTCAGGATACATAATCATGAGCACATTCAGAAACAGAGTTCTGACTTAACAAAAAAGATGGATGATGTTAAAACTCAATGTCTTAAACCATCACAGAAAGACAATCTGTTTGACATATCATTGTTTTTTCAGATAAGCCTGATCTTCCTTATGATGGCTTTGTTTAGTGAAAAGGAGAAATCTGCCAAAATGTTGCATCAAATTCAAAGGGAATAACATTCATATAAAAGCTCATTTTATTGATTCAATATAGCAAATGTCTTGTCAGTTTTTCAAAATAGAATTAATAAGTGATCATGTACTCACCTGGTGGCTGGTGACTGTCTCATCCATCATGCCTTCATGTCTCGGAGAGTAGTAGCTGTGGTGGGTGGGTGTGAAGGACCTGTCTGAACTGGATAAGAGAAGACAAGGGGAAACAAAGTTGTGAAACCAGTGACGGCCACGAAAAAACAGAGAATGCTGGGAAATTCAAAAGCACAGCTTTGGTAATAAGCTTTAGATATCACCCAGAAGCTACTTCTCTCTTCAACAAAAACATATCAATGTCCAACAAGTCTAAATCAATTAATGTGGACAAAACTGTGATGAATGTCACAGAGGGAACAGAAACGTAATTTAATCAAATGATTCATTTGTGCCGAGTACAAGATCTTTTTAAATGGTGAATATGTTTCTTTGTCTTAACATGAACAGCCTCAAAGGAATATGGTTTTAAAAAGCTATCAAGGAAAGCCTTGTTTCAAATCTCTTCATAGCTAAAAAAGATGTGCAAATGTATTTCAGCCAATTCATAAGACTACGAGTCTACAGCTAAGCCAGGTAAACGTCTATAAAACAGTTTCTGCTGACTGCTTTAAAGTGAATAAATTAGGCTGTGTAACATTGAAGTGGGTAGAGCTGTTGCTCATGGCTGTAACTCAGTAGAAATGAACTGAAAACAAATCTTAAGAAAGAAAAAAAGCTGTGGTTCACATTGACAAGAGGGAAACAGAGCTCTTCCTCAGGAATTATTTTCTGGGATAGAGGCAGCTGGTTAGTCAAGAGAGTTTATTGTTTGCTCGCTCTGACTGGATACAGCTGGGGAGTCCCATCATTTTAATCTTTTCCAGGTCAGTCATGATTCCCAAAGTCTTTTCAGTTCCCCCGAGTGTTCTTCAAAACAGGCAAAAGTTTCCTTTCACCTTTTATGTTTCCCACCTTCTGTTATGGAAATCTGACTTTTGACAGAAAATGCTAATATGATGACATTAAGTAGGTAATCCTTACCACAGCTGACAACTATAAATGGTGCTATAAGGATCTTGGTTGACCAACACTACTATCAAACTGATCACGTGGAGAATATTCTTATCCTTAAAGTCACACAATGAGTAGTTTTACACAGCAACATTTTGATTTAATTTAGAAATGATAAAAAAACTTGTTAATGAGTGGCAAGTCAGTTTTCAAAAACTTTATACCCAGTTGAAGGGAGACAACTGAATAGTTCTGTTTTTTTCAAATTAGTGCCGAGATATCTGAGCCGGCACACACCTTTGGGTTTGACTATGGAGGCATAACAAAGGAGACCAACAATGAAGTGTGTGGAGGAGAGGTTGCAAAACACACACACACACACACACACACATATATAGACCAAAGTAGTTGGTTCATGCTCAAGAGGAAAAGTATCAATATATGTGCATACTGTACACTGATACATGGCAACGTTACAGCAACCATCCACTGCAAATATGTCAGTAATTAGACAGTGAAAGGGTGAAAAAAATAAGTGGATAGACACAGACTCATAACTGGTTTAAATGACATTTTTGGAAAGGAAAAAGGCTTATATGAATATCAGGAAGCACAACAGCTCGGTGGGCACCATTTTTGAAACTCTAAATGAGGCACATATAACAACTCTATGAAGCAGAAGAGCCTTTGTTTGAGCCTGGAGAGCCTGGAGGACATAAACTTTTCTGTACTGTGAGTTAGTTTTTTTAAGCAATGATCCATTTTCTTTTCATCCTCAGATGAGTTTTTCCTGAGTGAATTTAAGCTTTTTGAAGCATTGATTACGGTCATTTTGGATTGAGGAGATTTCTTTTTGTACCGAAGATTATTCAAAGCTTTGGGGCTTCACTATAAGGAGGAACAGTTACATCTAGTGGCATTACAGCAGCTGGTTCATAATATGATCGAAGCAAAACCTAATTGTTTCAATCCTAAATGTGTACAGTAAAACTAATTTAAAGCTGCACGTTCATAAACAGATCTGAAGTCCAACACAACCTTTAGCGATGTGGCTCCTGTTTTTGTATAGAATTAAAAGTAAATAGACAAAAATATAAAGCCATGTGTTCATGGCAGGAGAGAAAAGTGAAAGAAAAACTATAATTCCCAAATTTGACTTTTGAGGGTCAAATTTTTTACAGTTTTCAGGCTGTATTTCATTCATACAAACAAACATATCAATTATAACTTTTGTCATGTCATGCCATATAAGTGAAGTATGATCTGATGGTGTAAGTAGTTCTGCATTGTAAAAAGTGGCCCAATGAAATGCTTTGTGAAGCACCAGTATCGTGTGAAGTTTCGGACGTCATCAGTTATGTTTGCCGCTGTTCTCAAGCTCCTACACTTAGTCGACACACGGCGGTTCATTAGACCGACTCAAGCCTCAAAGCTCTGGTATTGTGTGCCCATCTTGAGTTTTCCCA
This sequence comes from Odontesthes bonariensis, assembly GCF_027942865.1. Classification (NCBI taxonomy): domain Eukaryota; kingdom Metazoa; phylum Chordata; class Actinopteri; order Atheriniformes; family Atherinopsidae; genus Odontesthes; species Odontesthes bonariensis. Next base: position 32,346,789 of record NC_134524.1, on the reverse strand, counting down.
GCTGCTGTGAGTGTTAAATCGTTCAGGGTCAGATTGTTCTTGTTGCTTCTTAGCTACAGTGAGGTGAGTGGGTGGCAGAGAGGGATGTACCTGTCAGTGCGTCCTCCCTCCAGGCTGAAGCGAAGGTAGTTCATTCCGTCCAGATACTGTCCTGGCAGGGAGTCATCTCCCAGCTCCCTGAGGTCCTCGGCCCTCAGATACTCCCCTCCATCGCCCGTCATTGTGTCATCACCTTCGGAGAGAAGAGTGTAATGTATAACCTCATTATAAGATTTAAGGCTAGTGACCACTGACTGACACCATGTTCCATCCAGATTCACTGGGTAGCTGTTCTAGAAGTTTTGACAATCACCCCAATTTCAAAAGTGAAAAATAAGTTTTTTATCAAAACTGTTGTCAGAAGTGATGTCAAATTACCCCAGATATAAAAAGTTGACCCCTCAATAGAATTGCCACCTCAATGTGGTGGAGGGCTTTGAGTATCCTTCTGATCCCGAGAGCTGTGTTATTGGGGGCATTAGCCCCTGGTATGGTCTCCAATGGCAAATTTGTGTCAGAGGAGGGGTGTAAGAGCCATTCAAAGACCTCAATGGAGCAGCACCAGAGTAAACAAGTCACCTCAACCAGAAAAGAGAAATCGGGGCACCCTTCTGGAGCCAGGCCCGGAGGGGGAGCTTACCGGTGAGTGCCTGGTGACCAAGCCTTGGCTCCTGGGGTTCAGTCGGGCTCAGCCCAAACAAAAAACAGAAAGCCACTTCAGGGGTTGGATGCGCCAGGGATGGCCGAGACTCCCTGAGATGCTAAAGGCTCTGGTGTGGTTGTCTTGGCTTACACGTCTCTTCAATGTCACATGGAGGTCTGGGAGAACACCTGTGGAATGGCAGGCCGGGATGGTGGTTTCCATTTTTAAAAAAAAGGGGCCCAGAGTGTGTTCCAACTACAGGGGAATCACACTACTCTACTTCCCTCCGAAAGCTTACTCCAGGGTGTTGGAGAGGAGGTTCCGACCGATTGTCGAACCTCGGATTGAGGAGAGGCAGCGAGCTATCCGGTCTCCGTATAACTAAGGCAAGAGCTGTGTCCACATTCTTGGCATTAAGTCGAACTTGTTTACGGGCTGCCCCATGTCAACAATACTGTTTGTAATTTTCATGGACCGGATCTCATCATGAAGTGTAGTCATGGAGAGAAAAAAGATGGAATGCTCTGAACGAGTGATGGCAAGTTGGAGCGAGAGATGAAAAGACGGATAAGGGATTAATGAGGGCGCCGCTATGGTATGTTATGGGTAAGGAGGGAGCTGAGCTGGAAGGAGAAGCTTTCAATTTACGATCCATCTTTGTTCCTACGCTCACCCATGGTCATGAGATCTGGGTAGTGACCAAAAGAATGAGGTCACGGATACAAGCGACTTAAATGGGTTTCCTTTGGAAGGTGACAGAGCATCAAAAGGAGTCAGTTGAGGTGGTTTTGGCATCTGGTTAGGATGCCTCCTGGCGCCTCCCTTTGGAGGATTTCTGGGCACGTTCAACTGGGAAAAGCCCCCGGGATTATATTCTCCTCTGGCCTGGGAACGCCTTGGGATCTCTCAGGAGGAGATGGAGAGTGTTACTGGGGATGTCTGAGATGTCTGGGATGTCTGGGTTTCCAACCCTGGACCCAACGTCGGATAAGCGAAAGAAAATGGATGGATGGATGAAAACTTGAACCTGTACAAGTTACATAAACTTCTACAAGTTTATGTAAGTTTGACATTGTTGCTGAGAAAACCTTCTACACTTAGCAAGCTTAGCAGCTATATGATGACATATCAACACGCCTCATTTAGCTTCTCAATCCTTAAATGCTAAAGACGTCCACTATAAATGACCTGTTTGGCTATAGCCTATGTAGAGCAAAAGCCAACCATATTTTATGTCACTTCCCCCGACTGTTGTCTCACAACAAACATGCTGCATGCTATGGCGTTACCCTATGTTATTTGCACCACTGAGGCAAAGCTCTATGGCTGCTCCACTACTGTGCATGAATGGTCAGAAAGGAAAGGGTTAAGCAGGACTTTATTGAATATTTTGAGGAAAAATATTAGTTATTAGAGTCTGTTTCAGTTCATCAGCCTTAATTCTGGTCACAAATCATTTTCCAATATACATTTTATCTCACATCCATTTTATGTGAAGCTAGAAGGTGAGTTTTCCCCAACAGAGATTTAATTCTTTATTCAGTCATGTTGAAAATTCTTCACAAAATTCACTCTAAGATCATCGGATATTCCAGACTTTTATGGGAGAACTATAATGAATGGAAGCCTACACTAAAACAGAGGAAAGTCTGATTGCTTTTACAACTTATACTTTTGAAATAATATCTTATTATTCATTATTACAGTGGATGAAAATGTCATCCAGGTGGGTGAAATCCCCTTTTACAGTCAGAAATTCGTTCCCAATGATAAACATGGACCAAAAACTGTCTGAAAGATCCATAGTTTGTTAGAATGATGACACATTACCCATAGTTTCTGAGCTAATAATTAGGAAGTCGGATAAATATGAAGAAAATATTGTGCTGTAAATTATTATTTAAAGCTTCTATGAAAAGGCTTTTGGAGTTGTGTTTGTTGTGGTGTTGTGAATAAGGGTTATCTTATGTTATCATCATGAGATCAACCAATATTGTGAGACAATTAACTGTATTATTTGCAGATAACAAAATAATACATTCTTAATGTCTAAATAACAACACTGATGTATACAATTACATTATTGTAAAAAATAAACACCTATAATGAGGACAAATGAATAAGGAAGAACACTAAAGAGGCAACTGGTGTTTTTTTATTTAATTTTGACTTTCAGAATTGTGTTTCCAAAAGTTTTAACGCATATGGCCATATATCTATATATTTTATATATAATTTCACTTTGGGACAAAAATAGCATTATTTAATTTTCATTTCATTTCATTTAATTTTATTATTTCTATAAATTGTAACTGTAATCAGTGACATGTCAAAACTGCTTATACTTTCTTGGGACATGCATGACCTAAGCAGCAGATGCCTGAAAGTGAAGCTGCAGGCTATGGTGGAGCTGTTTTAGATTTAGCATTATGCTAGGCCAGCAGAGCAAGTGAAAAACATACTGCAGTTAGACAGAGATGTTCTTGTGCCAACAGTATATAGGCTACCTATGGAGGGAAGATTGTAAGAAAATTAACAATCCGTGAGTTATGTTCATGTGTAGTAAACATGTATACAAGAGATCCAGACACTTCACAGTTTTTCTGCTTGTTATCTGCCACCCAAAGTTGTTTACTGTTAAAAAAAAAAAAAAAAAACAATTCACTAAAGACACCAAAGTTTTCTTCTTGCTGCGGAAATAACATCCTTAGGCTAAAACATCAAATGAATTTAGCCGTGCAAATGCTAACACTTGCAGCTAACAGGGGATTAGCTTACACTCCAGAGACTCCCATAGAAATCTTATGTCCTTGAAAATAACCTTTGAAGTCAAAACACTGTGTTTCCGAACACCAACAAATGTAGCATTCTCCAAAATAAAACACGGATCCCGAATCAAAGAAATAGTCCAGCATACTGGGATGTAATTGAATTTCTTCAAGAGTGTTAGATAAGGTTTCACAATTACAGTATGAAGTGCCTTTTATCTTATTTAGCTTTAACAAATCACTTTTTGTATGTATGTAATGTATTCCTCTCAAAAAAAATTTCCACTCTCATTACGTGCATTATGTGTGAAACTATAGCTGGGGGCAACAGGCATAGCTTATAATCAAGACTGGAAACAGCAAGCTTCATGTAACAATAAATAAAGTAAGAAGCTTATATTCAGTATCATATGGCTGATTTTGACAGCTGACCAATTACGACAGCGGAACTGTGCTGTAACATGTATCGTAACGTCCAGCCTGATGGGCTGTCTGCATTTTTGCTATTGTTTCATGCACAGGTATGAAACCAACACATTCTTAATCCAAACTGGCCATATACTACGACAGCCCTTTGTGTCAGTTTCCAATGCACTTCGTATCCCTTTACTATTCAAATTTGGAAAACATCATGCATTGAAATACAAGCTTTGCCAACATTTTCCAAGTTTCCATGGGAACACATCATGTGACCAATATGTTATCAACTCCAAAGACCCCGGATCTTAAAACAAAAAGCTTTAGGGCTGGAGATACAGAAAAATACAGCAGAGAGTACGTTTTACTGTTGGTTGTAGCCATATTATTACATTTTAGACTGCTGTTTTCCTCATGCCGGCTAGCTTTAGCAAGTCCTGACCTTAGCACACTCAACGAAATTGTTACTGTGCTTTTCAGTGTGTTAATGCGTTGACATCATCCAATTTCCATTTCTAATAAAGACCCCTTCATGTGGGAAATACCATAAATCAGTTACATTGACTCCGGCTTCCTCCCACTGTCCAAAAACATGCATGTTAGGTTAACTGGTGTCTCTAAACTTGTCCTTAGGAGTGAGTGTGAGCGGGTATGGTTGTTTGTCTGGTTTGTCTCTGTGTGGCCCTGTGATGGACTGGCGACCTGTCCAGGGTGCACCCCGCCTCTCGCCCAATGACTGCTGGGATAGGCGCCAGCCCCCCCCGCGACCCGACCGACGGATTCAGCGGGTATAGAGAATAGATGGATAGGTAGCATTGTCTCATCTAACAGCCACAGGTCCATCACCATGCATGTAACACAAGTTTTTTTTACTTCTGCAATAAATCCACACTGCAAGCCCTCACACACAGCACCATGCTAAGTACCTTCCTCATCTGTGGTGTCATCGGACATAACATCATCATCAATGGTTTTCCATGCTGTAGGCAGACACTTGAGTCACTCACTGTCTCTTAAACAATCAGTTTTACCTTTATAAGTTGTGAATGGGTAAGCAAACTGCAGACACAGAGCAACATCAGAACTTTTTTTGTAGATGTGTTTGGGTCTACCTGATGCATTATTCTAGCTTTTTCATTGGGTTTCAGCAGAAAACTTTGTCTGGCTCTTTAATTGCTAAATGCTCCATAACGTTCACCAGCTCACAACGGGTACAAATAATAGAATTTGGGCTTAAGAAAGGATTTGCTGTGAGAAGAGGCAGTTTATCTGGTTAATCTGACCATATGGCTACAGTACCAGAGAGGGGTCTCATTCATCTGAGGACAGACTTAGGGTTGATGAGCTCATATGCAACATCACTTACCCTCTTCATCAGAAACGTCAAGTACTTCAGTCATGGTCTCTGGCACGTTCAGCTTGTGTTTCTCTGTCACCGTCTGGTAAAAGAGAGGAAACAGATGCAAATTAAATTCTGTTCAAACAGAACCCACAAGACTCCTGGTTCTGTAGGTAAACTAAGATAATGCAGTACAACACAATGTGCTCAGGCTGACCACAGGGCATTCAGGACTGTTGTTCCATTCTCTAACAGCTTGAAATTTCTACAGTGAAACTGGGCTAATTTGAAAGTTTTTCAACCATATTTAAGGTTCTGTTGACTGTTACGTAAACTGTATTTCTGACTGTCAATGTGTACTTAGGACATACAAATCATTTAAAAAAAAGCATGCACTGGGATCTCCTTTGGACTTGACATAATCTGATTCAAATCAAGCATAGATTCTTATGTTTAAGCCTGTTTCTGGCATTTCTGGCCCTGAGCACCGACTAAATGCCAAAGTGACCTGCACATGAATTCTGGGAACAATAAGAAACACATTATGTCTGAGCACCAGGGTTGCTTCTCTCGTTCTGCTAACATTATACACAAGTTTCTGTAAAACTGACCTCAAATAACTTTAGACATCAACCCACACTGAATTCAGCGTGTGTGTGTGCGTGTGTGCGTGCGTGCGTGTGTGTGTGTGCGTGTGACAGACGTACCGTTGTGGTGGTAATGATCTCCTCTGTGACCACCCTCAGTGTATCCACCACAGAGATATAGCCCAGCCTCCGAGCAATACCCAATGCCGTGTTCCCATTCTGGACAAAGAAATAAAGGTGGTGTGCATCAGATGGGTGGGCTTACATGTGTGAGGTTGCGTTTGTGTGAACGTGTGTTTACGCACCACAGTGACAGCGTTGGGTTTGGCACCGTATTGCAGCAGAACATTGATGATGTGGGTGTTCCCCTGCTGGGCTGCCTGGTGAAGGGGAGTGTATCCATTCTGCCGAGAAAAATGGAAAGCTGAATGAAATGGTAGGAATTAAGGGTTAGCTCACCTGAGTGTTACGATAACGAGTTTCAGTAAAAATATAGTTCCCATGGAAGTAAGTTTCTAAAAAGCTAGCAATTAATCTTGAAAGGCTGCAATTTGTGAGAGGTGAAGCTTCTCCAGAGCGACCTGACTAACTTCAGTACCTTGGTCTTGGCATTGACACTGGCTCCATTCTGAAGCAGGAAGTTGACCATCTTGGCATTACCATAGTGACATGCTACAATTAGTGGAGTGTAGCCCAACTGTGGAATAACAGCAAATCAGATTTAAATCTAGAATCAGGAAGAAAATACCACACTGACATCTACACTGTGGAGAAACATTGAAAAATACCAAGACTGAAAGTGAGAACTTCAGCAGTTGAACAGGACTTTGCTTGTTAATTGTTTTAACATGAAGGTGGAAAGACAAATGCAGAGAATAAAAATATCCTGATGGCTCGTACTTTGGTTTGTTGATCAAGGTTAGCTTCACTCTTGGCAAGGATCTCAGCAACGGCTACTTTGTCCTCCTGGGCTGCCAGATGGAGGGCGGTCAGGCCGCTCTGTTTGAGGAACACACACACAGAGCTTTCATGTAAAAACAAACGACTAAAAGAATGAAATATTTTTGCCCTGAAACTGAAGACTTGGGGCTCAACATTACCTTGGTGGGAACATTGATCTGGGCTCCCTTGCTGATAAGCAGGGCGGCCACGTCTGCGTGGCCCTCCTGGGAGGCCAGATGCAGCGGAGTGACACCCTGCTTGGTCAGTATGTTGGTCTCTGCATCGTACTGTAGCAACACTGTGGCAATGTCCATCTGGTTCTTCTTAGCAGCAATGTGCAGAGGGGTGTAGCCATTCTAATTCAGTGGGACAGACACTGGTGTTACTGCTAAAAGTTAGCTGCTATTGAACAGTGTGCAAAGAATAATGCTGGCTATGCCAATCTCCTGTGCACATCCAAATCAGAAATAACTGTCCCCCCCAAATATTGTTGGTCTGATATCTGATTTCCCTTTTCCACAGAGCTTCATTTTCTATCCTTAAACTCCAGGCAAGAAAAAAAAAAATCAAAAACCTTGAAGAGTGTTAATTCAGCTGGACAAATTGAACAAAATTGTGTTTCATGGCCAGTTATTTTGGAAAAAGATTTCTAAAATACAATTCTAAGACGGTGCTTGTAGAATTTAAATCTGATCTGTTGCACCTAGCTGATTAGCAGGAAACGTGGCCCCAAAGAGAGCTGTCAGTGGAAATAATGGTACGGATTAAAACAATCTTTCAAGACTGCAATTCAACCCCGGCTGTGGCCAAAAATGTTGATTGTTCCGAGTCAAAATGTCTCAAATTTAGAGTCAGTAAAAACAAAATGGGAAAGCTGTAAAAAGGAAACATACAGACATAAAAGTAAGCAGCTGATTTCTTTGATTAAGGAACAGAAATGAAGAAATGAAGAAACTAAGAAACGATCATTAGAAATGCACATGTGGACACTTTTCTCATTCTATCAATCAGAATGGGGTTTGGCTGAAGTCATTTTTCAGGATGATAATGCATCATACCGCAGAACAAAGACCGATGAAATCTGTCTTCAGGACACATCGACTCAATCACATGTCCAGCAAACAGTATGCATCTCAATCCAAGTGAATGTTTGATTTTTGAAAAGTGAAAAGCTAATACAAGGAACTCAAGCTGTCATAAAAGCCAGAGGTGCTCCCCGTTCACCATTCCATTTTTTCCTCCAATTGATCAGATTTTTAAATTTTTTTTTGACAAACTCAAACAGTGAATGAACATCCTCCAAGAGAGGTGATTCCATATGTTTTGGGAGTGGTTGCACTGACAACACATCGGTGAGAGGTACACTTGCACTTCCTCACATATTTTTTCTTTACCAAGAACACTATAGCATATTGTGATGCAGTGACACATAACAATGTTCCTGCAGGCACAAATACTCATAAAGAACCTAATGTGGATCATTCTGGCAAATGTCACCAGATGTTTGAGGAAATGATTCCTCCTCTGAGCTGTGGACCTTCTTTATTCTGCACTCCTCTGCAGCTGGGCATGATGGACTCTCACCTTGGCCATGGTGTGGGGCGATGCTCCTTTGTCCAAAAGCAAGAGCGCCACCGTCTGGTTATCATAATGTGCTGCAACATGAAGCGGGGTGAGGCCGTTCTGGAGTTGAAGGATGGTGAGTGCACGTGGATTAAACAGCGGTTAGTACGGCACTGAGGCAGCAAAAACATACTCACACACGCTTAAGAAGAAATAATCATTTTTAAAAAAAGGACTGCAGGATGAGATTAATTCAAGTTATCACTGGGTGGGTTCTCATTATGAGGCAAAGAACATTTTAAAGTGGAAAAGGATCTTTATGTAAAAAGGCTTCTGTTAATTATTATGTATTGAATCCACCATTGTTAATACAAATGAATGAATGCCTAATTTCATTCAGTTAAGCTTACCAGTGTTTCTGCAGCCAACTGAACCTCGATACAAAAAATCCCCAGCACACCATTTTACACTCGCGTACATTTTTACAAGATGTTTTCAGAGTGGACAAAATAATTGTTCGTGATACACAACTTCTCGTTGATGTTACAATGTGTGCTGATGCAATGAGGAGCACAGGTCCGAGGGTTCCGTTTTGGATGCGTACCTTTCCAGCAGAATCAGGAAGTGCACGGCGCTGCAGCAGGAGCTTGGCCACATCTAGGCTTCCGTACTTAGAGGCCACATGCAGGGGAGTAAAGCCTTTCTGTGGAGAGAAACCACCGGGTCGGAAAGACCAAGAAACGTCATCAGACACAGATAACTGGATATCTTTACACAGAAATCTGTCAGGTGTCTCATGACCTTTGGAACTGATGATAATCATGATATTAAAACAATTAAAAATTGATATCATAATTGAGATTTTCTTAATTCCTATTTTGAGTGTAATTCGATTATCAAACTGAGAGGAGACAAAAAAACGTAAATAAAACAAAGGTGAATTAGAGAGCAAATTTTTTTTCAGTGGTTGCCCTGGTGTCATTATTTAAAAAAAAAAAAAAAATCAGTTTTGTGACGCACAAAAAAGTAGTTTCATCTGTTTTTATCCGTCTTGCTTGTGACTGCAGAAACAGGAAGGGTGTCTCTGTTCCCAAAGCAGGCAGACATATGTTGCAGATGGATATGTAATGATCTATGCTGTCCATTTCAGAAATCTTCCGTTTGACATTAAAAAGGCTGTTAATGGATAAAAGCTTGTTTCCTTTGAGGGACAGTATTATGCTGTAAGACCTGTTTCTGCAAGCACATGAAGAATGAACACACTTAGGAACCTTTAACTTGATGCTGATTATTAACTTTCTTAAAGAAAATAAATATCCTTGATTCTGAGTTACCAAAGCTGCTGAGAGTCAGTTGCACCAGGCATCTCACCATGAATGAAAGACACTGTAATGGGTGCTTTAAATGCAGCTAACCTACAAAATGAAATGTGAAACCCACCAGAGTCACAGGGTACTCAGCTACTGTGAAACATGGGAATTAGCCAGTAATTAGTTTCTCTTTCCACAGCATTCTTGAAGCTTTGATCCCATTTATTTGGTTATTCAGAGACCTTAAGGAAAAGGCCTCATTACATAAAATCCCCTGTCAGATAACAGCCTTCCGTCATGCTGATGCAACCACAGGTAACCTGATATAAATCCATACACACTGTTAACTTCCAGTTCATTTTCCAGCCTGCAGAGGGCGCACTGTGGCCGCTGTAAAACCCTGAAGCAGAGCCTGTCCAACAGGAACCACGTGATCAGCGTGCTGTGACCAAGCCCTGCTCATGGAGAGAGATGTCCTTTGTTTGTCGGGCTCTGGATTCCATTTGGTGGAACAGGAGCACGAAAACAAGACAGAGAGGGTGGAGCTGGAAACAGTACGATGTGTGCTGCGAGCAGAACGAGCCGAAGGAACGCGTTAAACAAGCTCAGACGCTAGGATTACACAGGTGCTACAGCGTTATGGATTTCCATGGTGTGGTTACTGTGGCAACAGCCACACCCGTCCTCCCCAGAGAGGAGCCAGGGAGACACGCAGTGCACAAAGAGCTAAATCACTGAACCCTGATGACTGATGTGGAACAGAATCCTTTCTTTCACTCGCTTAAAATAAAAAAAATAAATAAAAATTGAAGGACTAATCCGTCCATCACTGGGTTCCTGGTAAAGATCTTAATGGTGCCGCCTCCTCAGCATCACCGCGATAAATCGCTTGATGGCAGGCAGGCAGGCCTCAGGCAGCTTTACCACCTCATGAATCATTCCCCAGAAATGGGTCAAACAGACACAGACCTGCACGTACCGTAACTGTAATCTCAGGCTGGAGATGAAGGCCACATGGTTCACATCTGCTGTTACATTTACAGGAATCTGAGCCACTGATACAGAGGGACCACAGAGTGTTAGAATGCATGTCCCTGCTCGTCCTTTTTCAAATAACTGCCAAACTAACATTACTGCTGCTACCTGTAGCTTTTGTCATTGCTCTTGTGTTAACAGGAATGTTAGCTTAGACTGAGTGTGTGGCCTGTGTGACTGATGTGATTTCTAAGGAATGTGATTTTTATGCACAGAATCCATTCATGTCTAATGGGATCCAACTACCACTTTCTTTAAACTCTACACTTTACTTGAACATGCGTTTTCCCATATCCAGATGAACTTCTCTCTGGATACACCTAGCAGGTTAACCCTTTCCATTTTGGTAAGATTGTCCTGAAAACCCACATCCATGGCATACCCAAAGTAAAGTGAGAGCTGTTCTGGAACCATAAGATGTAAATGTTTGATTTGTGTCTCTTTTGAAAGCTAAAAATGATACCAGCTCTTTTTTCCAAACAGTCCGTGCTACCAGGACTGAATGAAATATGTCTAAATACATTATGGGGAAAAACAGATCCCTGTAGATGACTACAGCTGTTAGAAAGCATAATCAGACTACAGCTCAATGCCTCACCAAGGCCACAGACAGCCAGATAAACTGAATATTTGACAGGTTTTTTTTTTTTTAAAAGGTACTGTACGTCTGGCCTCCCTTCTAAAACAGCTCCACAAAGATGTTGCACCTTTTACCTCAGTTTACCACAGTAGAGTCACTCCGTCACACAGGACTGTCCTTGCTGGACACTTAAAGTTTCATATCCAAATGGCATATCCTGATTTTCAGAATCTCTTTGTCAATCCTCAACAAGCTCATTTACAGCCGGCTTACTGTTTACACAGTGATCAAGTAAGATGTCAATCAAAAGCCAAGGACCCTGGCAATGTTTTCATGCCAACTGATTTATAAGAGAGAATATGTGAAAGATAAAAAGCTCAGGTGGAACAGATGTAACAGCAGTCTGTGGGAATATACTGAAGAAACAATTATTTTTCTTAACTAAACTTTTTAAAGACCTGGATCATTGAGACCCTTCTCAATGAAAAAAGAAAAGACTCAATCAGCAGATTATCAGAGTTTTTTTTTTTCAGTGAAATGCGTTAATCTTTGTTTAGTTTTTGTGGTTTTTAATTTTACTCACTGTGGTTTTCTAACGTTATTTTGCATGTGAATAAAGTATTTTCTCTATTCTATGTGCTGTCAGACTTTGGACTTTAATGTCAGGCGTCTGCTGCCTTGATGATTCTCTCGGCCTCTTGGAATTTAATTTAAATATGTGCAGAGAACCTCTCATTTTATCCACTATGACAGCAGGGAATTTGGAGGTTGTGATATGGTTAGAAATCCAAACACAGACAACCAAAAATCATCAGCTGGGTTAACTTTACCTATGGAGAAGATAACTTACATTATAAAATGGAAAATATCACTATTCCAAAACATTTGGGGTCCTTTTATAGAATATATTGAGAGTGTAGATTTAAGTAATGTGGGTAACGAAGACGAAGAGGCGTAGTTGTTGGTAGTCCTTTCTGTGATCATCTGAATCTGTATTTTTGAACCATAAAGGTACAACAGCGAAATAATATGGGCTTATTCTTGACAAGATAGAGAAACGTTTATTGTTCTGGTTGTTGTTGTTGTTGTTTCTTTTCTATTTGTTTTGTTTTTGTTTTTGTTTTTATACTTGTACTAAGTGTTGCTCTATATTATCTCATAAATATCTGACTTGCAAGGAAGGACCATTTGAATGTTGGATAATAACTTTGCCCCTGATGTCTCCTTGGATATGAGAGCACTCTTATTTCTGAATATATGTGTGTTTAGGGAAACATGTTGAAAACTCAATAAAGATAATGTTGGGAAAAAAACACAGACAACCAAAACAGAAATGTGGTCACAATATTTTAGGAGTCAGTTGGAGATCAAATGGCTCCTGCTCCCACCTTGGTGGCCAGTGAGTGTGAAGCCCCCGCCTCCAGCAGGACTGAGGCGGTCTCCACCTGCCCTTCCCTGGCAGAAATATGGAGGGGGGTGTAGCCGTTGGTTGTTGCAGCATCAGGATGGGCCATGTGCTGCAGCAGCAGCTGCACAATCTCTGTTTTCCCAAGACGGGATGCAATGTGGAGAGGAGTCTGGTCCTCCTGAACAGAATAATGACCGTGTTTAGTAAACGGGAACTTTATCCTCATTTGAGATTGAATAAAGAGTCTTTGACAGAATACTATTGTGATTAGAGCAGTCTCACCCGTGCCCGTGCATCCACCATCGCCCCGTTCCTCAGCAGACACCTGACCACCTCCACCTGACCTGCCCTGGCTGCCATGTGTAGTGCCGTTTCCCCACGCTGAGCATATAATTAAATCAAAAATCATCAAATTTATTTATATAGCACATTTCATGTACAAACAATTCAAAGTGCTTTATATAAAATAAAAGCATTGCAGCAGGGAGTGGAAGAAGCATTAAAATACATGAAAGAATATAAAGAGAAACAAATAAAATCATTTAAATGAATTTAAAAACAAGCAACAGTCAAGAAAAGTTCAAATTACTTTCTACTTCAAATTGATGCTATAGCTTCCACTGAAATAGCGTTGAGCCAGGTTTTTCTGTTTTTGCTGGTCTTGGTTAAGTACAGATTTGTCATGACATCCTGTTTAATAACATGCTCATTTTTGTTATGGATCAACTTTAGAGTCCTTGGGGGTGGAGGGTGGGTTGAGACTACAGTAGGAAGTAACACACATCACACAGCTCAACACGAGTTTAAAACCACCACTCACACATTTACTCTTACTTTTATTCTGAAATGCTCACTGTGAAACCTTGTGTGAATGTATTATGGTATGCACTTTGTTCCCTCTCTCACTCACAATGTTGCTGACATCAGGAGAGGCTCCGTTCTGCAGCAGGAGCAGGACGATGTTCAGGTGACCCATGAAGGCTGCTACGTGGATGGGCGTCAGGCCAGACTGGACACAAAGGGAGCAGAAAACTCTGAGACCAGCGCTAAGTCATATACAAATGATTCCATTCTGTTATCTGCTCATTTCTGGAGGGTTTATGAGCGTATTTTCTTGGTGGTTCGCCGGGGTGTAAAGCACCTCTGTGATGGCCTGAATGGAGGCTCCATATTTGACCAGCAGCTCCATGACTTTTACTCGGTTCTTCTTACAGGCTATATGCAGCGGAGTGAAGCCATTCTGTGGAGTAGCAAAAAAACACAAATCCAATTCAATGTGACAACAACTGGAACCAATTACAGCCATGCAACCATCCTATTAGGACTGGAATATATTATATTAACTTGTTGGTTTTCTAAAGGTGGATTGTGACATGGCGTCTTTGAACCTACCAAAGCCCTGGCGTTGGGATTGGCCCTCTTGTCCAGCAGCAGCTTGGTGACTTTGTAGTGACCACAGTGAGCTGCCACATGCAACGCCGTCAAGTAGTCCAATGTGACATCATCTACAGGAGCTTTGTGCTGCAGGAGGTGTTTGACACATTCAACGTGGTCCCCCTGTGCTGCCATATGGAGCGGGGACAGCCCATTCTGGAGGAGAAAGATGGGTCAGGGCTGTTTTAGTGGCAGTAACAGGTCGGACGTGCACACTTTACGTCTACAGCTCTGTGGATGAGGGGGACTGCCTGTCCCAGTGCATTAAGATAAAGTTCCCCACAGCTCTGTTGAGGTTTTTTTTAGCCTCTTAGCCTAGCTTAGCTCTATCAAAAGTACAAACCAGTGCTTTGCAGCAACTCTGATGTTGCCTTCTTTAAAAACCGGTTTATCAGACAGCTGATCAATATATCAAAGAGACATTCTCTTTAGTTAAGTCACGTTGTGAGAAGTATTTATGAGCAGTCAGTGTTTTACTTGCAGCAGACAGCAGTCACAGGGTGCTTGCTCTTTTTCCAAATTAAAATTTCAGACTTTTTTAAAACTAATACTTTTTTTCCCCAAGACCTTAACTTTATGTACTTGTAACTTGTGTTCCTACTGCCTACTTCATTGGTTGAGATTGTACCAACTGTGTTTATTAGAAATGTTAATTTTTATAGGCTAGTATTCAATGAACAAATGCATTATTCACAGTAAATTATGCTTTTACTGATGAAAATCACAAGTACATGAAATTCACATCAAACAAGTGTCACAAAAACTATCTTTTAAAAAAAATGAATGGATGGATGTATGTATGTAGAATTCAGTCTCTTCACTCACATCTCATCCTATTAGGCTGATACAGTACGTGACCAGATACTAAAATTATAGTTTTATAGCCTACCTTCCTATTTCTCATTTCACAATGCCTTTGAGCATACTGTAACATTCTACCATACATTTATTTTCCATACTTTATTAAGACTTTCACACAAAATTCAAGACTTTTCAAGGTCTGGAAAACAGTGCTTCAAAATTCCATACTTATTAAGACTTTCAAGACTTGCGCAAAGCACCCTGAGTCAGACAGCTCCGAGCTTGAAAAATCCAAAGGTGTGCTGTCAGCTTATTTTGCGATGCTGAAATCTAATCAGGACTGAGCCGAGAGAAGAGCAAACCTTTTGGCAACTAAAACAAATCAAAGACATAGTGACTGTTGGTGAAGAACAAGGTTCATTCGTGTAGCTTTTATAACCATGTTTTTACCACAGAAAGGAGTATAAATTACAACTATGGTTGCTACACCATGCCTCCTGCCTGGTGACAGCTGGGATGGGCTCCAGCCCCCCGTGACCCTGAACATGATGAAATGGGTATAAAACATTGACAGAGGGATACATACTACCTGCTTATATTAGAGGGTGGGTGTATACAACAGTGCTACATTTCTTATTCCAGTTGACAGATTCTTCTGGGTGTTTGCAGTGTTTTGGACCTTGGTAGTTACAAAGTCTAAAAGTGCTCATTTCTAAACAAAGATTGTAAATCAGGAAGAGCTTCAGAAATATCCTTCAGACCATCTGTCACTGGATGAAACTACGATGATGTTTGCACAACAAACAAAGTGATTACAGAGTCATGCATTCATCATGAGAGGAGCAGGAACCAGCTTCCTGAGGAAGGAACAAACCCTGTCTGTGCTGAGGAGACTTTTCTCATGACATTCAGAACCTACACATGGTTGCACATCAATTACTCAGTATCTGTTTTGGTCCTGATGCCTGAGTCTTTTGGGTTGATTATGTAATGTATGATGACGTGAACCCTGTAAAGATGAATGAGTGAGTCACCTTGGTCCTGGCCAGCAGAGGTGCCCCTCTCTCCAGCAGCAGCTCCACAGCTGTTTCATGCCCACTCCTGGCCGCACAGTGAAGGGGAGTCAGCCCGTCCTGCAGAGCACATGACGCAGAAACGGTGATTGTTCACAGACACTCCGTACATCCTGGCATTAACTTGGCTGGATGCTATAGAACAGTATAGGTTTAACCTTGTAGCACCCACAGTTGCAGATATGCAACAAGCTTTTTATTTATTTACATTATATTTTTATTTATATTTTCATTTACATTACATTATTTGATTTTTTAAATTTACATACATTATTTACATTCATGTGTATTATTTTTTACATTACATTTTATGTGCCGACAGTTGTCACAGCATCATTTTCTTGGCTCAGTGAATTACACTCTGCTTTGCGGTGGTCTGTTCTAGTTGGTTCTGGTCTCGTTTGGTGTGGTCTGCTTTGTCCACCTTTCACAGCGGTAATGGGAGGTCAGGTCTCCAAATTGTATTATTATGATTATTTTTTTGCATTTTTTTATTAGCTTCATGTGCACATTTTTTATTTACATTACATTTTTTAAATTCATGTGTATGTTTTTATTTACATTACATTTTTTGCATTTTATATGTGCTTCACTTTTTCACAACAAAGATCTGGGAAATCTGTTTGATTTGTTGTTGAATGGAAAGTTTATGATGGTTGCGTTCCGCACTTTGTATTAAGAATGTTCAATAAAGGTCTATTATATACATTTTATTGTGGTAGCAGCAGTTACTGGTGAACTTTCACTACACCTTTGTTGCCAAACGATCTGCAGAGAATGACTTGGTTTTGTGAACAAAATTAATCAGGAAAGCCCACAGCTGCAAATATGCAACATTGCCTAAAATGATCAAAAATAGCCCAATTCCAAAAATTCCAAAAATATTGGTTTATTCCCACCCAAAAAGATGAAAGAAGAGCCAAAATGACTCAATGAGTGCTTCAATGATTATTCATATGCTTGGGTGCTACAAGGTTAACTCTACTGGGGTCACTGCTTGGGTCCTGAAATCTATTGAGGATGATTGCTTGACCTGAAAAGAAGAACACAGTCGGGTGCTACATGCAGATGTGTGAGACTGAGTCAGAGTGGATATTCTCTGTGTGTGTGTGTCAGGATTTAACAGCAGCTAATAAGATGACTGACGAGCTACCTCGCACACGAGCAAACAACAGAGCAGGGGTCAGGATATCCAGTGTGACACTCATTTTAATCATCTGATTAACAGATGTCCCATCTGCTGTTAACACTGGATTATAATGCACTGACTACTAATGTTGATATAACAGCTAACACATGTGATCTGTTAACGATAAAAAATGAAATGCATCTCAGTTTTCTGGGTGATGCGACTGTACTCACTCGTGTTTTCGCATCAATCTGAGAGCCTCGATCCAGTAACAGGCGAACCATGTTGGTGTTGCCCCGCTTGGAGGCAACATGTAGGGGAGTAATCCCATTCTGTAACAGATTACATTTTTCTTTGAACACATTTCAGTTCTATGTATATGGCACCAAATCACAACAAAAGTCATCTCAAGGCACTTCAAATATTCAGTTCAGCCAGTTATAATCCAAGTCAATGGAATACAATCATAATACAGTAAAGTCAATTTGATCAAAATCAAAATAATCCAATTCATACTTAAAAAAAAGGTTA
This sequence comes from Odontesthes bonariensis, assembly GCF_027942865.1. NCBI lineage: Eukaryota > Metazoa > Chordata > Actinopteri > Atheriniformes > Atherinopsidae > Odontesthes > Odontesthes bonariensis. The sequence continues at coordinate 32,329,190 of NC_134524.1, read as the reverse complement.
CCCAGTTAAGGAAACTAACAGATGTATCAAAAAAATCTCTTGATTGATTCAATCCCCCGTCCTGAGCATGAACAAGACGATGGTGGAACGGAAAAAACTCCCTTTCAATAGAAAGGAACCTCTTGCAGAACCAGACTTAGGACAGACGTTCATCTGCCTCGACCGGTTACATACAGTAACAGAAAAAGAAAGGGCACCCTCTTTCAACTCGAAGGTTTTATGGATCAGGACATAAGAAAGAATCACCTGGTCCTTACAATTCTTAAAGTGAGGTAAATTCGACCTCACGTGAACAACAACACATGACTTATTACAATGGGTCATTATTTGTTTAACAAAAACTGAGTCATGTCTGGGGGTTTTCACCATGTTTTTAGTCCTTGCTTAGTTTTTAGTTTTATCATGTTTTAAGTTTATCTCACTCCTTGGTTTTTTAGTTCATGTTTAGTTTTGCCATGTTTTAGTTTTTTCTCATGCCTTAGTTTTCTTGTCCAGGTCCGGCATTTAGTTTAGCCATGTTTTCCCCACAGTTTCTGTTGCTCTGCCATCACCTTCGTTCCCTTCACCTGTGTTTTTCCCCTCAGCTGCACTCACTCACTTATCACTCAGTCAGTATTTAGTTTGCAGGTTTCCTCAGTCACTTTGCCAGATCCTACCCGTCAATATCCTTCATGCCACGCCAAGTTTAGTATAATCATGCCAAGTCAAGTTCTTTGTTTTTTCTCAGCCATAGTCATGTTGTCAAGGCGGGCCCCGTGTCTATGTTCACTTAGAAAAGTGGAGCCCCATGACACAGCTGACTGCCCAGTAAAGTTCGTTAAGGAAGTCCAACACCAGTGTGAACATGTGTTAAGAGAATACGATCAAAAGATCCGACAGGACCCCTGAATCTCCTCTGAGCTGCTTAAGAATGCTCCAGTGTGGTGTTTAAACTTGGATCGAGGTATTTGGAGGAAAGTATTTAAAACTGAGTGGGTTTTCCTGCAGATGCTGTCATAAACATCTGCACCATCTGTCTCAACTTAGTTATCAAGGCAACTTTTTATGAATTGACATTACATGAGCACAGTTGTTTGATTATGATTCAAAACTGATTAAATGTAACATTACTTTCCTTGCCTCTACATTAGGAGAACACATTATTATACTCCCTAACAGGGCCAGTTTGCCAATAAACAGATCTACATGAATAAGACACTAACCCTAACCCGTAGCAAGGCACTGAGCTCTGTGTTTTGAGAAATTTATTAGACATGAAAATTTATAATCAATGGTAATGTGCTTCAAAAGACTGTATAGAATCACAGTGTTCTAAATGTGTTCTTACAAGGACTAAACAAGGTGAGGCTGCATTTCAGTTTTATGCCCCTAAAATCTGGAACCGTCTTCCAGAAGATGTGAGACAGGCCTCAACTCTGACAATGTTTAAATCCAGGCTGAAAACAGTTCCATTTAGCTGTGCATGTGACACCTGAAAGTATTTTATCTGCACTCTTCACTTTTTAATTAATTAAAGGTAGGGTAGGAGATCCTGGATTTTGAGTCCAGCGAAGCTGCATTTTGAAAATACACAGGTAAAAAGTCCCAACCCTTTTCTTCACTTTCCCCCCGAAGGCACGCCTCTAGAGTACATGAACGTGCACGAGCACGAAGGTGCACGAGCGCTGTTCTCACAGCAAGCATCGATCGTTGCCGTATTTAGTATTTAGTATTTAGTTTATGCTAACTATACGTTTAATAATGCTAGGTGCTAGCCAAGCTGGCTCTAGTTTAGCTTCCTGCCAAGCTTCTGGACACGTAATTCGTTCACGGAGCAGGGTACGCACACAGGGGGAAGGAGGGGGAGGGAGGAGCAGATTGCAGTTTGATAGATGGCATCAGAATCCAATCATTGTGAACGGACCGTTCACAATGATTGGATACTGTTTTTCCTAGATTGTACGTTCTAGAGGCCACTAAAACTTTTCATATTAATGTCAAAACTTTTAATTAATTGGTTGCAATGGGGGTGTGAAGAGTATTTCAAGCAATATGTAAAAAAATGTTCCAGAAAAAGATCCCCTACCCCGCCTTTAATGATTATTTTAATGGGTTTTAAATTTCTTTCTTTTTTAATTTCTTTCTTTTATTTTTTTATTCCTTTTTAATGATTTTATTGCCTTCTTGTGATTTTATGTAGCTGTAAAGCACTTTGAATTGCCCTGTGTATGAATTGTGCTCTATAAATAAAATTGTCTTGCCTTGCCTTGCCTTCTTGAACCCACAGAATAATGCTCATTAGTGTATAACTTACCCTTGCTGTGAAATCAACCGCTGCTCCGCGGTTGAGCAGGAGAGTTGCAACGTTGACGTTCCCGTAGTGGGCAGCGATGTGCAGGGGGGTGAACCCACTCTGGAACACAGACAGGGAAAAGACAGACACACAGACAGGAGAGGAGGGGTCAAACATTAGTAAACCTCAAAGTCCTGCAAGTTTGACCGTCACCTCTTTAACTTTAGTCTTCCCGGCATGCAGAAGTCATATCAGGCATCAACAATGAAAAGAAACTGGGGGAAAAAAACTGTGACGATGTTACGAAAAAAAAGAATAAATCAAATTGAAAGAATGCAAGTCAGACTGTGCACCTACGTACAACCATGAAACAGACACTACTTCCATGCAAGTTAACGGTTACAGACACTAAAATAATTTGGCTTCAAAACTCAATTCAAATGAGAAAAATAAAAAGAAGAACAAAGGCAAAACGTAGACGTACAGTACCCACAGACTGACATGAAGATAGATAAAACAATATCATCCACCCAAAATCAAAACCAAATAAGGGTGTAAAATCATAGCCGACAATAAGAATGTTTCCCATCAACACCAGAGCACTATGTTGACTGTACGTCAGAGATATCAGAGCTAACAATGAGAAATGTATGAGGAAAGTTAGAGATTGCAGAGCAGGTTGGAGTAGTTGTGAAATTCTTGCCTTACCTTGCCATTCTGTAAGTGTGGGTCCGATTTAGTGTGAAAAAGTTGTTTACAAAAGTGTGAAGAATACAGTGACCAACGTGATGGTTTCAAAACTTTACACAGTCAAAAGCTTAGAATGGTGCAAATGAAGGTAGCGTGGATGCAACATGCTATTCAATGCTAAATCATTGGCCATATATGAGAGCTGCATAAGCTTCCCATGCTTCCCCAATTATTGATTAACAGTCAAAGTTAAATGCCAGTCATTTTGAAGATTTTCTAAAATGGAAACATGCATCTGAGAAACCTCATTCTGGAAGCTGTTACATGGGAATGAACAGGGCTGCCAACATTAAAACAGAATAAGATACTTTAGCTTTACTCTAAGCGAAAAATCTATATATATTAAGTGTCTGTAACTGCGTAATGATGTGCACAATGTGCTCAGTGTCTGAGAAAAAAGTCAGATATTTTACCGTACTGTTGACTGATTTTGATAAATTATCTTAGAAAAGTAAATCAGAAAAAACAACCGAAATGTCACTTGTTCAGCTGGTCACTGGTTAGTGCCAGTTAAACTGAAAGCAGGCTGCTTCTGATCGCTCGTATGTAAAGATTTTTTTTGATGAGATCATTGGGCCTCATGTATGAACATTTTCCTATTCTTATTCTAAATTTATCTCACTTTTTTCGTAAGAAGGTCTTGTACGAACACGCCACGTCAGATTCAAAAAACGCTCTTAACTTCGGAAAAGTGTGTAACGACCTGCGTAAATGATGAATGCCACTCGTGCGTATTTAAGTCCACGTGCACGAGGATAGTAAATTTGCATACTCCACGCCCAAAATAATACCATATAAGGCTGTGCTTCCTCGCTCCTGTGCCAGGAAGTGTTGAGTCATGAGAATGGCATCAAGGTGCAAAAAGAACAACTTTAGGAGCTCTGAGACTGAAGTTCTGCTTTCAGAGATCCAGAAAGGAAAATCTGTCATTTTTAGCAGAGTCAGCAGTGGAATTACGGGACCTGCTAAAGAAATGGGCAGGGTTATTACGAGTGCTTCTGGCATGTTGTCTGCCTGGGCTGGTTCAGGTAGTAGGAGACCCTTGTTCAATATTGTCCAAAACGCAGTGCCTTCTCTGGGCTATAGTGCAGTTTGCCCCCCGCTGTATGGAGACACACCCACCTGGCCTTCAACTCAGTGCGCTCCACAACAGCACGGGTGCTCTGATGCGTATATGTGTGCAGTCTATTGCTCCGATTATGTTTGGCAGTCCAGCCACGGCATGAAAGTCCCTCTTAATGTGTACTTGTTGGACAGCGGTGTATGGGAATTTGATGTACCATGGGTGATAAACTGATGAGAGCTTTGATGACCAAGGGGAGCGCACGACTCACAGAGGACTGGGACACCCCCGATCTGTCTCCAATCTCTCTCTGAAAGGTTCCAGTGGCCAAAAATCCAAGGGTGGTGAGGACCTGGACGTGTGGTGGAATTGGGTTTGATCGGCGTGTTTCTCTCTGGAGTTGTGGCTCCAGCAAGCTGCATATTTGCAGCAGCATAGTCCTTGGGGATCTAAATCGCGATGTCAGCCATTCGTCTGTCTCCGCAAGGATATCTACACGCTCTCGGAGCACACGCTCTCTTCTAAGAGCCTGACCCGCTAAGGCATCCAAAAGTAGCAAGTCAGCCACTGGTTACGCTTCCCATTGACCTTGTTATATACAGACTCAAATTAACCTTCAATTAGTGCATAATTGAAGTCAAATAGAATAATGTCAGCATCATTATGGGGTATATAATGTATATATTCATTTATGATTGTTTCAAAGTAATTAAATATACAATCCATTAGTCAAGCAAACTTGATTGGAATAACAGCGGACTATTTTACGTGACTCCTACGACAGGTCTGGATCACTGTAAATTCTGTTTGTACCTGAAAGAAAATCTAAATTTGAAAAAAATTCTGTACGAACAAATCTGTTCGTACGAACGGTTGTTGCATGAGGCCCATTGCTAGTTTCATGGCTTGATTAATAGAGCATTATGTCCATTTGGTGAACTTCGGTCCCAATGAAAGCAAACAAGACAATAAAGCAGGGCACGTGTTAGGAGCTGCTGTCTCATGGGAGTAGTTTGAAAAACAAACTCAGTAATGGCCAGAACACTCAAATCAATGCCACGCCCAACTTTTTAATAGTCTGTTGTTTGGCTTTGAAGTACAACAAAACAATTTTGGTTAGTAAAGTTTTCATTTTGCCAGGATGATATCAAATATTTCCCCAAGAACATTGATGAAAAAGAAAGTTCCCTTCTCATGAAATACTTCAGTTTAATTTTGGCAGCTCTGGACACCCATTGATAAGCAGCAGCATAATGCAGTATTATCAGTCACCAGTCAGCAGGTTAGTAATACTTGAGAATTGCTGTAAATAGTTTAGAGTGCATCTCTCGAAATCATGCAACACCAACATATACTCACAAGACACACAGACAGCATACATTTACAGCTTTACCAACAATGCATCAGCACAATAAGCATCAACTTATCAACCTTACAGAAAGAACATGTTGTCATTTTAATTCAATAAAGAAACTGTACATCTCAATCATGAAGAGACATTTCCAAATGTATTGAGGGTTATATATGAGAAAAAACATAAAAGGGTTTTAATAAATGAAAGCTAGAAGAAAAACAACCTTAAAGAAATTAAAACACAGAATGGGAACAGAACAATTAATAAAAGTAAACTGAAACAGGACTGTGCAGGTCCTGAGCTCAGGACACATGGCAGCAGCTTAGCCATTCCTGTCAGCCATGCATGGTGGCCTCTGACTATACAACACCAAACCAACTGAAACCGAGAGAAAAAGAAAAATGAACCAAATGATTGTTGATCTGCACAATACCGAGCTATGGAAGTGAAAGAAAAAGGCTGGTGAAGGGGAAGGAAAGAGGGATGACAGAGATGGGAGTGAATGGTACATCTGAAGAGTTAAAGGAGCGTGTGTATACCTCAGTAGTCCTATTGACCATCATCTGTTGCAAGTGGAATGAGGGAGGGAAAGATCAGTTCAGTTAGGCTTTTCATACACAATGCTCCACCGCAGCAGAGGCAGCTGGGCAGCTGGGCAGCCAAACAACGTGGCTGGAGTGGTTTGCTTCATTTTAGTCTGTCAGTGCATCTCACACAGATGCCAGGGCTGCTCAGTAATGATCGTTTTTGTCTTTGTCATTAGTTTTTTTTAAGCCAGACAGTCTCCCTGCCTGCACCTCCCGGCACTTTTTCCTCTCAACCTGTTCGTGCTCAGGACAACAGATTGAATCAAAATGAACGTTAAACTGGTTCCTTTAGCTAAACAACTTTCTTATCAAGTGGCATCTTATAAATACTGCTAAACTAAATTGTATTGGACTGTATTGGTTGAATTAGATTGGATTTAACTGAATTTGCCAGAATGGGAATATAACTGAAATAAAACTGAATTGAAGAGTAATAAACCATTGGTTCTTTCCTTGTAAAGTACTTTGACATGAAATTTGTTGTTAATTGGCATGAAATAAATACTTTGAATTGCCCTGAATTTATTGTAATTATTATCAATAACTTGTTAAATGTTAAAAAATTGCTTTTTTCTTTTTAGAAAAATCCAAAACAATTTTACATTGCTTCAGTAATGAACTCATTGTCTGATTGTTTAAGCAATAAAGCACAAAATCTTGCAGAGCACTTTAACAAATGTAGAAAATGTAAAACGCGAAAACCTGATACACCAGTTGTATCAGTGCTCTGAATAAACTAATTGATAGCAGCTTTGCATTTCTTCAGACCTGGAGCACATCAAACTGACTGTATGTTTGAGAACTCAACATCATCCACTTAATAATGTAAAGTTATAATAATAAAGATTAAAATGCCTTGTTCAGTTCAGTCAGTACAGACTTCAACATGTCAGAGGTTCTAGACTTTGATACTAAAAGGTCGGTAATAATCCCTTCTGTCAGTTGATGACCATCGTACTATATTATAATTCCACATTAAAGTTTGGCAAGTATAGATTTAAATAAAGATGCATTGATCCATGCCCTTACTTCTACTTTTATTCTATTGCAGACAGTATGAACCCAAATATTTCATGTTTTGTTTCGTCAACTTAATCCAATTTGTTAATTCATGCGTGAATTTTAGGTTTCTAAAACATTCCAAAAATGTTGGGAAAACTTGAGCTATTTAGGGATAATAATGTGGTATAAAATTAAGAGTGACCTTTAAAACAGGTGATGTCAACAGGTGGTTGTAATCATGATTTGATCATGTGTCTCTGAGGAGTAAGGATGGGCAGAGAATCTGCACTTTGTGAGAAAATCATTGAAATGCGTAATAACCACAACATCACTTGGTAAAGAAAGAGTGGAAGTGATTTGCATATTTCTCCCTCCACAGTGCAAAATATCATTAAAGCATTCCAGGAATCTGGAGGAGTTTCAGTGTAAAGGACGAGGGAGCAAGCCTAAGCTGGACCCCCGTGACCTCTGACCCCTCAGATGGCGCTGCATCCAGAACCCTCATTCATCAGCAGCTGATAGAAGCACATGGACAAGGGATTACTGTGGGAAACCTTTGTCAAGCACTACGGTACAGAGTTCCATTCACAAAGAAGCCTAATGTTAACCTTATCCAGCGTCCACTTCTCTGGGCTCGGAGGCATCTGGGACCGTCACAAGGTGGAAGCGTGTGCTGTGGTCAGACCGATCAGTATTCCAGATCAGCGTCAGAATAAATGGACGCCGTTTGTCAGCAAGCACTCCCTGCAGCCAGGCTCTGGGATGGGATGGGCTTGAATCAGGGCCCGAATGAGCAAAGCTCATTTCCACTTCTCTGATGGCAGCATTAATGCAGAACAGTTCACTGAGATTTTACAGCAACATGTGCTGCCTTCAGGAACACATCTGTTCCAGGGACGTCCGTGCATTGTTCAAGCAGACCATGGAAAAGCACATTCTGCGCACGTTCCAAAGGCACGGCTGAGGAAGAAGAGGGGACGGGTGCTGGACTGGACTGGCCTGCCTGCCTGCAGTCCTGTTCCCAACAGAGAATGTTGGAGAACTTTGAAAAGAAAATGCAACAACGATGACCTGGTGCAGTTACACACCTTAAGATGTGATACAGTATCAGACGCTGCTTCGTCACTCTGGAATGTCTTTAGCGTTGTGGAAGAAAAGGTAACATTATGAAGTGGGAAAACTTTTTTAACTTAACTTTTTTTGGAATGTGCTGAGGGCCGAAAATGCAAAAATGAACGTTTAATAAATTAACTGACTAAAGTAAGCTCATGAGACAAAACATAAAGTATTAACTCTTTCGGTGCCATTGACGTCTATAGACGTCAATTTAAAAAAAAACGCTGACTGCCAAAGACGTCTATAGACGTCAATTGCGTTTTTTAACGGAGCGGGCTGGGGGACAATCTAGCGGAGTTTGTCACTAAATCTTAGGCTTGTAAACACTAAACAGAGAATATACTGGCAAAATTACCCGCAAGGTGGCAGCAGTGCCACTTTGCACAAAAAAAGAAGAAGCGTGTTTTCTCCGTTTTTTGGGTCAAACAGCTGTTTTTGGTGAAACCAACCTGTTCTACTGTCTATTACTAAAGGACTGAAAATGGTAGAAACAAACTTTATTTTCCTGATCAAAGAAGAGAGTCTACTCTTTCGTTTGGTAATTTCGGTGTCTACATAGTCATAAGACACACTTTTCTGTGGGTCTTGGAAAATCAGTCAAAATACTGTAAAACACTTGGCAGTATGGGTGTCTCTGAACTGAAAATGGCTGGCAGCCAATGAGTTAAGGTCATTCTGTCTGCAATCAAATAAAAGTTAAAGGAAATGGAAGAATCATTGCAATGATTTTTTTAATCTAAATTTTCCATATAATCTGGGTTCTTGGTGCTTTGTTTTGGTCAACATTTGTAGCAGTTATGAGAAGAAACTAACGAACACTAAAATATAAGTTCAAATTCATCATTATAACCAACTTCGATCATTTCTTTAACAGTGTCCGAGTTGATTCTTCTGATTCTTCCTAACTCCACTCAGCAGGATGTGCTTTACGTGTACATCTGAGTGTGATTGTACTGTGCATGTTGCAGTTTATAGATGTACTCATCTGAGGCTTCCTGATGAGTCATACTGCACATGGCTGCATCCCAGCAGCAGAGGCACATATGGCATGTTTAGTAAATGCATAAATATACCCTGCACAGACTCCGCAGTGTTCTTACATAATAATTCAACCTGTGTCTTGTTGAAACATGAAATATTAACATTTAGAAAGTAGTATGCACTTCTGTGTGGTGAATTAAATCCGCTTTAAGTCATGTCACTTAAAGCCACAAGCTGATGACGGAGGAACAGGTGGAACTACCTATGAATTATTTTCCCATCAGCAAATAGCAGCGATTTTAACTCTCCCATCCTTCACTCGTGGTCAAAAACAAATCATTAAAAACAACCTTCAGTTCCAACTGTTTGCATGCAGCCTTAGATATAACCAGCATACAACCTGCAGACAGTGGCACACTCCATGCAGTGGACAGTGCTACACTTAGACATCGGTGCAGCGAGGTAGAATTGACAAGATGAGGGGAGTGTGTGAAAAGTAGCATTTAAAGAGAGAAAGGACAAAGAAGGAGAGACCCGGTTAGTGGCAGGAGCAGGAGTAACACGGCAGGCACAGAGACACTGAAGGAAAGGGAGGAACCGAGAGAGAAAGAGAGGCATTGACAGACTGATGGAGACATAAACTCACATTTATACAGCTTCATGGCAAAAGTACATCACAAGCTATGTTTGGCATAACCGAAATCTAACTTTATGACTCTTTTCACACCTGCTGTGATTAGTATCTGGATGATATTTTGGGATAAAACAAAGTCTTTATCACAAAAAATAAATAAATAAATAAATCACACATTCACTAAAGATACATTTGAACACCACTGACCAAGCCCTTCACACTGGCCTCTGATGCTGGAATTCCAATTAGACCCTAAATCCATTGGTACTGTAGGTAGAAATATTGTCATCTATGGGGTCACGAATATTTATGTCTGTGCAGACTCATAAGACTAGTGAACACATGTAGTAAGGACTATGAATACGTTCAATAAGATATATTCAATGTTTAGCAAGTAAATTATGAGATAGAAAACAAAGTTGTCGCCATGACAGTAAAGGTTTCAAAGAAGCCATCTTCCTACTAAAAAGGACACCATGGATTAGTAAGTGGGATCTTAAGTGGGTATTATGACTTATAATTAAGTTGAAAAAATATGCAACCTCTAGCAACTATGTGAGCAAATGCATGCAAACCTACAAGATGGTGTCTTGTAACCTAACTTATCATAAACCATGTGTTCCTCCAACCCTAACCAATCATTTTTAATTGCTGAACCTAACTAGGCAGTTTTCATAACAAAATCAAAGCAGTTAGTTGTGTTTTCTAAACATAACCAGGTCGGTTTCACTCCTAATTCTAACTAGGTACTTTTGATTTCTTAATCAAGAAGTAGCTTTAATTCTTAAATCTAACGGGTAGTTTTGATTCCTAAACCTTACAGAGTAGTTTAGTACTTAAACCCTAACCAAAAAGCCTATCTGTGACTTATTCTGTTGCCACAAGTCTGACATGGAGACAGGCTTGTGGTGCTTTTTTAAGTAACTGTCATTTTAAATTGTTTTAGAAACATTCGCATGTGTTGTATTTGTGTGTGGATTATGGTGGTTTAGACTGGAGGACTTGCAGATGATCACAACAATTTTTGCATGGGGGCCCCATTGTTGGTATTATCATTCAGTATTACCATTGATCAAATGTGAAATGTAGTGACAATTTCTCTTTGTGTTCCTGAGCTATGGCATAGATAGAATTAACACATCCATCTTTGCGGTATGGCTGAACACGTGTTTTGTGGCTTTTTGCCACCTAATTCCAATCAGTTCATCTCCTCAATGGGTCTAGAGATCATCACTGTGTGTAAAAACCTCACCTCATGTCATCACTGCAAGTACAGTCCAACCCACACAAGTCAACATTATTCTAGTACAACATAAGCTTCAAATGGATTGTTACCTGTCAGCTCTCCACCTACTCATCTATTGTGCACATTAATAAAAGCAAAGTGAATCCCTGTGATGATGAAGAGAAGTTGTGTAGAGAACAGACAATCAGATTGTTGATCATCAGGGGAACTTATCCAGATACCAACCACAGTTTAATGGATGTCAAAAAGATCTCTTGATTTAGTAATCGAGGTGAATGCCAGTGTTAGTGAGCTAGTACAGCTGAACATTAACAAGAGATTTAGCTGGTTTTCCGTGCTCACCTCTACATTACCATATTACCACATAAATCCAATACAGCCTCATGCTATTTGTATTAATATAGAAACTTTTTATCTTTCAGTTCATTGAATCCACATTACAGACACAATGCCACAAACAGAACACCACATCAGCTGAATTTCCATTCATCCATCCATCCAAACTAAACTCTACCAAGGCCATACCTTCGACTGGACATCGGCGTTGTGATCGTTCTGGAGGAGCAGGGCAGCCGACTTGGTGTCATCCTTGCGGGCAGCAATGTGCAAGGCAGGCAGGCGAACTTTGCCTTTAGTATCATTCTCCAGTAAGATGGAAACCACCTGGTTGTGGCCCTGCTGCAGGGCAATGGCCAGAGGGGTAAAGCCATCCTGGTCGAGGGAAGGGAGGGTGTAATAGTTCCTTAATGTGACAAGATTCCCTACAGTTTGCAAAGTAGTATTTTGTAGTAGCAATTCTCAAAGAGAAAAAAAAGGGCATTATCAAAATGACCAACTCTAAAATGCTAGAAAGAACAAATAAGTCATAAGAAAAACAAGAGGAAAGAATGGAATTACTGTTTTTTTATCATGGGGTACAATTCCAGAGAATCTTTCCAGTGTAACCATAGTTATGACAAAGTAGTTGTGTGTCTTGATTTCTCTTTTTATAAGAAAAAAAGAAAGAGCAGACTGCTTTCTTATTTTTTGTTCATTATTAAGCCACTAAATACAAACCTCGACCCAAAAGTGTCATTTGGCCAGCATAGAGACAATAACATGCGCTCCTAGGGCCAATTTAGGATCACCAATCAACCTAACAGAACATTTCTTCGGACTGCAGGAGGAAGAGAGAACCGGGGAAAACCCACGCATACACGGGGAAAACATGCAAACTCAATTGCATGTCAAATCAATTTAATTTAGTTCCAAATTAGTCCAATTCATAAAAGAGTTCAAATCTAATTTGTGTAGTGCTTTAAAATCTAAACAAATACTTGCAATTTACAGGCATTCCCACCAAATACAATAAATACGGTAAACACAAATAATAATGCATTTACCTCTTTCAATGTATCGTCTCAAAGCGACGTGATGCCCTTTTTTTCTGTACTGTTTGAGGAAACGTTGCCCTCATCATTTATTCAACCACACTCTGCTTACCTCTGTAGCAGTACCCTGGTTGCCTCCATTCTCAAGCAGGTACCGCACCACATCTAGGTGATTCTCCTGGGCTGCCATGTACAGAGGAGTGAACCCATTCTACAGAACACAAACACAGGTTACTCAGATACTACTGATAATGAGAAAGAGCCACAACTTCGACTGTATTCAGTCCTTCAAATACACCCCCAAAATGAAGCCATGGCTCATCAACATGCTATCTGGGATTATTACAAGAAGGGCTACAAACTGGATGAGTTTTGGGAGAATGACGGCATTAAACAACTGCAGCTGCCGACAGCGTAGACTCACCTGAGACTGTGCATTGATATCAGCTCCTCGCTTGACCAGAATCTTTACAACTTCAGCCTGACCAGCCAAAGAGGATATGTGAAGTGCTGTGTTTCCTTTCTGGATGAACAAAAAAAAAAGAAAGAAAAAAGTGTAAAAATGCAAAAAGAAGGTGCCATGACCTGTGCTTATTACTTCAGAGTTCAGCTGTGAGCTGATGCTCAAACAATGAACAGCTCTGAGAGCTGAAAAGTCTGACACTTAAGTTTTTTTTCCTCAGTAAAAGTTTGTGAGTTCCTCACCAATACTAGTTGTAAGTGAGAGTAGAACATAAACAAGCATGTCAGATCACTCAGTTCCACACAAATCGTCTTTCACAACACCACTGTTTAGCTTTAAGTACAAATATAAGGAGGTAACAGACCAAACATGTATCCTATTTGAATATAATAGCCGACATACTCCATCCTATATGTACAAACAGTGTTTTTTAAAAAACAGGATAGTTTCTTAATTGCAACAAAAACTTGAATCTGTACTTTGTTAATCCATGTGAACCTTTACCAAACAGACATAAGTAATAGATCATTTATTTTCTGTGTCATCACTGACCAACTTCACTGTAATTGATTGCAAATGTAATGTGAATGTAATGTAAAAACAGTCCAGTTCAAGCCAATTACATAAATTTCAAATTAGTCCAATTCATACAAAGCCAATAACAAAAAAAGGAAAAAAAAAGTTGTCCAGCTGAGGACACCAACAGATTGCTTCTAAACTTGTATTCGATCCAATCCCTCGTCCTGAGCATGCATGAGGCGACAGTGGAAAGAAAAAACTCAATGCCAGACCTTGGTCTGTACAACTTCCAATGCATGGCTTCATGCAAGTAACAACTTTTATTCAAAATCCCATAAAACAGAAGAAAGGTACAGTAAATGAGAGACTATGTGCCTGTCAGGTGTCAGCTGTTAAACAAAAGAAATAATAGCTGTTTACCAACCATGAGCACAGCTGGACTCAGAAAAAGGTTAGGAGATATTATTCCTATCGTGTGTGTGTGATTGGGTGGCTCATCTGCCGTCCAGATCTGTCTCCTATGAAAAAGCATGGCCATCAAGAAGAAAAGATTTTTGTATTCAGATCTCGTGAAATCTTGTATTCAGCATTAAAACTGCAGTGATTAGTTCAAATGTAATAAAAAGGAAAGTTATGTTGCTCAATGGAAAAGACCATTTTGAGTGTGCTGTTACATCAGATCTTGAATTTGTAGAATAAAGTTGGTCAGTGAAGATGGAATGAACATTATTTCCCTTGAACTTGTGTGTGTTAAATAAAAGTTCAAATGTATAAAGAAGTTGCACATTTTAGTTTCTGCTGCATTTTTAGAAAACTTTCAAACTTTTCTAGAAATGTGGTTTGTTCACCACCATTATTTGCTGAGCCAAATGTATCCCTCACATTAAACCTCTGCCACATGCTGTCCTGCATGTGACTGCATTTTGGAGCAACACCAACAAGAGTAACAAACCATCTCAGTAAAGAGACCTGGAGCTTCTCTTAGTGCAGGAGCTGGAATGATCAGCATTGACGTCCATGTTAACTACTCCACTAAACATATCACTCTCCTGTAGCACTCCACTTTCACTGCTGCTTAATTTCATTACTAAAGCACCAGCACACGTTGTTTTTCTCAATGAATGACAGTCATGACTTTGGAAGTGATGTTCTTAAGAAGGAACTGAAGGAGAAAGAAACATTGGTTGATTTAATTTCTCCAAAATCACATACAAAATAAGAAAAGTACAGCATATGAGAGAGCTGTCAGTTCAACAGCTGTTTAACAACCATGAGCACAGCTTGACTGAGAGAAAAAGGTTGAGGATATACTATCACTCGTAATAGTGATATCATTTTTATGAGCTGCTTCACCTTTTTCTATCTCTGAAATTATGCTCAAAGGAGTCATTTTCAAATCATTTGGCTTCCTTGAAAAACGAATAAGAATACAAGATTGACTAAAACTATTGTCTAGTCTATATCTATTTGCTATTATTCAACTAGTTAGATTCCACAACTTTTCATGTTTTACTCAAAGATACGTTTATTTACTTTCCCCACACTGTATGACTTCCTGCATAATCCAGCTCTCAGAGCCTGATGTAAAAATTGGATTTTATTCAGATAACACTGAACAAAACTGTTTGAGCGCTATAACATATAGTTGTGGTCATATCAGAATAAGTTAATGCTGTAAACTGCACTCAGTTTAACCATGGACACCATCTATAGCTTCTTTCATCTTGAAGTAAGCTTTGTCAACTCAGTGTGAAGATGGGTAATCCTACCTTAGTAGATGAATCCACCGGTGCGCCTCTATCCAGAAGCTCCTGGACCAGGTCCACATGGCCCTCCTTGGCTGCCAGGTGCAGTGCGTTAAGACCATTCTGGAAACAAGACAGGGGAGGAAATGTCAAGCCTAAAGTTCAGGGAAAGAGCAACAACGACATGTAAAGACCAAATGGAAAAAGAAGGGATTACCGCCTCCTCCAGTTCCACAACTAAGTGAACCTGCCTTTCTTTCCCTGTGTCCATCTTTTGAACATGTGAACCGCTGTCTGGCAGTGGAGGGGGGAAAGTGTGAGAAGCTGGGTATCCATGTTGAATTAGACTTTGAGCCGTGTTACGCTTTTGTGGATGGAAGCCATCGCTGGGAATAAAGTTATTAATAGTCGAGTGGGTTTGTGTGTCTGCGTGTGTGCAGATCAAGCAAACATCCTCTTGTTACTCATTCAAAGGGGTTCTGCAAACCTCTGAAAGGTAACTGATATTACTGTATTTGGACAGATTTGTACCACTCAAACTTTAAATAGAATTAATATCCTTGACCTGATACTTATGCTAGTTTTAAGTAGTAAATCACTTATGACCTTAATATCTGCACTGGGCTCATGAGTATCGGGTGGTGCCATAAGCAGGTGGGTGGAGCCATCGGGGAATGGCTCACCCAAAGAGAGAACAAGTGTAAAAACTGGGGGACAGCTACACAAATTAAAGCGTTGGGACGAGCAGATGACAAAAGAAACATTTGTTAGGAGTTCACCCCCAATCCTCCAGTTTTTATGTGAATTATCGAGTTTCAAATTTCAAAGTTGACCAGAAAAATAATCTCATTCAAAATGAGACCAAACGACAACTCTTTCAGGCGTCACTAATGTCCCGTTAGCATGCTTCTCAGGACACTGGAATGGGAACAGGTATCTCACGCTCTCATTCTGCCTAAACAAAATCTCACAGCAAAAAGGACTCCAAGAAAAAGAAAAAAACTTTCATCACCACATTTACAAAACTGAAAACTAAAGAGTATAGCATTAGCTTACATAGAGTTCCCTGTATCTTTGTGTCAACCTAAAAAAAAAGTCAATGTTTATTTTCTTTATAGCTCTATATTATTTTACTCATTATTTGATTTTACAATAAATAATTATGACTCAAGCTGCTTTAGTGAAATAATAAAATATGTCTTTGGAAGGGGATGAATGTCTACACCAGATTTAGTCTATTTTGAGTTTTGTGCTATTTGTGCATTCATTTTATATTGTGCTATTTCTGTACAGAGGATTTCACTCACTTCTCGCTGCTTGCTCATTGACACTGACCTAAAAATCCTACTGCTGGACGCTTATCCATGGCTTATCACTAAACACTGGTGGGCTAAAAGCTGCGATCAAACGTATAAAAGTTATGACACACATCAAAAATCTAAATGCTGACAAAATGTTTCTTCAGGAGACGCATTTACGCAACTCCGACCATAGAAAATTAAATAGACCTTGGATTGACCAAACTTTCCACTCTCAACTCAATGTTAAAACAAGGGGCCATACTAATCCGAAAGTAATAACTGACTCAAACGGTCGTTATGTTATTGTTACTGGCACATTATACGAAAAGCAGGCTATCCTAATATCCGTCTATGCCCCCAATTGGGATGACCCTAACTTTGTGAGCTCATTATTTACTACAATTCCAAATTAAGATTCTCACCTTCTGATAATGGGAGGAGACATGAACTGTGTGATCAACTCAACACTGGGCAGGTCCAGCCTGCAATCAACTAGTCTATGAAAATGTCCCAGGCTTTTTCCACGTTTATGAATCAATATGGATTTGTTGACCCGTGGCGATTTTTACACCCTTCTGTATGACAGTATTATTTTTTCTCCCATGCACATCGTTCATTTTCGCGCATAGACTATTTCTTGGTAGAGGAAAAACTTATTCCAGTGTTTGTCTCTGCCCAATACTTACCATAACAGTGTCGGACCATGCCGCAGTAATCCTGGACCTCCACTTTAGTATGAAGGCAAAGGGATTCAGACATTGGAGGCTAAATTTTCTCTTGCTGACAGATGCCAACTTTTGTAAGCATGTTTCTGAATCGACCACTTTCTTCTGTGAAACTAAAAAAAATAAAGAAACCTCCCCGTCCATATTATGGGACACTCTTAAAGCTTACATAAGGGGTAAAATTATTTTGTTCACATCTCATGCAAATAGGTTGCGCAGATCTCGACAGAAAGAGCTGGAGGAAGCCATCGCAGATCTAGATAATAAATTCTCTTCCGCAAATAGAGTTATCTAAAGAAAGAATAAGACTCCAAACAGAACTTGATCTCCTTCTCACTTCTGAAGCTGAACAGCTTCTCCTTCGCTCTCGGGGGTCAGTGTACGAACATGGTGACAAAGCTGGACGTCTCTTGGCTCATCAGCTGAAGGCCAAAACATCATTGGATCAAATTACTCAGATAACAGACGAATCGTGCTTAATAACTTCTGACCCGGACAAAATAAAGAACACCTTTAGGTCATTCTTCTCCCAGCTCTATGCCTCAGAGTCCCTCACAAATGAAAACCAACTAAACAACTTTTTTGAAAAATTGGACATACCTAAAGTCTCACCCGAGGACAATGTAAGACTAGATGTGTCATGATCTGACCCGGCTGTGGAGATGTGTTTCTGAGTTTTAGGCTGGGGTGAGCAGGTTTCCTTGGACACCAGGGCGGAGTCTGGATGCTGCCTGCTGTCACACCTGTTCATCATCTGCAGTCATCAAGACTCATACTTAAGGAGCAGCAGGAGCACCAGTCTTTGCCAGATCGTTTTACCATTCCCGACCGAGCTACATCAATTCTGTGTTCGGATCCACCACTGAGCCCACATCCATCACCATGATGAATGTGTGAGTGTGTGATGGCGCCAGTCTGTTTGGCGATTCGTCTACCTCGGGCGCTCTGTTTGACGTTTGCTGCAGCCCTGATCATTGCCTTTTTTTCGGATGTGTCTGCTCTACTCCACTACGACCATCAAGCCTTGCTTTACATCCGCGACCAAATTCTCCGTGAGGCTTCAACAGCAAGATCCGAACCAGGAAATTGGATTACACCACCCCCTCCAGTACTGACAGGTATCCCAGCTTACCTGCGTCGTTCGCCCGCAGCCCGACCACGGAAGAAGCGCTCCAGGAGACGTGGTAGGAGAGGAGGCCTGCTGGTGAAACTCAAGATCCATCTACTCCCAGGCCGAACTGCTGCCCGGCGTCTAGAGTGATGGCTCCGTCCTGTCTCGCATGCTACTCCTGTTGAAGCCTTCCCTGACTGTGATGCTGGTATATTGCCTCGTCCGCTGTTGTTCCCTGCCCCGCAAGCCGTCCCGACAGCGCTGTCTGGACCACATCGTCCTCAAATCCCCCCTCGCTGGCGTTCCATGCGTAGCAGCCGTGGCGCAGATCTCTCTAGCCTTCGCCCGCTGAAGTGCACTGGACCGTCGGCTAGCGGCGAGCTAACCCTCCAGATGGCCCTGTTAAACGTACGGTCCCTGGCGAACAAAACCTTCATGCTCAACGACTTTTTTATCTCTCGGGAACTGGACTTTCTGTTTCTGTGTGAGACCTGGGTCTCTACCCGCGAAAACTTGCCGTTCTCTGAACTCTGTCCACCGGACTGCAACTTTTTCAATTCCCCCCGCACTACTGGACGAGGCGGAGGTGTTGCCTCTGTTTACAAATGGCCTTTTCACTGTCGGCAGATTCCACACGCTGGCTTTGCTAGCTTTGAGCTGCAGCTGTTTGAAATAATTTTATCTTTCCCCATTTTGTGTGCAGTTGTATATCGCCCTCCTAAATTCAACAAAGACTTCATCCATGACTTTGCTGACCTTCTGTCTGGGCTTATGGTAAAATATGATCACATAACAATATGTGGTGATTTTAATGTTCATGTTTGTTATGAGTTGCATCCCCTGTCCCGGGACTTTCTGAACCTCCTCGACTCTTTTAGTCTTAACCAAGCTGTCACCGGCCCAACACATGAAAAGGGTCACACTCTGGATCTTGTGCTATCCTATGGTGTTTCTGTCAACATAAGCGAAATCTGTGCAATGTCTTTCTCTGATCATTCCCCAATTCTGTTCACTGTGTCAGTCCCACATTCAGGTATTTCCCCTAGTAGTTCCAAACGGGTCTCACGCATGCTAAACTCGTCCTCGGCTGGGCAATTTTCAGCCGCCTTTAATGACTCCCCCTTGTGTAGCCTGTCATTGGGCCTTAGAGCTGACCTTACTGCTGATGAGCTCCTCTCCATGTTCTCATCAGCCTGCACTGGCATTCTGGATTCCATCGCCCCTCTCAAGCCCAAACGCACAAAAGCACAGCCTACACCTTGGCTCAACGATGAAACGCGTGACCTTAGACGCGCGTGTAGACAGGCTGAGCGCAAATGGAAAAAGGACCGCCTCCACGTGTCCCTCCAAATCCTCCGTAGCTGCTTGGCGGATTACCACCAATGCGTCAAAACCACCAAATCCCAGTACTTCTCCACCCTGGTTTCCAACAGCAGTCACAAACTCCAGGTTCTTTTCAATACTTTAAATTCGCTCATTAATCCCTGTAATGCTTCCCCTGTTGTGCCCTCACCCGCCCTCTGTGATAGCTTTCAAAAATTCTTCATTGACAAGATTGCACCACTGAGGCCTTCTGACACCTCTACCTCCCCACCCCCCCACCCTCCGCCAGCCGTCCTCGAGCAGTTCGAGCCCTCTTCACTGTCCTCCCTCTCCGCTGCAGTCAGACATCTGAAGCCCTCCAACTGCCCCTCTGACTGTCTACCGCCCCGCCTCTTCAAGGATGCCTCCGTTTTTGTCACAGTTGCCCCCTTCCTTCTACTGTTCCTCAACGTCATCCTGTCCTCTGGTTGCGTCCCAGCTGCCTCCAAGCATGCCGTGGTGCAGCCATTACTAAAGAAGCCAAATCTCGACCCCTCTATTCTGCCAAATTTCAGGCCTATCTCAAAACTGCCTTTCCTGTCCAAAGTCCTCGAGCGTGTAGTTTATGTCCAGTTGCAAGCCTTCCTAACCACAAACTCCATCTTCGAGAAATTCCAGTCTGGTTTTAGAACAGCCCACAGCACAGAGACTGCTCTCCTGAGAGTGCTAAATGACCTGCTCCTAGCTGCTGACGCAGGTTGCCCTGTGATACTTGTGCTGCTAGACCTTACAGCCGCCTTTGACACGGTGGATCACAGGATCTTGCTGTCTCGGCTTGAGCATCGTATAGGCATCAAAGGTACAGCCCTGAAACTCTTACAGTCGTATCTGGCTGACAGGACCTTTTCTGTCCAGCTGGGAGACTATGTCTCTTCTGTGGCTCCCCTAACCTGCGGGGTCCCTCAAGGCTCCATACTAGGTCCCATCCTGTTTCTGCTATACATCCTACCCTTAGGGGAAATCCTGATCAGACATAACATCTCCTTCCACTGCTTTGCTGATGACGTTTAGCTATATCTCCCCCTAAAGGCTGATGGGCAGGCTGCGATCCATTCTTTAGTTGACTGTCTGGCAGACATCAAGTCATGGATGAGTGCCAACTTCCTCAACCTAAATGAGCAGAAGACTGAGATTATTGTCTTTGGCAATCCTCCCCCGGCTTTCTCCACCGATGCCCTGGGCCCTCTCGCCACGAACATCAGGCCTTCTGTCAGAAATCTGGGTGTTATTTTCGACAGTGCCTTCAAATTCGATAAGCAGGTTAGTGCAGTAGTTAGGAAAAGCTTTTTCCATCTAAGAACCCTAGCAAAGATCAAAGCATACCTGCCCCAGAGTGCTCTTGAGAGAACCATCCATGCCTTCATCTCTTCCCAACTGGACTACTGCAATGCCCTTTACACTGGCATTGACAAATCCCAAATCCACCGTCTGCAGCTGGTTCAAAACTCTGCCGCCCGTCTCCTCACCCGCACTAAAAAACGTGAACACATCACCCCGGTCCTTGCATCACTCCACTGGCTCCCTATTCACTTCCGTATCAATTTCAAACTGCTACTCATAGTCCACAAATCCCTCCATGGCTTGGCCCCCTCATATCTGTCCGACCTCCTCCACCGTCACATCCCCCCTAGAGCACTTCGTTCAGCCGACCAACTGCTTCTGGAAGTGCCTAGGTCCAGGCTAAAATCAAAAGGAGACAGAGCCTTTGCCATAGTGGCCCCCACTCTCTGGAACCGTCTCCCCCTCCACATCCGCGCAGCCGATTCGGTAGATAGTTTTAAATCCCTGATAAAAACCCACCTTTTTAAACTGGCCTTTGGTTAGGGTCCTCCCTTGTTTTTAAACACTTGTATATAGTGTCCCCTGGTTGCCTTATTAAAAGTTTTTCTTTTCCTTATTTTAAATCTCCACCAGTCACCGTTCTCTAGCCCTTTTTATCTATTATTTGATATTTTCTTTTGTTTCTTTTTCTCTTCCTCCATGCACTTTTTAGCACTTTTTGACTGTAAAGCACTTTGGTGCGGCTCTGCCGCTTGTAAATGTGCTATAAAAATAAACATTTACTTACTTACTTACTTACCACAGAAGGTCTGCCATCCTCTACCTGCCTGCTCACAAACCGTCTACTCTGGAGCACATCTTCCAGCCAGTCATACACTGCCCCACCTTCCAGTCAAAATTCCACCGGCAAACATACCTTTTTGGAACATTTCCCTGTTTTATTCCCCACGCTAACTGTCATCTCCTCATCCAGTTTACGCCTGCCTCGGGCGTAAACTGGATGACCAGAGGAAAGGTTGTCCGGTTACTCACCATTCCTCTGGTCCTAGAGTCAACGTGTTCCTGTAACTCCAACTCTCTGTTGTTTCAGAAATAAACTTTCTTTCCTAAAAGAGAATTTCACATCTGAGTCCATTCCCTCTTTTGGCTGAGCCCCAGTAAAAGATGCCACTCTTGCTCTCTCAGAAATTATCCCAAGGCCCCGATGGATACCCAGTCGAGCTCTATAAAAAAATTTCAGATCAGTTAGCGCCATTATCACTCGACATGTTTAATCACTCATTTCGACAGGGCACCCTGCCACTCACACTTATGCAAGCTTCCATCTCTCTATTTTTTAAGAAGGGTAAGGACCCACTGAACAGTGCATCATTTAGACCAATATCACTTCTACCGGTAGATGTTAAAATACTTGCAAAAATCTTAGATCGGCAATTGGAGTCTGTCATGCCCCTGATCATTTCAGAAGACCAGACTGTCTTATAAGGGGAAGACACTCACATTCTAATATAAGAAGACTTCTTGACGTCATTCTCTCTCCATCTTCCTCTAACGTCCCAGAGGTCATAAAATCTCTTGATGCCGAGAAAGTCTTTGACAGGGTGGAGTGGACTTCATTTCTTGGGTCTGATCACTCTACTCCTCTCCCTGCGCTTCAGTGTGTACAAATAACCAGCGTTCGGCTCCATTCCCACTCTTTTGGGGAACACGACAAGGGTGCCAGCTATCCCCTTTATTATTTGCACTAGCAATCGAACCATCATCAGCTGCTCTAAAAGTTGAGGTCTCGTTATACGCAGATGATCTGCTTCTCTATGTAAGTGATCCTTTGTCAAGCATCCAACGCATCCTGACATTATTAAATTCTTTCAGTCGTCTATCTTGGTACAAGCTAAACATCTCAAAAAGTGAATGCTTACCAATCAACCAATTGGCCACAGACACACTGCCAGTGATATTACCCTTTAAAACAGTCAACAAAGGATTTAAATATCTTGGCATTACAATTACACGATCCTTGCGAACAATGTGAGAGCAAAATCTTACTTCATTAACAACAACGGTTAAGTCTGATTTATAAAGATGGATTTACCTGCCGTTGTCCCTAGCCGGTAGGATACAAATTATAAAAATGACCTGTTACCAAGATGTCTTTCAATGTCTGCCTATTTTCCTTCCCAAATCCTTTTCACAGCTATAAATAACATTATTTCATCATTCATCTGGGTTGGTAAATAGCCAAGGGCAAGTCGTGCACTGCTTTGTAGGGATAGATCGGCTGGGGGACTGGGTCTGCCCAATTTAATCGGCTACTATTGGGCAGCCAACGTGCACAAGATAATATCTTGGTTTACTTTCTTCAATCCAGCTGGTGCCAAAGTGAATCAGCCTCCTGCTCCTCGGCGCTGCTGGCTTTAACATGCAGTACCTTGCCCTTCTCCCCGTCAAGTTTTACCTCTAATTCGGTTGTTGTTGGAACGCTAAAAATTAGGCTACAAATAAGACGGCACTTTGGATAGCTCACCCTTCCTCTAGCAACTCCGATTTGCAATAATCACCTGTTCATTCCAGCAAAGATCGACCCATGATTCTGCACCTTAGAAAACAAAGGGCTATGTAGTTTGGGAGACTTGTACATTGATGGTATTTTTGCGAGTTTCAACCAATTAATCTCCACCTTTAATCTACACAAATCAGACTTTTTTCTGTACTTCCAGCTGCGGGACTTTTTAAAAACACACACTACGCCATTCCCACAGATACCCAGCGGGATCGACCTGGATCTCAAGGCTAAAACCCCGTCAAAAGGCCATGTCTCCTATTTCTATAATTTACTGTCTTCAACCAGTGAATCCATTTTACACAAGATCAAGATTAATTGGGAGTCAGAACTCCAATTGAATCTCTCTGAGACCTTCTGGGAGGGGGCTATGGGGGCTGTTAACTCGACATCCAGCTGTGCTAGACTTTCACTAATACAATTTAAAGTCTTCCACAGGCTTCACTATAGCAAGGAAAACTCTCAAAGCTGTATCCAGACAAATTCGATGAGAAATGTAGTAGATGCTTGCAGACTCCATGCAACCTCACCCACATGTTTTGGGCTTACCCCAAGTTGTCTAAATTCTGGAAACTATTTTCTAAAACAATTTCAGATATATTAGGCATAAATCTACTTCCAACCCCACATATCGCTATCTTCGGCAAACCCCCAGGTGACCTCCGTACCACAGCCATTAAAAATAACGTTATTGCCTTTGCTTCCCTTATTGCTCGTAAGAGAATTCTTTTACTGTCAAAGTCTCCTCAACCACCATCAATCAAAGTCTGGTTACATGATATTTTAGGTCTTTGAAACTGGAGAAGATTCAATTTTCACTTAGAGGCTCATCTGACAGGTTTTATACTCATTGGAAACCACTAGTTAACTATCTACATGGTCTGCCAGCTCGGGAGGTTTCTCTGTAAAGACCCATTGTATGGTTATGTATGAACTTGCCCCTCTGTGGCGTCAGAGGCAGATAGATTTGACAGAGGAGTAAGGCAGCCATTGATATTTATTTTCTACATTTAATGGTCAGTCCTAGCACTTTGTATTTTTATCTTTATTTATTTATCTTATGTAAGTGTACCGTTGTTATTTTATTTATTTAGTTACTTGTTTTCTAACTATTAATTTACTATTGTTTCACATGTGTGTAACTATATCTACTTATTTGTACTATGCTTTAACTATATAAGAGGACCATCGGGGGGTGTTGTTAATTTAAGTTCTTAAAATGTTCGAAAAGAAATGAAAAGAAAAGAAATTGTCTTCTTCCATGCACTGTCAGTGCACATGTCTTTGTCTTACGTTTGATAAATAAAAGTTATAAAAAAAAAAGTATGAAAACAAAATATAATGCCAGCAACACAAGTACAGGTGTGGTACAGGGCAACAAGAGGCTGACAAAATAAGTTTTAAAAGAGATGATGCAACTAATTAGATTAACTGGCAGCATGACTGTTATGCTGATGACAGCCAGATCTATGTACCCTTAAAAAGGCTGATTCATACTCCCTTAAGCCACTGTTAAACTGTTAAGAGGATGTCAAAACCTGTATGGCTCTAAGCTTTTTAAATGTGAATGAAAAAAGACTGAAGTGATGGTCTTTGGTGGCACCTCTGTGACCCCCTCAGTCGATCTGGGTTCCTTG
Organism: Odontesthes bonariensis; assembly: GCF_027942865.1. NCBI lineage: Eukaryota > Metazoa > Chordata > Actinopteri > Atheriniformes > Atherinopsidae > Odontesthes > Odontesthes bonariensis. The sequence continues at coordinate 32,304,111 of NC_134524.1, read as the reverse complement.
GCACAGTATGCCAAACCTATCGTTAATGATCTGGGGGTAAAGCATTTTTGAGCATTTTCGGTTGCAGCTCCAAAATTATGGACTGCCGCTGCACATTAGACAGGCCTCCTCACTGACTAATTCTAAAACTTTTCTTAAAAGCACCTCTTTGAAGAAGTTTGGTATGAACTCAAACATCCTTATCAACTACTACAGGTGCACCATCGAGAGCCAGCTGACGAGCGGCATCACGGTCTGGTACGGGAACTGTTCTGCCCACAGCCGGAAATCACTACAGAGAGTGGTGGAAACGGCTGAGTACATCACCGGCAACAGACTCCCTACCATTCAGGATATCTTTCACCGTCGGTGTCTGAGGAAGGACCACAGCCATCCAGCACGCAGACTGTTCTCGCTGTTTCCGTCGGCCAGACGGGACAGGAGCCTGACTGCACGCACAACAAGACTCAAGGACAGTTTCTTGCACCGAGCCATCAGGCTCATCAACAAATAAACCCCCAACTGCCCTTAAACTTTATACCTCACACCACTTATACTGCTGCTATTTGAAACATGAGTAGACCACTGTTGCACACAAACCTCCCTTGTATTTAGAAACTGCAATTGCAAATTCTTCTATTGCTTTATTCGATATTAATATCGCTCTCTTTTTAAACTATTGTTGTTATTTCTTATTGACTGTACTGTTGAGTCGCACGTTGGTCTCATCCAACATATTTCATTGCATTGTTGACCCTGTGTTTTCATGCATATGACAAATAAACTTGAAACTTGAAACTCTTTTCTTTGGCTTTTAACACCACGTAGGTTGTCTATTTTATGTGCACAGATATTTTAACTGGGGTGGACAGTCTATTTATTTATTTATTTATTTATTTATTTATTGTGTTTATTTTATTGTACAGCACTTTGGAAACCTTTGTGTTTATTTAAACTGCTTTATATATAAAATTGATTGGATTGGGTATACTGGGTATGACCAGATATAAATAGCACCTTAGCAAGGCAGAGGTTCAGAAATTGTTGTTTTGGTTTTTGCCAAAACCAAAACAACAATTTTATAATAATGCTCTTCAATATAAAATTGCAAAGACCTTGATTGTTCCATCATCTACAGTACAGAATATCATCCAAAGAGTCTGGAGACATCTCTGTGAACAAGGAACACAAAAGACCTTCAGGCAGCGCTGTACTAAAACCAAACATAGTTCTGTCCTGGAAAACATTGAAGTGGCTCAGGAACATTTCCAGAAATCATTGAACACAGTTCACCGTGCCATCCACAGATGCAGGTGGTTTTTTTTTGCGAAGAAGAAACCATATGTGACCAAAGCTCACTTAAAATGGACTGAGACAAAGTGGAAAACTGAAATTCTTTTAGAAATCTTGGACGCTGCATTCTCCAAGCTAAAAAGGAGAGGGACCATCCAGCTTGTTGTCAACAAGCTCAGTTCAAAAGCTTGCATCTCTGATGGTTTTGGGGTGCATTAGATCTAATGGAACTGGCAACTTGCACAACTGGAATTCACCACCAATGCTGCAAGCTAACCGCTGGGATAGGCTCCAGCCCCCTTGGGACCCAACCTACGGATTAAGCGGGTTTAGAAAATGGATGGATGGATGCTGCAAGCTATCTACATGTTGTAGAGCAAGATATGCTCCCATCCAGGCGACTTCTTTTTCAGATAAGGGCTTGCATATTTCAACAAGACAATGCTAAACTACTAAATGTATCTATTACAACAGCATGGCTTTGTCATGGAAGAGACCAGGATCTGGACTGTCCTGCCTGCACTCAAGACATTTCACCAACTGAAAACATTTGGTGCATCATGAAATGCAAAATACAACGAACAAGATCCAGGACTGTTGAGCAGCTTGAATCCTATATCAAACAAGAATTCCTCAACAACATCCAGCAGCTGGTCTCCTCAGTTCTCAGACGTTTACAGACTGTTGTTAAAAGAGGGGATGGTCCATAGTGGGAAACAGGGACCTGTCCCACGTTTTTTAGATGGGTTCCTGCCATCAAACGAAAGATGAGCTAATATTTTTCATGAAATTGGTAAAATGTCTCACTTTCAACATTTGAGATGTTTTCTATATTCTATTGTAAACAAAATAGTGATTTATGAAATTACTAAATCATTGTCTTCTGTTTTTATCTAATTACACATTGTCCCAACTTTTTTTAAATTGGTGTTCTTAACACCCTAGCTGCATTTTGCACTTCTCCATCCTTTAAAAAGATCACTGAAGAGCAGCTTGTAGCATGAGGAAAAACACATCGGAACACTGGAGCTTAAAATACCTACGAAGTTAAAAGTCATCAGTCCCAACATCATTCCTGCTACAGTAGCTGATAATGAAAAAATCCCCACACACCACGGAGCCACTGCCAAATCTTAGATTTCCATTCCATGTGACCTTTGTTTACTGGGAAGCTTGTTGCCAGTGTTGTGACTGTTGGCAAGACAGGACTGTTTACTACCCATCAGGTTTCACTGCAGCTCTTCGCTCATGGTTGGAATGCTAATGGGCTTGGAGGAGACTAGATAATGACCAGGCCTAAATAAAGAAACTCTGAGCAAACACAGTCTTCTCCCTGGTAGGAATGTGGGAGCAACGCTATATTACAACACAAGGTAAGTCATACCTGTAGGCAGCCATTTTATTCATAAAACTATTGTCATACACTGGCTTCCCAAAAGCCCATAGCAAAGTAAACAACAACCTGGTCAAAAACATAGGACTTATTGGCTAAATGACCAAAAAAGATTCTCAAGTGATAGTGTACAGGTGTCTGTGTACAAGTCTGTTTCCAGACAAGTTGTGAGATACAAGTACAATGGAAATGATTTTCAGAGTTTTCACTGACCAACCTGTTTGTATTAAGAAAATTCTGACTAACCTAAAAACTTAAAAGAAAAGAAAAGAAAAGAAGAAAACTTGAGAGTGAGGCACAGACAGAAACGTTTCCTGAAAATACAGGTAACAACATTCTCCAATCAGCAGATTACCTGGGGACAGGTGAGGGTGTCAGGGTTGGGTATAAAAGGAGCATCCACCAAAGGCTTTGTCTTGTCAATTGGGGTTAGATTATAGCTCACCACTCTTTGCCAAACTCAGTCAGAGAATCATCAATCAAGTTCCAAAAAAACATATTTCTCAATGCAAGACGGAAAAGAATGCTGGTCTTTGAAATCTACAGAGCAGAATATTGTGAAAAGATTCAGGGAGTCTGGGGAAATTTCAGTGTTAGAATGGGGAAATAACCACTGTTCGATGGTTGTGACCTATGACCTTTGAGAGCTAAGGTGACTATGCGCAGAAAAATGATAAAGTTCTCTGGACTTGAGCTCAAGACAGATGAGTCCACATGTCAGCTGCTTTTGGAAAAGAAAAAAAAATCCTGGTTCTGTGTACCAAAGATCAGAACAACCCTCCAGGCTGTTACCAGAGAAAGGTGCAAAAGCAGCATCTGTGATGGTGCAGGGGGCAATAGGTCAGTAGTATGAATATTTTGCATGTGTGAAGGTATGATGCAAAGATATATAACTTATATTGGAATTTTGGAGAGACATATGCTACCATTAAGGAGATATCTTTTCTCTGAAGGTCAATGCCAGACCTAATTCTGCATCACTGGGCCTATGTGTACGGAATGCTTGGCTGCTGAAATATTCCATTCATCATGAATGGACACAATCTTCAGAAAACTGTATCCGCAGTTCCCAAATGATTAAAAGGTGTCATTAAAAGGAAGCTGATGGAACACAGAGGGAAACAGGCCTTTATCCCAACTTCAAATGTTAGTTTTGTTTCTATTTTCCAAACACAGTGAAGTTGGTCAGTGAACAAACTGAAAACTGTCTTTAGTGCTCAAATCTGTTAAATAATGCTTCAAATGAACTACAGATTGAAGTTTTTGTTGCATTCGTTGCAAACCTTCCATCAGGGATTTGGTAGTGTATGTGAGTGTGTTTGGATTGATGCTGTTTTCTTACCTGATTGCAGGTGCTGATGTCCACGCCCCCTTTCAGAAATTCCAGAACCTTGTCAATGTTCCCCGCTCTCGCTGCTCGCAGGAAACTGGTGTTACTATCCGACTGGAAGAGACAGAACAGAAATGCATTTTCATACAGTCTTTACATAATGGTTACATTTCGTCTTTGGATGACATAAATAATCACAAAATTTAAGACAAAACGCCCTGAAACACAAGCAGTGACTGTGCTGTGCATTGCTGTATGTTACAACTATGATAAGAGATGGCGTGAGGATAATTACTGCAAGTGCACAAGGTTGACTGCTCCAGTAAGGTCCTTTATCCCACTGGTTCAGTTACGTCAGACTACGTCAAGTTTAAGATAATTCAAAAATGTATTATCTGTTTATTGACAAGAAACAAACAAGAAAACATATCAAATGGCTGAGCTTGCTCAACAAGAATTTAAGGTCTTACAAGTTTGTCTTATATCAAATATTATTTTACATGCTTCTTCCTTACGCCTTCAAAAGGCCATACATTCACTTTGCATTAGTTTCTGAAAATCTGGTGAACATTCACTTTTAATTTGATGTTGCATTCTCTTCTCTGAAGAAAAATTCAAGGTGTTTATAGATTATTTAAAGCTTTGCTCCAATCTTTTCAATTGAATCTCTTAGTTAAAGCTGCGGTCGGCAACTTTTTTTTAGTCATATTAGCTTGAACTGTCATGGGATTCTGGAAGTATAATATTAAATAGGCTGTTTAGGAAAAATAACGAAATCTGTAGCTCCCTCTGAAGCCTGTAATCATGCTTGCAAAAACCGAGCGCTCCCGGCTGTTTTAAACCAATCAAGTTAGGGTGGAGGAATCCTACCTGTCAATCACAGCTTGTGCACACGCTGCTGAGCGTGAGTCTGCCCCAGCTTGTGTGCGCTCACACTGGTGTGAACTCACGTGCACAACCTCGTCCACAGAGGGGGAGGGGTTTGGGGGGCGATTCGGAGCTTGTTAGAGGTTGGGGGAGGGACCTGAAAGTTGGATCAGTTCGAATTTTCCGACTTTAGACTCGGAATTTTGAAAACCTGCCGACTGCAGCTTTAAGTGTACAGGTGACTTTTTCATCAAGGAGCATTTGTTTTCCTAAAGATAGAATCAGAATATAATGGAGTAGAATATGAAAATGTAAAGTAATGGTACATCTTTATTCAGACGGCTTTTCATCAGAGCACAGTAATGCTCGTGTCCCCGGCTGGGCAGGACATGTCCCCTGTCTGTTTTTGGATGCGGAGAGGACTGCAGTTGGAAGCAGACCAGGACAATAAGGAGGCAGAATGACTCTGCAGTTTTCTCTTGGTGCCTTCACTAACACTAAATCCTGGCTCATACACAGCTCTGCTCCTCCGGTGGAAAAACACTGAGTGATGCTTATTTTTTACTGCATTCACGCTGCCTTAGTCCTTCCATGGTGGAGCCAAAGGTCAGGTACAAAAACACTGATGCTGATGGAGAATTACTGATCTTGTTTATGTCCACTTCAGCAGATGTTCTCTTTGTTTTCAGACAGAGATATCAAGGTCAAAGTTTGCTTTAGATGTTCATTGTCAGCTGCCCTTTTTCTTTAATCGTCATTTTTCTAGCACACTGTCATTCTGCACGCAGTTTCTTAGAGATGACACATGAGGAAGCAGCACAGACTCTGCAGCACTGATGTCTGCTTCATACACATACAAAGACCCGTCTTTTAAAGGCGACCGGCAGTCAGCTTCTGTCTGACTGCTGCAGAGAACTGCACTGCATCATTCACACTCAGCAACATCCACACAATCACCTCGAAGGACGCAGCTGATGGCTCTGCACTCTGTATAAAGCACACAGCATGCTATTTGCATACTGTGTGTGTGTAAGCGTACAAGAGAGCCAGCCTTTGCTTTGCGTTTATGCTAAAGTCAACTTGCAGAGACTTTTGTGGAGCAGGTAATGCGTGGCATACAGGATTCCAATTTATTTACCACTTATCTATGGCAAAGAAGAAAAAACATTTTATTTAAAGAACACGGACAATATCACTTTATAATTCCATTAGATTGTGCTTTACAACTTACTCAAAAGAAATGTGGAGCTTTTGGCACGCGAGAGGTTATTAAGTTCCAGGACATTTCTCTTGCAAGTTCTGCAAGATCACAGTCATGAGAGGATCCACTACCATCTGACTGCAGTCAACACTGAACCCTGTGCAGACAGTCTGTGAGCTGAGCTGCTGACAAGCACTTTGTTGATTTGCTTGGCAGAAGATTTGCTTTTCACAGACAGTGATCCAGCCAATTATCTGCATAATTCTATCATTATTAACTCAAATGGTCATTTTGGGTCTATTTTATGCCAAATTCATATTTTTTATTAAAAAAAAACAAGATTTGCTATAAATGCTGGGACTGCTGTGGAGCCCCTTTAGCTGAGCAAATATAAATATACAGACATACAGACATAATGAACAACACTGAAAAAGCAAAGTCAGCTATGATGCAATAAGAACCAGTGCAGGGAGTCATTCTGCCCACAGCAATAAGAAGAGAAATAGGTTGTCATTATAAAGAATTTATTATTGACAAAATTACGAGTTCATTTGATTTATTTGTATTTTTTCGATTACATTCCAGCCTATTCTTATGTGTTCTTTCCTAAATAGTTGCCAGTCTGGTTAAAACAGACCATTGATACTGTAAAGCTGCAAAGATGTCTGAATAGTTTTTCATGATTGCTCTAACAGAATCAACAAATCCAGAAAATATTCCAAGAAAGTCTGTTGGAGGAAAGTATTTATGATGATAACAGTGAAAAGAGAAGAGAGATCTTCTCTAAATACCAAATCCTTGTTTTCCAATTTCAAATTATATCGTTCATTTATGTTTTTTACAACCACATCACTCGTCTCTCTGTGCAGCTGTATAATGTTAACTACACCTCGAGTTGGATTTATAAAAACTCTTATCCTGATATACATCAAGCATTCCCCTTCAGAACAAAATAGGAAATATTCAACTACACCCTGGAAAAAAGTATCCATGCAGTCTCATACAAGTGATTATCTTTGTAGCCATACTGTATGAAGCAGCCAAGACCACATCAAGCCTGACAACCTCCTCACTTTCTCGTCAGGAATGTCGAGTCACTTTACGTAAGACCTTTTCCTAATTATCCTCCTGCAACTTGCTGGTTGCTATAGTGATACTTAAGCCAACAGAATCTTCAGAAAGCTGAGGCTTTTCAACGGAAAACACTCGACACTGGAAAGAAAGACAGACCTGCGGCAGCCTACAGCATAACTCCTGGTTGTAAGGTGCTTTGTCAGTTTGTCAGTATCACTGAAGGGACAGATGAAAATGTCTGGGTCATGTCTGGGTTGAATCAGAATGTACAAGTCGTGCGAAAAAGGAAAAAATGACACATCTCTGGCATCATATCCACTACAGTCACATCATCATACGTGTCCTTTCCGTGTTCTTGCTTAGGGTTTATCTTGTGTCTGCACACATTACCACATGACTCAATCAAACCTGCCAAGCATGCCAAACGGCTGTCCCGACGCGTGTGTACCAACGCTTTACATCTCACATTAACTCACAAAGTCAGCGTCTGCCTCTGAGTGCATGAAGCTTGATCAATAATTCAAAGCCATCATCTTTATGGTCTCAAACACATACACTGTGAGTAACTGGTGCTCAGACAGGGAGCATCTTCACCCCTCCCACTTAGCACTGAGACAAGCCTCACAGGAGGTAACCATGACAACGGGGTTTTTCTGTCCGTCAGCGCAGCTCACACAGCAAGCACTGAAATCACATCGTTTCCTTCATCCGTCCAAAAGATGACTAGATCTGCCAATTCTAGAAAAACACACACGGCCTTAAACAATGTCTTCTTACACGTTAGCAGAGGTCACACTTGCTGTTTCATACTGTATATTTTGTATGCTTACGTGTATCCAGTTTCTACGGAAGAGTATTAGGGCCAGGCATAAGAAAAAATAATAATATTTTGCCTGTCGAGACTAAAGTCCACATGTCGAGACTAAAGTCCACATGTTGAGAATAAAGTCCACATGTTGAGAATAAAGTCCACATGTTGAGAATAAAGTCCACATGTTGAGAATAAAGTCCACATGTTGAGAATAAAGTCCACATGTTGAGAATAAAGTAATCAGATGATGGACCAGAGGAGTCGACTTTATTCTCGACAGGCAAAATATAAATATTTTTTCTCATGCCTGGCCCTAATACTCTTCCGTAAGTTTCCCACCTAAATAGTGAACAGCATTCATGTCAATATCAAAGTTAACCATTCTTTACTCCAATTTATCATCAAAAGTAAAGAAACACCAGAAAAACATATATATATATATTCTTTAACCCTTATCAAACCAAGAATAAAACAATTCTCTATCAGCTATAACTTTTCACAAGACATCCTTCAAGTGATACTTATGGCGCTTTTCCACTACCTCTACACGCCTCGCCACGGCTCGGTTTGGTTGTGTTTCCATTACACTTCGTGCCTCCTCGACGTGGGTGGGGTCGTCGTAACACGGCTGCGCGTGTTGCTGCTCACCCTGTGGCTTTTTGTCGCACAGAAGGCAAGAGAAGAGAGCCAGAGAAGACTCCTGGCCTCCAGACAAAACAGTATTGAAAAGTACCGGAGAGTTTTGTTACGAGCTTCAAAAAGACGACGTTTGGAGGTAAGCTAACGGTTGCTAACGCTAGCTTTTATTATCCGCGTTATGACACTTCCAGTGACGACACTCATCGCACAATCAGTGGAAGTTAGTCGGCTGACGTCACGTTTTAGTAACGCTTCAGCCCGCTTGGAACCAGGGCTGAGGTGGTACGGAAAATCGTCCCGGTTGCAGGTACGGCGTGCTAGTGGAAACACGCAATAGCGCGCCGAGCCGAGCTGAAGCGAGCCGAAGCGAGCTAGTGGAAAAGCGCCAATAGTGATGCTTCTATCAATTACCAGACAAGAGTGAAGCTTTGCCTTCAAGACTAACACCTTCCCCATGACATAGAGATATGGCTCATTGCAGGTTAAGCAGGTGCAACTAATAATGATAACCGTACATCAGTTCCATGTAAGTGGCTCATTCAGTCATGCCAGAAAGCAAACATGGACAGCAGCAATGCCCTGGAATTATACAAGTTCTTCTTCTGCTATGATATATATCAATACAAGATTTTGATCATGTGACATAAGCATACAAAAAAAACAGTGAAGCTATAAAACTTGTGGTTGATTTGCACGAGATAATATTCATGACATAAAAATGAAACTGGAGTTGATATAATGTATACAGTAGATTTAAAAAAGGGCATCATTCAAATAGATAATTATCTTATTACAAAAAAAAGAATTATCTTATTACAGTATGCTGAAAAGAAAGAGGGATTTAATCTGCTGCTCCCTAAATGCAAAAAATAAAATATTTGTCTTTATACTGAAAACATCACTAAATATTGGACTATTTTGTCCAATATTGAGTGTTTTGGCATGGCTAATATTTGTATAACACTCGGCTTATGTCAAATTTTTGAATATTTATTTCAGGCAACCTTCTTGGAATAATTATCATTTTAGAAAAATTCTATTTGTGTTTGCATAGAGAAGTGGAGCTATGCTAACAGCTGCTACAGCTAATCACCTCCGATAAATTCATCAAAGAAAAAATGGAGCATAGGATTTTTGTTTGACTGTCTCTTTGTTCTAAAATCCTAAAACACTGTTTATGTGTAAAGATGGGGGACACATAACCTACGCAACGGTTCAACACCATTAGCAAAACAATTGGACACATTTCTCTCAGTAGTTGGTGGCAGTCAACCCTGAACTAAAAGAGCAAATACTGAAAGGACATTTTAAAAGTGATAAAGCAACCAGGCACTAGATTTGTGCTAATGTTCTGTATGTTAGAACATAAAGTTAGCCAGCAAAAACAACAATATGACAAAAATTCTGAAAAGTCAGAACAAACAATCTAACTCTAACCTTGAAAAAGGACAGTTGGGCACGCAACAACAAATGAGCATGAGTGCAAACACAGGCGTAAGCTTCAATCCTACAAAGGTGCACTCCATATTCAGAGGGATCTGGACAGAATAACAGCACTTCACACATTGTGTTGCTCTGATAATAACAACTCCTTTGGGTTGCCTTGCACACATCAGCAAATGAATACAGACTGGAGATCACCAGCTCTTCAATGCAACAGATAATCACCAGGGGAGATTTTACACAAGGAAACAATACAGCTGGATACAAACACGTTATCTGAGGAATAATATATAAAAGTAGACTTTTGGATAATGTAATAAATCTAATAATGTGATGTTTTAAGTATGCCATGGGAGGTAGGAGGATATAAATGGTATGGTAAACTGCACATGACTGCAGTATATCAGTGTAAGAGGGGACAAGGGTCACAGGTTAAAACACAGAGCTCCTCATGTCTAAAACAGGCTGCGGGTGAGAGAGGGATCATTAGCCCAGCAAGCTTAAAACAATGCTGGATCCAAATATTTCCCAAGTTATACAGTCAATCAACTGCCCTGGAAGTCAGATGTTTTTTTCAGCTATTCCAAAGCTAGAATAAAATAAATAAAAACCTTGAAAATGAAATTCTCTGTAACAGACCAGGAAACCAAAGATCATCCCTGCAAGCACTGCCGCCTGTACAGGGTTGGCAGCGTTGAGTGGAACACATTCCGGATGGTGGAAGCTGACATATTTGGGTTAATCACAGTTAGTGACAGTCTGTAAACATGTGTAAGTTATTCTGATGAAAAGCACCGGTCTTAAACTGGGTCTCATATTGGATATATGAGATATATGCAACTTCCCTAGTCTGGCATCATGATAGGAATAACATTCAGTTCACTTGCTGAACTTTTGCAGCTATATTTTCTAGTTGATTAATAATTTAAATAAACTGAGGGGAGTCTTACTGTTTCCATGGATCCGTACAAAGTTCAGCTCTGCTGTGCTCCTCTCCTATAACTCTTAATGTAGTGTTGATGAGAATGCTGATTTTGAAGAAAAACATTGACGATATGGACATAAAATCAAAACAGTGAATAGAAAGAGGCTTAATATTTTGGTCTATCTTAAAAAACTTTTTACACAAACTTTCAAAATGCAACTGGCAAAAAAAGCTTTGCCTTTTCTTTCAGCTGCTAAACCTAAAGCCACCAGAACGTCAGTTTCAGGCACCGACAAACCGAACAAGCCCTCCGAACTATTCGAGGTAGCCATGTGTGCATATCTGTGCACAGGCATGATGTCATAACCTATCCTGACCTACAAAGTCAATGCCACTAACTACATGTGTGGGTTTCTGATTTGGAATTGAATTAAATTGGATTTGATTGGGTTATAATTGTCTTACAATGAGTTGGATTGTGATTGGCTTGAATTGAACTGTATCTTTGAAGTGCCTTGAGATGACATTTGTTGTGATTGGGTACTTTATAAATAAGACTGAATTAAATTGAACTGAAGATGTGGCCAAAATAAGGTCCTGAATCTAACTTTTTGTCATTTTTTTCTCTCATTAGGAATATAAATGGAACGTAAGTTATTTACATGAAATAACACAATTGTATTTCTTATTATAAATGCTTAAAGCAGGTAAAGAGTATATTATTAAAGTCAATTTCAAACGTGAGAAATCACTAAAAATATTCATAGAAAATCATTTAGGCCAAAACTGTAGCAGATCTGAAGAAACCTAATTTAGATGCAAACAAAAATTGTTACTCAAATGACATATTTCAAGAGCTGCTCCGGGACAAGCTACACATTAGAAATGAGCCACAAAGTAAATAAGTTAGACGTTGCGTCTTGAATCCCAAACAAACGCAGCATGCTGCTAAAGTCACTGAAGCTGTATTTCATGTAAGAATCCACATGCTGCTGTATGGGGAGTCACTTTGGAATCAAAATGTCACACTGGCCTTTAAAAGGAGAGGAGAGGGGAAAGGAACACCTCAACCCATCCCACACACACATATTAAAAGGCTAATGCTGACATAAACACACTTCTGACATGCACTCAATACCTGGCTAATTTGTACTTATATCAATGTTTTCATTGAAGGCCTGAAGAGAGCCATATTCAAATAATGCCCTCATCAAAATCAATGTGAAAGAGCTGACAGTGACTTTCAATTCTCCCTTAAATACCCCAAAAGAAGCCTTTCAGGATGGCCCCCGTGGCCTGAGGTGGTCCTGCCTGCTCAGCACCTGTAAGTGGGAGATCTTACCAGCATCAGTGAAGGCTGCTCGGGAAAATGCTCCACGCAGTAGTATTCTGGTAAAGCATTCTGGTCCAGGTTAGACTTGCTCCCCACAGTTCTTAGCCCCTTGTCGGAGCCGCACACCTTACACATGGCTGTGTTGCCCATGGTGCAAGGCATTCAAGTCTATTCCATCCAAACATAAAGGAATCTAAGTAAGGGCATTTAATCACTCCGGTAATCCACTGCCCATCACTGCCTTCCAGAGGGGAGCCTTCTCTTTTAGCCAAACCTTGCTTCAATCGGCCCTCAGCAGAGCTTCTGTCTCTGGTGCACCATTTGGCTGGACTCAAGTCTTCCTGTGACTATAGCCAGCAGAGTGCTAACTCTTCCTCATTGCTAATTCCAACTCTCTGGCCATTGACTAACAACCGCCCCCCACCCCCTGCCACCTCCCTACCCGGCTATTTTTACACCCACCAGCCCAGCTATGCATGTAGAGAGGGAAGAGAGAGGGTGGTCAACATTGGGAGGCCTGCCAAATCAGGAATGGGGTGCTGAAACACTAAACATGGACCAGAATGAGAATATATGATCAAATCATTTAGGATTCATTTATGATAAGCGTATTTGCTTCAAAAGATTACTAAACATTTAACCTAAACCATCTACTGAAACGCAATATAACAATAAAATCTCTTCAGAGTCGCAACCTGAAACCTGACTCTGACAAACAATGTCATCTGAAGCTGAGTGTAAGCTGGCTGTCTCGTGATCAGAAAAGCCTAAAAAAAGAAAGATCAAAGACTGTTGGTCCACTGAAATCTACCTCACAAAACAGATTTGATGCCTTTGGACACTTTTAATGCTTTCAGTCTGGAGAGCTCGTTCATATTGGTCATAAGTATCGGAGGAAGTGCATCCCTCATTTTTTTTGCTTGCACTCCAGGAACTGCAGATGATCACATTTCATAGAATTCACTTTGTAAGGTAGCTTGGAAGAATCTGCAGCCTATATGGAGGGATTACGTGATTGTGACTTGTGTAACTGCAGCAAATTTATACCGCAGTGTTTCTATCTGTAGTTTGAACATATCCTGACAAAAAAATCACTTGAAGGCAAGCAGTAATTTGGGGAGCAACCCCTACTATCTCCAGTGGGCTCCTAGAACTGCTTTTACCTAAAGCAGTTTTCAGGACAATTGTCATATGAACTGAGAGAAGATAAAATGTTTTGATTGGAATGACATGAGGATCAGTTTTAAACATCTAAGACAAGTGATAAAAGGGAAAAGCACATGAGAGACAGTTTCAGCTGCAGTATCAAACATCTGTATGGAGAGCTTATTGGGCTGATCATGTCAAAACATGTTGAAGGGGCAGCTGTATCAGTCAAGAAATATCAGTATAATCTATGAATACATGCAGAAAAACGTGTAATTAATACTGTCAACATGTATTTGCCTGCTGACTGCTGTGTGAGTGGTCTTCAACGCCACAAACACACCCTGCCTCCATGCTACATACAACCTGTGTGACCTGCCTCCATGCTACATACAACATGTGTGACCCGCCTCCATGCTACATACAACCTGTGTGACCTGCCTCCATGCTACATACAACCTATGTGACCTGCCTCCATGCTACATACAGCCTGTGTGACCTGCCTCCATGCTACATACAGCCTGTGTGACCTGCCTCCATGCTACATACAACCTGTGTGACCTGCCTCCATGCTACATACAACCTGTGTGACCCACCTCCATCCTACATACAACCTGTGTGACCCGCCTCCATCCTACATACAACCTGTGTGACCTGCCTCCATGCTACATACAACCTTTGTGACCTGCCTCCATGCTACATACAACCTGTGTGACCTGCCTCCATGCTACATACAACATGTGTGACCTGCCTCCATGCTACGTACAACATGTGTGACCTGCCTTCATGCTACATACAACCTGTGTGACCTGCCTCCATGCTACATACAACATGTGTGACCTGCCTCCATGCTACGTACAACATGTGTGACCTGCCTTCATGCTACATACAACCTGTGTGACCTACCTCCATGCTACGTACAACATGTGTGACCTGCCTTCATGCTACATACAACCTGTGTGACCTGCCTCCAAGCTACATACAACCTTTGTGACAACCAAAGCCCTTCTTTTCACTCCATGGCTGCTGAACACCTCTTTAAGTGGCGTTTTATCTCCAAAGAAAGACAAGCAGGAGAGGCTAAGAGACTGTCATGTTTTGGATATTTGCACATCTTAGTATCTGCACATTTTAATATGAGTCAACATGAATGGTGACTGAATTTTTGCACAAGTCTATCCATTTAAGTGACTTTTTAATTTGTATTGTGATTTCTGGCCTTCACGTCAAGGACGGTTTAATGGTAGCAGGCATGGCAATTTGCCAATGCAGATCTGTGTCAGACTGTAGCCCACAGCAGGCCTGTATTGATCCTGCTGGACTGAATGCAAATTAAAGTAACTCAGACCTTTTCATGACAATTGAATGGCTGCAGAGAGTTAATGGCGGCTTTCGACATCAGGCTCTGGACAAGTCCGTTTCTTCCACAGTCAGATGTCTGTAGTCACTCTTTGTGCATCTGCATGTGTGTGACATCGGGGAGGTAAATGTCCCTATTCTCTGCAGTCTTCTAGGTCATGACTCACACAATAATCTCACTGTTGAAAATATCACCCAAACAATTCTCATTCACAGAATACGTTAGCGCAAGGAAAAAGACTCGTCTTTGTTGAGAGGCAGAGAAAGCACATGAGAAAGCAGCTTTGAGTTTTCTATGAATGATTGAACATTAACTGAGTAAGCAAGTGCATGACATTTATGAGGGAGCCTGAAAAACATCCAAACACATGCACCATTGTATGTTCTTGTGTTTAATGTTGGCGAAAGTAACTTTTCCATCCATCCATCCATCCATTATCTTCCGCTGGTCCGGGGATCGGGTCGCGGGGGCAGCAGCTTGAGCAGAGAGACCCAGACTTCCCTGTCCCCGGCCACTTCCTCCAGCTCTTCTGGGGGGACCCCGAGGCGGTTCCAGGCCAGCCGAGAAACATAGTCTCTCCAACGTGTCCTGGGTCTTCCCCGGGGCCTCCTCCCAGTGGGACGGGCCCGGAACACCTCACCGGGGAGGCGTCCAGGAGGCATCCTAACCAGATGCCCGAGCCACCTCATCTGACTCCTCTCGATGCGGAGGAGCAGCGGTTCTACTCCGAGCCCTTCCCGGATGACCGAGTTTCTCACCCTATCTCTAAGGGAGAGCCCAGAGACCCTGCGGAGGAAACTCATTTCGGCCGCTTGTATTCGCGATCTCGTTCTTTCGGTCACTACCCAAAGCTCGTGACCATAGGTGAGGGTAGGAACATAGATTGACCGGTAAATCGAGAGCTTCGCCTTCTGGCTCAGCTCCTTCTTCACCACGACGGGCCGGTGCAGAGCCCGCATCACTGCAGACGCCGCACCGATCCGTCTGTCAATCTCCTGCTCCATTCGTCCCTCACTCGTGAACAAGACCCCGAGATACTTGAACTCCTCCACTTGGGGAAGGATCTCATTCCCGACCCGGAGAGAGCATTCCACCCTTTTCCGGCCGAAGACCATGGTCTCGGATTTGGAGGTGCTGATTCCCATCCCAGCCGCTTCACACTCGGCTGCGAACCGCTCCAGTGAGAGCTGAAGGTCACGGCCTGACGACGCCAACAGAACCACATCGTCCGCAAAAAGCAGAGACCCGATTCTGAGGTCACCAAACCAGACCCCCTCAACGCCCTGGCTGCGCCTAGAAATTCTGTCCATAAAAATTATGAACAGAATCGGTGACAAAGGGCAGCCCTGACGGAGTCCAACCCCCACAGGAAACATGTCCGACTTACTGCCGGCAATACGAACCAAACTCTGACACCGGTCATACAGGGACCGAACAGCCCATATCAAGGAGTCCGGCACTCCATACTCCCGGAGCACCCCCCACAAGAATCCCCGAGGGACACGGTCGAACGCCTTCTCCAAGTCCACAAAACACATGTAGACCGGTTGGGAGAACTCCCATGCTCCCTCCAGGATCCTGCGGAGGGTATAGAGCTGGTCCACTGTTCCACGGCCAGGACGAAAACCACACTGCACCTCCTTGATCCGAGATTCGACTATCCAGCGGATCCTCCTCTCCAGTACCCCCGAAAAGACCTTACCAGGGAGGCTGAGGAGTGTGATCCCCCTATAGTTGGAACACACCCTCCGATCCCCCTTTTTAAAGAGGGGGACCACCACCCCGATCTGCCAGTCCAGAGGCACTGCCCCCGATGTCCACGCGATGCTGCAGAGGCGTGTCAACCAAGACAGCCCTACAACATCCAGAGCCTTGAGGAACTCAGGACCGACCTCATCCACCCCCGGGGCCTTGCCACCGAGGAGTTTTTTGACCACCTCGGCAACCTCAGCCCCAGAAATGGGAGGCCCCACGTCCGGGCTCCCCAACTCTGCTTCCTCATCGGAAGGCGTGTCGGTAGGATTGAGGAGGCCCTCGAAGTATTCCCCCCACCGACTCACGACGTCCCTAGTTGAAGTCAGCAGAGCCCCGCCCTCACCATACACGGTGTTGACGGTGCACCGCTTTCCCCCCCCTGAGCCGCGGGATGGTGGACCAGAATCTCCTCGAGGCCGTCCGGAAGTCGTTCTCCATGGCCTCCCCGAACTCCTCCCAAGCCCGAGTTTTTGCCTCAGCAACCGCCGAGGCTGCGTTCCGCTTGGCCTGTCGGTACCCATCAGCTGCTTCCAGAGTCCCACTGGCCAAAAAGGCCCGATAGGACTGTGCTTCCCTCACCACTGGTGTCCCCCACCTCCCCCGGGACATGGTTGAAGCTCTGCCGGAGGTGGGAGTTGAAACTCCTCCTTACAGGGGATTCCGCCAGCCGTTCCCAACAGACCCTCACAATACGTTTGGGCCTGCCAGGTCTGACCGGCTTCCTCCCCCACCAGCGGAGCCAACTCACCACCAGGTGGTGATCAGTTGACAGCTCCGCCCCTCTCTTCACCCGAGTGTCCAGGACATGCGGCCGCAAGTCCGACGATACAACCACAAAGTCGATCATCGAGCTGCGGCCTAGGGTGTCCTGGTGCCAAGTGCACATATGGACACCCTTATGCCTGAACATGGTGTTCGTTATGGACAGTCCGTGACGAGCACAGAAGTCCAATAACAAAACACCACTCTGATTCAGATCGGGGGGGCCGTTCCTCCCAATCACGCCCCTCCAGGTCTCACTGTCATTGCCCACGTGAGCATTGAAGTCCCCCAGCAGGACAAGGGAGTCTCCCGGAGGAGCACTCTCTAGTGCCTCCTCCAGGGACTCCAAAAAGGGTAGGTACTCTGAACTGCCGTTCGGTGCATAAGCACAAACAACAGTCAGGACCCGTCCCCCCACCCTAAGGCGGAGGGAGGCTACCCTCTCGTCTACCGGGGTGAACCCCAATGTACAGGCGCACAGCCGGGGGGCAATAAGTATGCCCACACCTGCTCTACGCCTCTTACCGCGGGCAACTCCAGAGTGGAAGAGAGTCCAACCCCTCTCGAGGAGGCTGGTTCCGGAGCCCAAGCCATGCGTCGAGGTGAGTCCGACTATATCTAGCCGGAACCGCTCAGCCTCGGGCACCAGCTCAGGCTCCTTCCCCAGCAGAGAGGTGACGTTCCACGTCCCAAGAGCCAGCTTCAGTAGCCGAGGATCAGACCGCCAAGGTCTCTGCCTTCGGCTGCCGCCCAGCTCACAATGCACCCGACCCCCATGGCCCCTCCCACGGGTGGTGAGCCTGTCGGAAGGGGGACCCGTGTCGTTTCTTCGGGCTGTGCCCGACCGAGCCCCACGGGCACAGACCCGGCCACCAGGCGCTCGCCGGCGGGCCCCACCCCTGGGCCTGGCTCCAGGGGGAGGCCCCGGTGACCCGCGTCCGGGCGAAGGAACACGGTGTCCAATTTTCTTTCTCATCATAGGGGTTTTTATGAAGTTAAAAGTTACTTTTAAAAAGATCAAATGTGGAACCCAAAGAACATGCACTGTATTTCCCAGCATGTGGAGTCATATGTGTTCTGTTTTTTATGTAAAACTAAATCAGGAATGTGTTGGACATCGGCAAAGTGAAGCTTGTCTGTTTTTTCATTCTGACAGATAAACATGATACAAAGCAGTGACACTCCAACATTCACTGCAGATGTATAGTGAGGAGAATGACCTGCTTCTGGAATGAAGATGCTCAGCAGGATGCAGGCAAGCAGTCACGTTTAGTAGAAGTATCACATCCATGAACATATGCACATGTAGTTCACAGTCATAGCTGAGTTAAACAAGGTTATGTATCACACCATTCAGAAAGGTTTTGGGGCAATAATAAACACAGCCAAATATCAGGGCTGAAAATAGCATTAAAAATAACAGAAAATGATGAGGAGATAACATGCAACATGGGTCTGTTTGGGTGCAGGCTTAAGGACATCAGAGCCGTACTGTATGTTAACCATTAGGCTGACATTACGCTCATGAAACAAGTCAGAATAATTATGGTGAAATTTGTTATTATTTGGTATGATAAAAAAAGAAAAAAGAAATGACATTAGATTGATCAGTTAAAGATCATTAAAACAAGATAGATGATCAGGTTTAATACAGGCTGCTGCTGCAGCGAGGGAATTAGCCAGCTGGGATTTGTTTTATTCTTTAAGGTGAAATTCACCTCCCTAATGCCTGTAATCTACTCTGATAGCAACATTGTCTTTACCATTCAAGTTGAGGGCTTTTTTTAAAATTTCAAATGGAAGACTGAAGGCTTCCAACTCCAAATCCAAAGAGGAGGAGGGAGGAGAGTTGGCAACCACACAGGCAGCTAAAACTGCTGCACAACCTTAAGGTTAATGGTAGGTACAAGGTTTCTGAGTCTGTGTATGCAAGCTAATTGAGACTCAGCAGTCTGAATCAGCCGTCCTATACAAATAATCTTTAGCATCAGCTGCTAATACATGGGCATGTAATCAGTCTACAAACTGTAGCCCTGAGAGAGTGATGGAAGGTGGGCGACCAGTCATAAGGATGGAGTCAGGAGCCAGGTTCCCCTTCCTCTCTGGAACCCCCAGCAATGGATCGGGCGTGACATCCTCGCCCTGATACAATGTAAAGGTTTGATATAAATATAAATATAAGATAAAGCTTATTGTGACACCCTAATTCCTGTCCATACCCTCACATGTAATGCATCACAACATGATTAGTGTCAAAGTGACATGAACAGCAGTAAGCTCAGAACCTTTAGGAACCTGATGGATGGTACTGGGACAGTAATGTACAGGAACAGACACAAGTTTGGCTCTTGGTAAAAGATTCTTCAAATTATGAATGAAATTGCAGATAAATCTGTTACTAAATGACTTGTTATCTGCAGTGAGTTAAAAAAAATCCCATTTATATACAATACCTTTTCAATCCTGTTCATCTCCAACACTTAGAAGAACACAGTGTTCAACAGCTCTGACACCTAAAAGCCCTTTTCAGTTTCATTAAACTTTTCCTCGCCGTGATTTCGTTAACGTCTCCTCCGATCCACTCTGAGGAGCCATCATCTGCCAACACGCTCATCCAATTAGGGTAGCCGATGGATCAGCTTACGGGTAAATGCGCGAGTGAATGTGTGTACATGCACATGCAGCCTACACACTGCCTCTGCGGGTTGGTAATCCACTGGGCGGGGCAGACGCAGACAACAAAATGCTTTTAATCTGCGGTGGGCCATATGGCTCGCTGGCTGAGGGAGGGACGGGGGTGTTGAGTTGGCTAAAGCTACTTGTATTGCTTTATGCTTCCGCAGTCGGGGTGGGGGGGGTGGGTAGAATTTTTGTGAGTAATTATAATGTAGATCTATGAAATGTTTTAGTTTGAAAAAAAAATGTTCTCTTATGGCACAGAAAAGAAAGAAAGTGAACAAAATACACCCTTATTCAATTCATGTCCTAATTAAAGCAGGATACTAATCATAAGTATCCTTTTATTCAAGTCACATGAATACCATCCACTTCTAACATAAACTGTTTCGCATGGAACAGTCCATGTAAAAGGGTAGTGCTGTTCAGCCAGGGGTGCAGTCACTCATCCAAGCCAACACAAATCTAGGATTTAATGTCTTAACACACTGTATCAAACATGCAGATATGTGTATCTATCCAAATCTCAGTGGTTTGTACAGCACTATCATAAGACTGAAAGGGGAAAAAAAGGAAAGGTGATTTATCAGGGCTGTGATGCTATGGAAACACAGATTTTGGAAAAGCTTTATGCAATGATTTTTCATTTGCTTAAAAAACAGAGACCTGCAGAAAACTACCATTTCTGTGTCTAAGCGTAGTAATACTCACTGATCTGTTTTAATTGCTGGATTTCACAGGCCTGGCTTTGACTCTGTGTGTATCTTCCCTTAAAACCCTTCGCGTGTTGCTTTCGCATGTTGCAGTCATCGTTGCAGTTATCCTTCCTTCAATTCTGACTATTTTCCAAGGTCCCACGATGAGAAACATAAACAAACACAGCATGTTGCTTCCACTGCTGTGCTTCCCTGTGGGGAAGCTGTTTTGATGATGGCTTTGTGATGAGCTATGATGAGAGATAATCAGGTTTTCCTGGACAGCAAAAAGGTTTGGCGTGTCTTATTTATTTGGGTACCTTCTTACACATGTTTGGTGAATCCTCCAGTGTCTTTTAATGAACTCCAAACATGCTTTTCTGTTTTCTTTTTGCAGCAATGATCCCTTTCCCACAAAGATGGTATTTGTGGAAAAGGGATAATTGCTGCAAAAACTACACGACTTAAATTGGCATTATTGAATTTCTACGCTGAAGCTTTTCTGGCTCCCTCAGGGTAACCTTTGGCTTCTTTGTTCACTCTCTCATAAATACTCGTCTTGAAAGTCATGAGTTTTGGGGATCTGCCGTCTCTTGGCAAGTTTGTTGTGGTGCCATAGTCATTCTGTTTCCTAATCATGGATTTGATTGTGGTTTAGGGATATTGAAAACTTTTCAAATTGTTTCATGATCCAACTCCAATCCGCTCTTCTTCATAACTTTGTTCCAGCTACTTGTTCTTTATTTTGCTGCTTGTTTGATGATGCCTCTTGCTTAAAGGGACACTATGTAATAAATTAAGTCATTTATTAGTTCAAATCAACATATTCATTCATAAATTAGTCCTCATTGGTGTAAAATTATCTCTGTCAAAAATCTCACTTATCCTCCTGAGTGAAGAATAACTTGTCTGTATCTACATAGAGCGGGCGAGCTCTATGGAGGCTGCCATGTCCTTCCGGTCTATGAAAAACGACGAAGTACCGAGAGGGACATAAAGCACTTGGAATCGTGTTTTCCCCAACGCCAGGCCTGCAAGCGGAAATGACGTCATTTTGACGTCACGTCGGCCGAATGGCTTATTACTGGAGCTAATGGTAAATAGATTTTATCTCGTAAATTATCCCACTAATAATGCATTGATAGTTACCAAACTTCTGCCGTAGTACACATAGGCTCTTAACTCACAAAACGAGGCATTAGAAAATTTGTAAGTTTACCGGGAGTTTATTTAAAAGAACACTTTCCAGATAGCAACTACACACTGCTGCTAACGCTACCGCTGCGTCGACGTCACTTCCGGTAACTCCCGGAATATGACTAATTGCATTGCTTGCACATCAAAGGCTATGTCAACTTATGTTATCTGACATGTTATCTGTCATCTGTATTTATAGTGTTATTGTATGTGTGTTATGTAATCCTTTGTACTGTGTGATGTCTTTTTGTTTGTATGGACCTTGAGTCTGAAGCTATAGCTTCTTGAATCTTGACACATACCGCCTGCCGTAGTTCAAGAAGTTGCAACGCACATTTGAAAACGTGAGGCGCTAGAGAGCAAATTCATTCGACCTTGCAAAATAAAATTGCACCACTAGATGGGGGAAGTGTTTCAGACTCTTTTCACAACCATTGGAGATCGCATGACTGATTTCACAAAAGTGGACTTAGCTGGACAATTTCCGTAACCCTAGAACTAGAAAACCCTTAAAGAATCCCTAAAATTGCTGATTCAGAAAGCACCGGTAGACAGCAGGTATGGGTGAAAAAACTCAGTGACACACCCTCAATGGACCCAGACTCAGAAGCTCGGGTAAAGGGGTAGTAATCTACTGATCAAACTACAAAATGTCGGATCCAGTATATCTCTGCTGTAGGAGCCCTTTTAAATTATTTTTTTTCCTGGGAACTGTAACTATCCCTAGTTTGCAGAAAGTAAAAGTAGCTCAATCAAAAGAAAGTTTAGGAGGAACTGATTCATTTGGATGAGAAATGTCAGAAAACGAGGTGTTACTTTTGTTGACTGTTCAATATATCATGCTACGTTTGTAAAGCACTCAATATCAGTTAACAGTAGTTTGGATGATTGGTGTAATATGTTAAGTTTATAGTGAGCAATCAAATAGTCCTATAACCAGATAAAAGCACATTTAACTGTCAAAGGTTTTATTACTGCAGCTGGGCTGTTGTTATTTTATGGTGTATGAGTCTCTAAAACACCTTGAAGGACAAGGACAGTCAGAGCCCACACACGCACGCACGCACAAACAGACACACACACACACACACACACACACACTTGTATGTTTGCATGTCTGGTCTGAATCCAGTGGGCAAATTGATCTCAGTGAGCTCCTATCTGAGCTCTGCGTAGTCGAATCAGTGCTTCTACAATGTTGCTGGAAGCCTCGCAGCTTCATCATGGCATCTTGAAATTCGCAGCAGAAAAAAAGCTGATACGGTGGAGCAGCCTAAAATAGCAGGCCAAACGCCCACAGAGCTGTGTGAGAGATGAGGAGAAGAACAGCTCTGACAGGAGAAGGGAAAGTCTAAGAAGACGGAAAGAGACACATGATAGGCAAAAAGGAGCATGATCTTAAGTCAGGGAGACAGAGGACTGCAGGAGGGATGAAGAGACGCAGTCTCCAGGTAGTAACATTAATATTACACCTCCTGGCACCATCTCACTTCTCCGTGATTTCCAGCTTTGACATTAAATTCCAATTATCGCCTCTCACTCCACCACTTCCTCACTACACCTTTTCTCTTTTAAATCCTGCGTTACAAATCCCAATTCTCCTCTGTGGCTTCCTTTATCTAAACCTGTAACATTTCCATATTCAAACTGATAGTGTGAACAATATCCCAGCATTTTGAACATGTTCTGTTGGTTTAACTGAACACGGCACTGCAGTTTTAATGCTCTCTCACCATTTACACCAACCTTGTTTCCACAATGAGCATCCGTTTTTTTGGTTTTCCCTGACTAACAACACAAAAAAGAGCCAGATATTTTACCGTGGTATTGTCGAAGACCAAAGCAGAGCCTGAAGAGCTGTTTTAGAGTTATTTTCAGTGGGAGGATACAAACACGAGAAGGAAAGCAAGTGTTGCTCTGTGATTACTGTATGAGTAAAGAAGAGAATGTGAGTAAAATGTTTGTCATTTTGAAAATAAGACATATTTTCTCACCTATTTAGAGCATTCCTAAGAGGAAATGGGAACTAGAGTTTTCCAGGTTTCATTGGAAGCTTTACCTTTTACCATTCCAACCAGACTCCATCTAAGGCTATGTACACACGTAGCCGGGTATTTTTAAAACCGAATTTTTTCCCCCCTCCGTTTATAAAATAATCTGTATCCACATTACCTCGTTTTCGAAAAAAACACCTTCCACACATAACCGGACATCTGCGTTTTCACCTGTCTTGACAACCCAAATGCATTTGCTGTTTTGCGCAATCTGCCCTCGTCAGCTAAATAATAAAGTGTGCACGCAACTTTTTTGAGCACACTGACAGGTGATCGCATGACAGTGGACTGCCCCTCGATATGAGGACGTAATAATTCCGACAGCGACAGGAGTGAGGACCGGGACATGCGAAATTGTCACGCCATTCCTCTGGGAGTACGACTTGGGCGTGTAAAATCAAGGCAGTAAACAGCGCCTGCACAATAATAACCACCACAGTTCTCAAGGCATCCATGCTTCTTCAGTAAACAAAGGTCGCACTTTAGACTTTAAAGCAGATTTGTTGTTGTTTTGGCGCATATTGTGACGTTCGAAAACGCAAAACTCCGGTTATCTCTGTCTACACGCAGCTGCATAAACGGAGTTTTCAGAAATCTTCACTTTGCCCGGAGTTTTTAAAAACATTCATTTACGATGCGTTTTTATGCGTTTTCATGTGGATGACAGGTCCAAACGTAGAAAAATATATTCGTTTTAGCAGATACCCGGCTACGTGTGGATGGGGCCTTATTCTACAGGGGCACCACAGATCAGTTGCATCTCCAGTGGTTCAGAGGCTGGGGTTTTCTTGGACAAACATACCTGCAGAAAGTGGTGTTGAGGACAGCTCAGAAGTTTAATGGAAAGTTACTTCTATCCACTCAGGACACGTTAGACAAACAAAACGCTACCTGACACCATCAGGCCTCCAACACTGTTAGGGGACCCCACCACACCCATCATTTGACAATTTGCCCTTCTGCCCTCTGTCATGAAACAGATGCAGTACATGGTTGAGAAATGACAGAGTCTGAATTAGATTCTTCCCTGTAGTCAACAGTGTGTTAAACTCCCCAGGGCCAACTCCCAAAATCTATCACTCAGCCAAAAGATGCCAAGGCAGACAGATTTTCGATGGGGGTGTTTTCCCTTTGGCTAAGCTCCTTTGGGTAATATTTACCAACTGCATAAGCTAAGTCACCTATCATCTGTTATACTGCAAAGAAGTTCCAGCTTTCAGCCACATCACTGTGCCAATCTAATGTTGACGAATTCTGTTTGAATCTTTTTCAATTGCATGACCCAGATGGCCAAAAGAAACGAGGGACATCACTAAGCCGATTGACAAATAAACACAGATTGCTTTTAATTTGGACTGGAACCATCAGGAAACACTTCAATTCAAAAATATTAATTAGGAGATGAACAAAGTGCTTTAAACCAGTGTGTGTCTGTACGTATAGGGCAAACCGTGCAGCTACTCTCCACAGTGGATTCTCTCATGGTTACCATGGTGATAGTATTGAGATCCCTTCTGAACTGCAGTGTTCCATAGCGCCGGAGCAACCAGATTATACATGCTCTAATCTAGGATTTTACCAATCCCAGTTCAGCATCAAACATGGGTGCATGCTCAGCATCCATGTAGCATCAGTTTGGGGGGGGGGGGCGGGGCGGGGCTGAGTGAAAACCTTTGTGGGGTGAGTAAAAAAATCTCTTCACTCTCTTGGTGTAAAAGAAAGTTTCCATACTGGCTACTGCAGCACAAAAGAAACAGGAAACTATTCTTGTTCAGTCATGAGACACAACCTGTTGGATATGCAAACATTTTTAGGTATTTAAAGTTTCCAGGTGTGAGACTAGATAAGAAAGAAACAGCAGTATAAATAAATGAAAGCATTTATAAGAAGCACAGACACCAGAATCAGAGGATATATTGTGAACATATGAAATATATGCAAATAAAGTATGCAAACACTCCAGTAATCAAGCAGATGGAAAGATCCACAGATAGACTGAGAGGAGGCAAGGGGAGGATGCAGACGAGGGATTAACATCCGCACAACACAAACATCCCTGCCTACACTGCATCAGCCGTGCATCCGACTGTGGCCACGGATTAGATGTAAAAGCAAAGTGGATAGTTGCTTTTCCAGAGAGGAGGCAACATAATGTAGTGCTATGGAGGGGGTGGGAGTGTCAGGCCAGCTCAGACAGAAAACACTGTGGAGAAATAATGCTGTGTGGGCTGCAGCATGGCGTCAAATGATGTTCATTATCTGGATCCTGGACTTCAGGAACGTAAAGCTGTCAGTGCACTACAGTAGGTTAGCGACATGCTAATCAAGCCCTTGTAAACAATGCTAATCCCATTTTTTTTGACCAAGCAGTTCCAGATGATCTCGTATGTAAAAGCAGACACACTACTGTTGGAGAAATTGAAGGATTTCGGCCACATTGTTCAAGATGACCGAGCTGAACTCAGGCATAGCAATCACAGCTGCTCCTGGAAAACTGTAAGAGAGGATGTAAGGCTGATGTCACCCACTGGTTTGTTTCGACACCATGTACCATTTCTGCTCGTTTCAGAAGCTGTCTGTTGTATGCACAGACCCTATCTTCTAACTTCAGGACAGTGTGTTTATGCTTAAACTGCAATTATATCTCAGTCTATTTCCACCTTTTATAACCAAATTCTAAACACATCTGTCCATGACAAGTTAAAAAATAAAATGCTGCGAATAAGTTTCAAGATTAAATACACACAGCTGAATGTTTACGAAATTATTATAATCCATTTACTTCAATAAATTGGCCAAAAAAAAAGGGACAAATGCAGGTAATCAGATTTCAGCTAAGTTTTATTTAATCGTAGCAAAGCAATGTGGTACATAAACATATACTAAGTGCAATTGTTATAGTCTGCTTTGCTGTGGCAAATAGTTACAGACTGGGGTAGTGTAAATACGCCAACAGGGAAACTATGATTAGAACATAGATTTAAGCATAAATTTGTGTTTACGAAGTTCTTACTGATTCTTACTTTTGTCGGGAAAATATCCATCAGCGAGCCAATGTTCCAACCTAAACCCCAGCTGACTGAGGAAGTTTGTTCCTGCAATCTGAGACATCCTAAATGTTTTGCTGCAGCGCTACTACTATGTTACAAATCACTTAAAAAAATAGAGCTCAATCCCTAATGATTTGACAATGCCACAGGAAAGGTTTGATTGGGATTACGCACAGGAAAAATTTGGTTAGGCTTAAAGGCTTGGGTTAAAATAAGTACTCTGTTGAGGCTTGAAGGCCTTGACAAAACTGAATCATCCATCAGACAGACAGCTTTGGATCATGTTCACATATGCCCTTCTTCTTTTTAGAGCTTCAACTTGCCTTTCCGGATATATAATTTTCGAAAGTGTTCCTGAGTCCATGCAGTGCGTTACACGACAGGAGGTTTCCTATTTGTAATGCAGTGGCGCCTTCGGGGATCCAAAGATCACGGAAATCCTAGAACTCTAGCTATGTCCCTTGCTCACAGAGATGTCAGATTCTTGGAATCATTTGATGATATTATGTTCTGTAGATCTCAGGAGAACCAAAGAGACCAGGGGCCTCATGTACAAAGACTTGCGGGGATTTCCTACTGAAACATGGCGTACGCTCAAACCCAAATGCCCTCCTACACACAAAAATATCCGGATGCATGAATCTGTGCGTACGCATGAATCCCAGTTCAATCCCAATCAACGTGGAATTGAGCGCACATGTCGGAGCACCCGACTCCTCCCCGTCCACGCCCTACTTAAATATATCTACTTTGACAGTTTGCTAAAATTCTGAGGAGACCCTCAGGAAAAGCCAGAGACAGTACCTCTTCAGGACGCTGAGTTCCTTCGGAGTAAGCCAGAACATTCTCAGGACGCTCTATTACTCCGTCATAGAAAGCATCACCACCTTCTCAATCACCAGCTGGTTTCACTCAATCAGCCTTAAGGACAGAAACCGCCTGCAGAAAACTGTGACTGTCTGCTCCAAAGTAGTTGCTTCACCTCTCAGATCTCTGTCGACTGTCTGTGAACATCTCACATGCAGGTTAGCATGTTAGCAGGTTAGCATTGTTCACGACCCCTCACATGCTCCGTTCCCAAAGTTTGAGTGGCCCCCATCAGGCCCCGTCTGCAGAACTCAGAGGAGGAAAGCCACCTTTGTGCCCAAAGCCGTGCTGCTCCTAAACTCTAAACACCCAT
Source organism: Odontesthes bonariensis (assembly GCF_027942865.1). Classification (NCBI taxonomy): domain Eukaryota; kingdom Metazoa; phylum Chordata; class Actinopteri; order Atheriniformes; family Atherinopsidae; genus Odontesthes; species Odontesthes bonariensis. The sequence continues at coordinate 32,275,948 of NC_134524.1, read as the reverse complement.
AATGCACTCTTCACCTCCTCTTTACCACGACTGAATGCAGTTCAGAGCTGTGATGTATCTACCTCAGGCTCTGCATGGCTAATCTTTACCGCACCTTATCTTGCCTTTTTGCACCCATCATGCTGGTCCCCAGCACTCAGTATTTTTGGCATTTCAGTATTTTAGAAGTTAGCAATTAGTTATAATTGTGTTTCCCTGATTCTCGTAGTATTTTAGCTTTTTAACATTAACCCAAAATTTGGCAATGACTACTATTTTCGTCTCCTTTTTTTTTTTTTTACAGCTGTTTAAGTGTTTAAACAATTGTTGCCTTGTTTGCTGCTCTATGTGCCTTTAATTGCCCCCCAGGGACAAATAAAGTTTTTTGAATTTGAATAACAGAAAAAAACTCTAAATGATGAAGTCCATTTACTTGACAACTAATACTTTGTAAAGGTTTGGACTGAATAAACAAACAGTCATGAAAACAGCTGTGAAGAAATGCTGCGACAGGGCTGTATAGCAGATAAGTATTACACCATCAGTCTCCTGTTGTCATTTAGAGATAGCAACAGAAAGAAGAAGAAAGAGCCAGTGAACAGAAAGATTAAGGGGGAATTATGGAATTGTTCGATTAATTTCAATTTAACTCCGACAAGAGCTTCATTACAGCTCCATCAAACATTTAAGTAAGAAATAAGACACGTTTTAAACAAAACAGCTGGCACTGTTGTCAAGGCAACTGCCTCTGGCAGAGATCTTCAGTCTTATTTATTTTTCTCTAAAAATACAAAGTAAAATTTCTGACCGCAGGGGATCAAATTATGCCGTTATCATGTGTAGGTGTGGGAGCAGTCATATTCCAATGCTGTGCTCCTAATTTAAAACACATAGCACAGCAAATGTAACACAGGCTGTTTTCTGCTGCTGCTGTCAGTACGAATGCTGCATCTGTATTACACCCGAGGCAGGTCAAACTGAGTGTCTACGCTCACAAAGACATGGGGAAAGAGACAGAGACACTGGGATGAATTTGTTTTGGTCAGATAAAAAGTAAAGGCGCATTTCACAGCTGAGCAGCCTGCTCCTCTACTGCAGGTGTAGACTGCAGTGAGAGCAAGTGAGAGGAGGGAGAGCAAATTTACTGTGCGACAGGAAACATGTTGGCGGGGAGGGGATAACAATCCTGTAGAATCAAAGAAGGTGAGGGGTTGCCTGACTGCAGTCTTTCTGGATGCGTTATGCCCCCAGAAAACAGGAGCTGCAGTGGTTGAGCAAAGAAGAGAAAGAAGAGCAAAAGAGACAGAATAAACTAACTCACATCTCACTGTTCCATGTTTGGAAAGGTGTGTGAATGCGAGCAGAGCTTCCTGAAGCTACCCCACCACCTACATACTGCTCAGACAGATAAGAAATCCTGCTTAAAAATGGAACGCATGTAAGCCCATATTAGATCTGTCAGATAACAAGAAGACATAGGAGGTGAATAAGAGTACAGACAGACAAGTTTTGAACAACAATATTATCTCGACTAGTAAAGCCTAAATCCGTTAAATCTTTCTATTGCAGTAGTATCAGCTGTTTTAAATCTTAGCCACAAAGCGCATTGGTACACTTTACAATCAAGCACTCAAAATTATGGACAGAAAACGAATCCGTTATCACCATTGTCAAATCCTCTACAAACATAATTGGTTGAGCTTTGACAGTTTTAGCAATTTGTGTTTTCTCAAATTATTTTTTAAATGCTTTCACAATTTGGCTCCAGAACCACTCAGGGAATTTATAAAGAGACCAAACAGCAGCAGGACAACAAGAGGCAGCTCCAACCACAACTGTACAATCCCTAAGTGCAGAACATCGTTTGGACAGTCGGTCTTTTCTTTCAAAAGCTGTAAACTCTGGAACTAACTGCCCACAGATATTAAGTCCATCAGTGAGTTTAAATTGTTCACCTTTAAACTTAAATGTTGGCTTAAAACAAACCAAAACTGTACACACTTGTAAAAATGTGAGAGTGAATGAATGAGATGAAAGTTTGAACTGCACTGTTGTATTTATAGATTAATGTTCTTATGTAAATTAATGTCTATTTTAGGTTTATTTTTAGGTTTATATTTTAGGTTTATTTTAATGTCTATTTTAATTTAATTTGGTGTCAGCATAGAAAAGCCTAACCAGGGACGGGAGTTGTAAATTAGCACTTGTTGCTATACTCTATAAGCATCACATCAGCTACAAGCTTGGATTTGTAGCTATGTCCGATTGTATTGTCCCTGTCAAATAAACTAATAAATAAATAAATAAATAAATTATAATAGTACATTTGTCCATATCTTCAAAATAAGCAAGGGTCACTGTGCGGTAGGGTAGCATTTCCATGAGATGAGGGGAGCCCAGGTTAGCCCTAACTCTGTATATTTCTATAAATCTAACCATGTGCTTTTAACTCCTAACTCAAGCCACTGATGATTGAGAGCAAATTATAAATGAAGAGTTGCGAGCGATAGTAATGTGGAAAAGTGAAAGAACAGTGGAAAATATTGTGTCGGGTGTTGTACTCCAGGCCCACAGCATGCGTGCCAGGATAACTCCATTCTCTAACCCCACATTTAAAAATTTAAAAATCTTAAAAAAAATCAGTAGTGTCAAAGGTGAACATGGCTATGTAGTGAAATGTGAAAACACGCAAGACCTTCAACATACATTTCACACACATGTGGAGTGGCACATGCAAAAGCAATGTCGTCCCATCACAACACATAAGCTGCATAAACAATGGGACTAAGTCAGGAAAACAGGCATCTCACAGTTTTTGAGCTTTTTTGTGAATCTGCAACATTCCTCATTGTGAACCAGCTTAGCTGTAGATCTATTCCTTGTTTAGTTTTTCCCATGTTGAGTTATAGAACCACCTAATCCAGAATGGCAACAGAACAAGTCACAATAGAAGAAGACATCCTAATAAGAATTTCCTGGTTAAATAAAAAAGAAAACCTTTGAAAATGAGACAGAAACCACAGCGGTAAAACAGGCTAATCATTTTACTAATATGATTTATCATACTGATAGGCTGATTTCAGATTTCTGATTTCTGTTTTTGGTTGAGAACATGTTGTAATTATTGTGTCTCTACACAACACTGACATAAAACTTTATGACACCAATCTCTCGCACCCATAACCCTTTTTGGTTGTGCTGTATTTACTTAGGACAGCAGCTGCAACATTATAATGATCTTCACTGTGCTAATTATGAATCAATATTACCCAGGAAAAGCAGTTAATTATGTCAAAACAACTTTATTAAAAAACTATTTTAGAGACAAAATGGCCCCCTTATTTTAAGCGCTCATGCAAATATTCAACAGCATGCTCTAATACAACAGAAATGTTTAGAATGGACAACCTAAGTTTCAAATATGGTTTTGGCACATGATTGATAGTTTGTAACACCTTATAGTTTAAACAGAAGAGGAGACTGGGAACATAACGGCCAACACTTGTAAGGAGTTATTGTGCGTAGACATAAGAAATAACCCAATAAAGAGGCGTAGACATTAGTGTTAGCATGCTAGTTAGTCAGCTCCAATTTTGCTAGCTTCAGGCTGCAATGTATGACGGTCAATTTCAACCAAAGTAGTTCAGAGCTTCGTTTAGTTCACCATGTAAGAAGTTTGCAGTGCACTAATTAGTAAATGAGAAATTATGGCTGAAATATTAACAGCTTTACAAAATGGCTCACAACACTGTTGGCAATATAGTTAATTAGTGGACATACTAAGAACACATCCAGAGTGTTAGCTAGCTGAAGTTACTTGGCTGGTCAAGACTGCACTGCTGTAGTTTCTCTTTCTTTTAAAATTTGCTTAGATGGAGATTGACAAGATAGCTAGTTAGCCCAACCAAGGTATTAGCTTCTCAACAAACCTGTTGTCTGAATCAACAAGTGCTACTCTAAATGTGACACTCCAAAAATATTGATTTTGAAAGCGATAGCTGATATATTTTATTATATATATATATATATATTTCATTTCTGGCATGATTATTCAAAAAGGGTTTCAGTGTTAACTGGTGTTATGAATAAGATTCTGTTTTCAGCCTGTGGTTATGAACCTATTCTATACTATTTCACACAAAACTATAGCCATCACGCAACTCTCCAATCTCATTGGAAAATATGGGCCAGAAGTAAGTCCCTGGATAATATTTATATAATAATTTTTCTGTATTTCTTGCTTCAATGCTGCATTAGTCTTTAATGTGTTTGGAGGCTGATCCCATCTCTTGCAACATGTGTTACATGTTGTTGACTTCAAGCACGGAAAAAAAGAAGAGTTTCATTAATGTATGGTGTTTTAAGACTGAGGCAACATGTGGCAAATTAATGCTTTTCCTGGGGACACTATTATATACAACATGGATTTGTTAAAAAGAAATGAAACAGTCTCAACAAGCAGCAGCCTCTAAACGCTATGGTTGTAGTTGTGTCTGTATCAGGTACAAATGCCAAAAGGACATGCACCCACTTGTAGTGTGGATCCAGATTGGAAGAGTTCCTCTGTTTTAAATGTCTGCTCTGAATTTGCAAAACACAGTCCTCTAAATTATGTTGTCAGTTAAAACAGTGTCTCGTCTTGTTCTTTTAGCTGTTTTGGAAAACTGTGAATCCTCATATTTCCCACATTAACAATCAGCTCAAACCTTACAAAGCTAACAAAAAAAGGACAGAATTAAAAACATTCGGGAGAGTGGTATTATGTGCAACAACACATCATGGCCATTATTCTGCAGCAGTGAGTCACTGTTTTTCAATTAAAAGAACAGTTTCCAGGGTTGCCAGGTCTGTGTGATAGATTCAGTACCACTGCCAATCAAAACCAACCAATGACCATCCAGTACCAAAACCAAATGCAAAATAGACTGTACTTGTATAGCGCTTTTCTAGTCTAGTTGACCACACAAAGCGCTTTAACACTACATGCCACATTCACCCATTCACTCACACACTCATACAGCACGTCTCAGTCAGTGCTTTTATCTGTGAATACACATTCATTCACCAATGGACACATCAGTGTTTCGCGGCCTCGGCTGGGCATGCTGATTTGGAGTCAATTTTATAATAATAATACTTCCCTGAAGCTACAATCCCCAATCAGAAATTTAATTAACATGGTATGAAAAATACAAAATAGAAAAGAAAAAGCAAAGACAAAGTACTTCTTACATTTACTTTGTTTCACAAACCCAAAACGTTTCATGGTAATGTTGTCATGAGGTGGTGGGATGGAGATGGAAAGCAGGCCACAAGGCAGGAGGAACCAGGTGAAGTTCAAACTCACATTTAAAGAGAATTCTAATCAACTAAACCTAAGCACCGTCAGAACTGTCATTCATCAAGAGCTGATATAACCACATGTACAAGCAATTAATATGAGCAACCTTTGTCAAGCACTTCAACGCAGAGATAGATTAAAAATATCCCTTCAAACTTCACTGTGCAAAAAAATGTTGATGTTTATGTTAAATAAAGGCGGTCTCAACTTCTCTGGACTCTGAGGCGGACCATCACATAGTGGAAACATGTATTATGACTGTGTCATCCAGCCTGCTGTCAGCACCCAGTCCCTGCAGCCAGGCTCTGGGATGGGATGGGCTCGGATCAGGGCCCGAATGAGCAAAGCTCATTTCCACTTCTGGGATGGTAGCATTAATGCAGAAAAGCTCACTGAAATTTTACAGCAACATGTGCTGCCTGCAGGACCGCATCTGTTCCAGGGACGTCCGTGCATTGTTCAAGCAGACCATGGAAAAGCACATTCTGCGCACGTTCCAAAGGCACGGCTGAGGAAGAAGAGGGGACGGGTCTGCTTTCAAAAGTTCAAAAGTCATGTTTGCAGGAACAGTGCAACAAAATAACACCTTAAATGCTACACCACTTTTGTTGAGTTGTAAATACATTTTATGATAGTTATCCCATATATATATTCTGTTTTTGTTATATTGATTAAGAGTTTTGAGCAAAGTTGTGCTTTGCTCATTTGTGTGAAGGTCGTAAATTCCACTATTAGGAATGTGGTCTGGTCCGGCTTGAAACTGGATCCCCCTTCTTTTGAGAGCTTTTTGTATACACCCATTTTCCGAATAAAGTGGAGGAGACATGATCAGGGTTCATGCACTTTTTCACCAACTTTTTTCCATGACTTTTCCATGACTTTTCCAAAACCTTTTACTGAATTTCCATGACCAAAAGACCAATGACTACTCGCGTGCGCACGGGCATATTATATACATAGCCTATATTATACATACTATATATTATATATATATATTTACGTATACTATAGGCTATGCTTTACTATAGGCTATACGCTGCCGTTATACTATGTTATACTACATTAATTATATTCACTTTTTTATTGATATTATTCACTTGCCTGGTGTAGGCCTTGAGTCAGAGATGAAAATGAATAGGCCTATAGGAAATTAGGTCGTGAAATCATCATGAAGACAAATTTGTATTTATATCAACATACGTATATTGTGGAGCTAGATATAAACAGGGTTCATACACTATTTCATCTGTTTTTTTCTCCATTGGCACTATGGGTCTTCACATGAGGGGCCATCCCAAATGTACACACATACGCACACTTCCTCTCTCCACAGCTGAATCTCCTAGCAATCTCGCTGTCGGGGAACATAGCGGCGAACAGCTTGCTTGTGTCTTCTGACGATTTGTATTTTTTTTCGTTTCGATTTCGTTTTTTGACTCGTGGATCATCGTTTGCCTTATTGAAGAACCCGCGGCACTGCTGGATGGCGGCTTGTCTGTTGCCTGTGTTCTCATGAAACCCGTTATTGCTAGGCTGCTAGTAGTAGCTGAGGCGATAACCTTGTGTTTCTTACCACTCAGGTGGCTAACAAGGGCCGCTTCGCCCATATTTGAAACATCGAACGTTTTGTGACACAACTTGCATCGGGCCCGAGTCTGGTCGTCGTCCCTGGCAAGCCATTGCCGGTAACTTTCTTTTGACAGCCACAGATTATTAAAGCTACACTTCCCCCGGCATACAATTTTATGAAGATAATCGATTAAACACTAGATATCCATGACTTTTCCAAAACTTCTCAACAAAATAATTTTTTCCATAACTTTTCCAGGGCCTGGAAATTTATTTTTAAAATTTCAAAACTTTTCCAGGTTTTTCATGACCGTACGAACCCTGCATGATGGAGATGGCAGAGTGGTTTTGGAGAGTGTAAGAAGCTGTCTCCTCATCGCTCTCCTCATGAGTAAAAATCATAAATGTCTCTCTCTCTCTTCTTTATGAATTTCTAGGTATTTGAACCTGACAACTTTGTATCCTCAAAGCCATCTGTAATGTTTATTTCCATACCATGCCAAATGATTAGGGATTGAACAAAATACAATGATATAACATTTTAAGGAGGGAATGTGGTGTTTTAGATACAAAAATCCCTGTTGAATGAAAGCTTTGGAAATGTAGAGGTACACTGAATTCAGCATGTTACGATGGGTAAACATGGACGAGTGTTTAATGCGCAGTAACGCTGAACAACTGCAATGAAAAACACAGAAGATTACAAATTACAAAAGACAAACGTGCCAAAAATAAATCAACAAACTGGAAATTATGGCTGTTGTCTAATTTCCACCCAAAGTAATAGGCAGAATGCCTGGAAAATGGATGATCAACAGTTCCACATTTTCCAAACTTTCAAGCGTAAAGGTTCATCCATGGTGAACAACTTCAGAGAACATTCCATCAGCATTTTTATCACTTCACCTTTAACCTGTGCAGAAGAAGCCCTCTGATACCCACGAGTGCCGTTTACACCGTTAATTATTTTCCAACAAGACTTGACCACCGGTGATAAAACAGCGATTTGACGGCTGGGGGCATGTGGCTGTGATGTAAAGGTCTGCCCTTGGGCGCCTGGTGGACAATCTACCAAAACGAATCGATTGATCACTTTAAGATTCGTGTGTGTATGTGTGTGTGTTTGCGTGTCAAAACTGCAGCAGAAACAGACAGAGAGAGAGAGGCACATCAGTAATCCTTTGTGATAATCTCCCTTGCAGTTCAGTCAATAACAAAAGCGATGAATAGTAAAGGGGACAGAGAAACCCCTGACACAACACAACAAATCTTAATCCAAGCAGGGACCAAGATCACAACTGAACGGAAAGATATCAAAGTGGCAGAAACCCATCACTGGGAGGAAAAGGGAAACAGCAACAGCAACCGTTCTGATATAGAAAGGAATGTAACATGACCGATGCAACCATTAAGCTTTACATTTCATTTACGTGTACATGTACACTCTGGCCAAAATCAAACACGTAAAAACATGTTAATTCGCAGCTTAGATGAATGTGCCAGTATTAGCCTCCATGCAATGATAGGACTGTTAAAGCCACATACGGAGACAGGTTCTTAGTCACGTCTACTGTAAAAAAAAAAATACAACTTTTAAGTTGGGTTTCCATTCACTTGCAAAGCAAATAAGAAAAAAAAGTGAATCAGACACATTTCCACTGAATGTATTTAGAGAATAAACTACTCTGCGGTGGCAGTATAGGCTTTGTTATTCAGCAGAAGAAGTAGTTGTTCCAACTGTAAATAAACCGTAAGAAAGAAAAAAAAATAAGAACAACTTTGGTTGACAGCCACAAGAGGAAAATGGGGAGAGTTCTTCTACAGGATTTACTTCCATCTCTGAGAATATCTTGGATGTCAGACCTGGGAAGATGCCAGTCAGTTATGTAAGTTTATCCTTATCCAGCTCAGACCAGAAACAGCTGGTCAGTTAGGTCAATTCAATCTTCAGACGTGATTCACAAAGTTGCTTTAGTCACCCCAAATGTTCATCAAGCCTTCTTTAAAATAGGCAAACATTAGGTGGATTTTCTTCATAACATCTTCTAAATGCAAATCAAAGGTGGCAATACAAAGTCAGCTATAGAGTACCATGACTTACTTTAATATTCCAAACTGATATTCCACAAACAATGCAAACTCCTGTACCATCAGACTTTCTCATGTGATTTTTTTCCTGTTTATAATGGGACACAACTGAGCATACACATTTACCCTAACCCCCAAAATACTGAGATATAGAACATAGATAGAGCAATAAAGGAAACAATCTTAGCATGTAGTAATTCATGCTGACACGTCTTTGTTTAGATTTATACTCTACGTCTAACACATATGTGCTAAAATACGGAAGGGTTCCCAATCTCTCCATGTAAGTTTCAGCAGGATTAATGGCATAAAAAAAATGTGCCTGCCTGTCTTGTACTGCTACAATTACTGAAAAGCAGTAATCCTGCACAGATTCATCTGCACTAAAACACTCACAAAAATGGCTTAATGGAGTAAACCCTGCATCTAAATCACTGAGCATGCACTCATATGTAGTGCATAAAGGTGCACTACATATCAGTAGTGCAGCTTTACAAATAAAAGGAGTTTACGGCCTCACAGTGATGCACCACAGACTGATCTACGCAGGTGCACCTTCATACAGGTGAGCAGCAGTATTTATTGGAATGTTGCTGTATGAGTAGATGCTCAGCCCGGGAGGGGTACTGTCAGGACAGAGCAAAGCTGATTGAGAGGGATCGATCACTGGTACAGCAGTTGTATGTAGTACTGTGTCAGGTACGTGATAGGATGGGGAGTGCGATGAAGGACAGACTGAGTTAGATCAACACTGACAGCAGCAGGGATCAGGCAGAGAGGAGCCATTACTACTATTTACTAAGTTCGAATCTCTTTGTTGCTGTTTGGGGTTTCATGGATGACAGTGGTTAGATACTCATCATGGGACAAAGTTTGAGGCTTTAGATGTGAAGTTCTCAGTCTGGTGCTGCAGATGCTTGAGCTTGTTCAGGTTTTACATACTGTAAAACTGATTTCATGAGTCCCCTAACACATCTCTTTAGCCTTTGACGGCACCACTGAAGATGACGATGATGGTGGAAACAGAAAAAGTCTCGGTGAGAACAAACATAATCTTTGACATCACATGAACTCTGGTGAAGTCCTTCATTTTGGACTCTATAATAAAGCCTCCTTCAGTCTGTAAAAGTGAGGTGACACTTGATGATGATGAGGTGAAAGGGTGACAGTCACCCATGACACTGACTGGTCACATAAGAGTGGGAAGGGGTTGATGGGTCTAATGTGGTACCTTCCGTTTGCGTTCGGCCCGTTCCCGGGAACGCCTCCTCCGCTCTCTGGCTTTCTCCAGAGCCTTCAGGTCTGGAGGTTGGTCCATCTCGGACCGGGCCTTCTTAATGTGAGCCGCAGCGTGAGCCATGCCTGCCTTCTCTCTGTTCCCACACGAGTACGGCTAAAGCTTTTGGATCACTTTCCCAAGTCCTGTCAGAAAGCTTGCCCCCTCAGCAGAGAACGCCAGTCATCCAAGGAAACAAGCCTCCGCCTTACCAGGTGACTTCCTCCCCCTCCAAGGACAAAGCGTCTCAAGTGGATAAACGTTGGGAGAGGACAGCGGCAGCACTGGTATCTTCAGTCCTCTAACCCACCAGCTCTTCTCATCCATGCACAGAGTGTGATAGTCTGTTGCAAGCCTCCCTCCCTGCTGCCTGGGTAACTGCATCTGAGACTAGGTTGGAAAGAGGGGAGTGATGGTCTGGTACACATCACCAAGAGGTAAGCTAGATAACCAATAGAGAAGGCAGAAAGAGACAGAAAGGCAGGGGGAAAGCTCCACCCCTCCCCTCACAGCTCAGGCTGCAGAGGTAAAGCAGATGCTATGGAAACCTGGGAAGCCTCTGATTCATACCCGTCTCTAAATGCACAGCCTCCCCACTGATCATGCACCAGAAGGGGAGGTACCAGTCAGGAGGTATGAGGATTATGAAGAATAGAGATGAGGGATGAGGGAGGAGTCAGAGGAAACAAAATATGTGGGAGGAGATGCAGGACACAGAAGCATCAGCAAGTGTCCTCTGGAAAAAAAAAGAGCAAGGGAGGTACCACTTATAGTGAAATCAGAGGGGAAGAACACTTGGGCTGTGATCTGTATGTCCATAAACATGTATCTCCCCTGTTAGCAAGTCTACTCATGGTACAGTCTGCTCGGTGGATGGGAGATTTCACAGCTCCAGAGTAAACACACACAAACACACACACACACACACACACACATAAAAACCCATAACACACCTTATGCATTGAGAAAATGGTTGAAAATGGAAAATGGTAAAACTGCCCACACTTCAAATCTAAAGGGAAATGAAGTTGCATCATTTCCAGAATTTGTACCTCACAGCAGTAACTACATGGCTTCGAAATGTGTTATTTGAACGTATGTTTGTGGAAATACATTCCTGTCTGTGTAGCTTGTACTGTGAATACCAACGTTCAAAACAACTCCATCGTTTCCCATTTGAAGCTCTTAAGCCCACACAATCCCTCTCCATGGTGCTGATATGAATATGAGAGCGATGTTTCAGAACAATCACCAAAGCGCAGCAAGGAAACCCCAAAGCAGTACTGCTAATATTCACAGGACGCTTTTAAGCACCAGTGCATCAGTTCATCATGACATCTATTCACATTAATACAAGCCTCTTCTACAATAGCTATGTAAATAATACCCTTACATGTGTAACTGTGCAGTCTTCATTTAACACACAACAAAGCCTTCGACTGCAGTGTTTATGTTCACCGTGGCCTCACCCTGTTTGTTTTAGAATACCATGGTGCCACCTCATGGCCTGAGCCAAAATGACACGTCCAGAAACATGGATCATCTCAGGCAATGTTTTCTAAGCTCTTTTAAAACAAAGAAATATTAATTTATGGAGCCTTATAAAAAGAAAAGTGTTTAACAGTTTATAAAACCTTTTTCCTGCTAAGAGTGCTAGATTGGGAAGCATTTTGATGCCTGTGAAAAAAAGAAAAGAAAGAAAAAAAGAGATCTATGAAAACAATAATCATTTTATTTCTTATCCTCTTACCTATTTAGAAAAGAAAATCTTGATAATGGTGATCTTATCAAAAACCTATATGAAAACCAAAATTGTAGATGTGCACACTAGGTACTGTCTAACCCCAATTAATCACAAGCCATAGAACTGGTACAAAATGCAAGATATTTAAAGAAAGAGTTAGTTTTTCTCTTGTATCATCACTCTCTTATTGGGGGGGCTTTTCTGCCTTTAATGGACAGGACAGTTGAAGAGAGACAGGAAGCAGAGAGAGGGGGAGTGACATGCAGCAAAGGGCTGTCCGATGTGGGACTGGAACCGGGGCCAGCTGCAGCGAGGACTGTAGCCTCTGTACATGGGGCGCCTGCTCAACTCCCTATGCCACTTCTGCTTCCTGGGCTCCATCATCACCCAGGACTTATTGTGGGAGCTGAACATCAGCCTCATCAAAAAAAGCCCAGCAGAGGATGTACTTCCTGAGGCAGTTGAAGAAATTCAACCTGCCAAAGGCGATGATGGTGCACTTCTACTCTGCCATCATCGGGTCCATCCTCACCTCCTCCATCACCGTCTGGTGCGCTGCCTCCACAGCCAGGAACAAGGCCAGACATATCAGTCACTCTGCTGAGAAGGTGATTGGCTGCAACCTCCCAAGTCTCCAGGATCTGTAGTCCTCCAGGACCCTGAGACCCCTCCCATCCCGGACACAAACTCTTCGACCCACTCCCCTCTGGCAGGAGGCTGCGGTCCATCAGGACCAAAACCTCCCGCCACAAGAACAGCTTCTTCCCCTCTGCAGCTGGCCTCATAAACACGACCAGAGACCCCCACCCACACTGATCCCCCCCACCCCCACCACCCTCTTCACATTACATTAATGTGTACTATCTCCTCCACAGACTGTCTACACCAGGGGTCGGCGACCTTTGACTCTCAAAGAGCCATTTGGACCCGGTTTCCAAGGAAAAGAAAACACTGGGAAATACTTTGTGACATCTAAAATGAAGGTATTGTTTTTTTTTACATTTACGCTTTGAATAAACAACTATAGCGTGTTGCTTACGAAATCCATGAAGTGCTACAGAGGAAATAAAATTTTATTCATGTAATGAACACATTTTGAACTCTTAAAAAAATAATAATAAAATAAAACATGCTGAGTTGAAGGTCTCTTTCTCACCACAAATTAGACATACAGGTAAGCCACTCTCGTCAGAGGTAAATGCAAATTAATCTGCCCAGGCACCATTAAATGTTCTATTTTCTTCAGATATTTTTCTTTTCTTATATTCTTACATACATACTTGGCCTAACGGGTTGAAAGCCTCAATAAATGCGCAGCGTTTTGGCTGGCATTTACTGGCTTTTGGCGAGTGTGACGCATATTTTGAGTGACAAAATATAATAAAATATTATTTCATTTTAATATTTCAAGATCACAATAATCTTCCAATTTAGAACTACAATAAAAAAAATGAACTAACACAAATATAATACACTTCAATTGGATACTTTTTCATTTACTTTCCCGAGCCACACGGAGCCGCAGCATCAGGATGAAAGAGTTGCCGACCCCTGGTCTACACAATACCTGTACATACTTATTCCATTGTTTCACTTCCACTTTTACTTACTGTTCGTATTTATTGTTTTTTATTGAATTTTTCGGAAAACAAAGCACCAGCACATCACAACAAATTCATTGTACGTGTAAACCTACTTGGCAATACAACTGTTTCTGATTCTGATTACCTTTAACCCTATCCTCTGCAATAATGTGTTTCATATGTTCCCCATGTCTTTTAAGACAGGATTCTTTATTCACATATGGGAATGATGAGTGTAATTTGGTGATTTTTATTCTTGTCATCTTTATGTATATCCAATGTGTGTTTACTTGATGCTCTCATAGCTAGTTTCAGCAGGCAGAGACCATACGGCCAAGGCTTCAGCCTCAGACCGCCACTCAATAGGAGGGTGGTCCCATATGGCTCATTCAGGCTGTGCCCCATGGGCTAAGGCCAGACTATCAGGCGCTCACTGAGAAGCCCTGCTCTCAGATCTGGCCCCAGTGGGAAGCCCCAGTATTCCTCAGGAATACCTCTTCCCAGGGGGTAAAGCTGAAAGTGCGATCAACAGGCATACTGGGGCAGGATCTGTTGGGATGTGAGTAAAAAGGCAAACAAGCTATGTTCCAACACTTGCCTAAGGTCACAAGCTCTGGGTAGTGATGGAAAGAATGAGATTGAAAGACAACTGACTGAAATGAGCTTCCTCCAAAGGGTGACAGGGCTCACCCTAACTTAAAGGGATAGTTCGCCTCTTTTGACATGAAGCTGTATGACATCCCATATTAGCAATATCATTTATGAACATTTTCTTACCCCCTGCTGCGTCCTGTGAGCCGAGTTCCAGCCTCGTTTTGGTGTTGATGAAGGTAGTCCGGCTAGTTGGCTGGGGCTTAAAAAATAAAGCGTTTTGCTTCTCAAAACAAAATATGTTCAAAAGAGCAGTAGCGGCTCGTGGCCTGGAAAATAGGCGGGGCAGATGATCTGCGTTATCAAAATGCAAGCTTTTATGGAGCAAATGCCATAGGCCATTAGTCTATGCAACCATACGCGGGGGGGGGGGGTGCGCGCACTCGCATAAAAGTCTGCCATACAACAAACACAAAAGCCCCATGAAAATGAGCGAAGAGAAAGTTTGTGAAAGGAATTAATACTGCCTAAGTTTCAATTAGAGGGAAACTTTAATGCGCAAGCATGGGAAACAGAACATTTTATTCCTATTGGAACAACCAGAGAGCCAGGGCTTTTTGTCATACCACGCACGGGAAAACGTCTGATTGAAAGACCCTTATCCATTGTTTGCTGAACTATATTAATATCAGGTTTATTGTTGGCCGAGGTTTTTAATTGCCAATTTTGTTCCCAAATCCAGTCTTTCAAATGAGGTCTCCAAGAGAAACTCAACGCTATTGAGTACAGGTTCGATGCTAGCAGCCATGGTTAAAACTTCACCGGCGGATTACTGCTTTCACTCACTGTAGCCTACTATCAGACTGACTCGCTCCTGAGGTTGTGCAGAGTAATATAGCAGTAGGCGGGACAGTGTGCAGCAAAGATTCTCGGAGGAGATCCTTACAACGTTTTTAGCTAGTCTTGGGGAAACCTAAGCTAGCAGACAAGTAACCTACTGTACATGTACGAAGCTGTCAACACATTGTTTACTGTCTCAACATTGCTTTGCTCATCAAGCTAAGATATTTCATTAAATCACTCCCAGTTTCCCATTTTGCAAAGACTTCGTTCACAATCACTTAAACTTTGTAAGATAGCAACTATAAAGTAAAATCTTTACCTACCACAAACGTGAATCCGGATTAAACAGCCAATATCCTTCATCAAATCCGACATAGTTATCCGTTTTATCCAACAAGTTTGTAGGGGAATTTGGCGGCACTGAAGTTCCCACTGGCTAGATGGGCGGAGTAATATTTCTTAAACCCTTTGAGTCCTTTCCATGTCCAGGGCAGATCATACACCTGCCCCAATAGCATCTATACAGGCGCGCCAAATGTTACATGATATTATGCTAAAGGGCCGTGTATACTCTCGCAGCAGTGTGTCGCAGTGAGCTTGTCGCAGACACGACGCAGTTATTTTTGATTTATGCCTCCTTTTGAAGCGCTGTCTGCGCTCGCCACAACGCAAGAGGGACAATCACGAACAAGCTAGGATTGCTGGTGTGGTGGGTGGCGTGTTTCTCTTCCGGTTACGGAGGTCATTCAACAACAATGGCGACTGGACGAATGCGCACTTTGATTGAGATGCAGCTGATCAATCTAGAAATAGAAGAAATATTGCTACTACTGGAGCTGGCAGAGAGGCGAAAGAATCGTCACGGTTAGCGTCACCATTAGCCGGTTAGCAAACCGGAAATACGCATAGTGTAGAGCGGATGTAGAGTTGACCAATCAGAGGCCTCCTTTCTCTCCTCCCTGCGGCGATGTCTGCGGCGATGTCTGCGGCACTGTCTGCGGTGAGTTACAATTTTGGGGAGGTGCACCAGAGTGTCTGCGTAAGGGGGGGGGCATGTCTGCGTTAACTGCGACACACACGCAGACGACCTGGTTTCCGACCATACCATAAATCAGCCTTAAGTAGGGGCCTACAGTGATTCTGATTGGTAGAATGTGCTCGAGAGTTCTAAGAAGGGGCGGCGGGGCTGGGCTTAGCTGAGGGCAGCCAGGCATCTGCCCTGGCCAATGGCCATAGATCTAACGTTAAGCAGCCATACTGGAGGTAGGCTATATTTCAGCGAAAATAAAAACAGATTCCACTCGCAAAGTCCGTCACAAGCAGCAATATGGTGTAATACGATTCCCACTGTGATTGAAGTTGAAATAAATATTTTATCTATAATTTCGGAAAGGTTGGGGGTGTGGCAGGTGGGTGTGGCAGGCGGGGCTGTGCCCATCCTGCCCAAATATAGCGGCCGCGGCTGCAAAAGAGTAATACATTTGCATCACAAAATCGTTCCCCAGGAAAAAGTCAGACCTCACAATCTCTTGGTCCTATTTTCTCTCCCTTCGTATCACTGCCTGCTGCCGCCTGCCGACAGCCGCACCTGTTGCAGTGTTTACTGCTCGGAAGCAGGGGACTGCTCGGTCTGCACGGTCTGCACAGCAGGCAGTGATACGAAGGGAGAGAAAATAGAGCCAAGCGATTGTGAGGTCTGACTTTTTCCTGGAGAACGATTTTGTGATGCAAATGTATTACTCTTTTGAACGCATATTGTTTTGAGAAGCAAAACGCTTTATTCTTTAAGCCCCAGCCAACTAGCCGGACTACCTTCGTCAACACCAAAACGAGGCTGGAACTCTGCTTACAGGGCGCAGCGGGGGGTAAGAAAATGTGCATAAATAATATTGCTAATATGGGATGTCATACAGCTTCATGTCAAAAGAGGCGAACTATCCCTTTAAGGATAGGGTGAAGAGCACGTCATCCAGGAGTGGCTCAGAGTAAAGTACCAGTTCCTCCACATTGAATGGAACCTCTTGAGGCAATTCAGACATCTGGCCGGGGGTAGGAGGCCTCAGGGCAGAACCAGGATTAACTGGAGAGATTATATCTTTCGGCCGTCTTGAAAAATGGTTTTTGGTGTATCCCAGGAAGAGGGATCCACTAAAGCTGTAGGTGGATGGATGGATGGATGGATGGACAGATAGATAGAAGGGTTTATGGAAACCAAAAAATGTTTTATTATTAATGTCAGAGTTTATCTTTTGTAACATAAAACTGAAATTGATTTTTTTCCTAGATGTGTGTTTCAACATGAAAATAAGGATTGCAGAGTAATGATTGAGCCTATAGGACACATGATTACTGACGAAGGATGCATGTGGTTAAACGGCCTTAAATCTCTTCCAGAGCTTCACTAATAGAGAGAGGAAGGGATGAAAAGCGTTTGTATCATATCAATAATCTGCATAGGGTCCCAGAGTGATAAAACCTTCAGCTGCTTCTACCTTGCAAATAATCCCCAACGCTACAGCGTACCGTACAGCCTGTGGAGTGTAACCCTACCAGAGCCTTAACCATCAACTCTGCGAGGCTCAAGAGGTGTTAGGTAAAGGAAGTGCTTCAAAGAAGGTTGGAGTAGTGTGGCTAAGAAAGATAATGAGGAGAAAATGCTGCTATTGTGTGAACAGGTGACATGAAAATTGGCAACTGTGAAGCAGCTGAGTAAACCAGAGGAGTTCTATGCTCAGATTGGGCTTTATCTGAATGATACAATATGATAACTGTGCCGATGGCCTGTAGCCAATACCGATTTTAGTATTTTCCCTTTAATGGCAAGGACACAATTAGATATGAAAAACAATATATTAATTACAGTGAAAAAAATAATAACTGAACAATTTTTATGTATTTCAGCCATTCAACAGAGAACATGTGTTCTTCCACACACAGCTTTCGCATGAAAAGATCCAGAATAACTTTTAACCTGTTAAACCCCTACCAATTCAATGACTTTTCAGTGCTTACATGGTCCAACGAAGATTTTCGTGCGCAACAAAAAATTTAATGTAAATACCAGTCAATGCAAGTAAAAACACTGATGTTATCTTATCAGCCAATAAAGCGAGTGCGGTTAACAATCTGAATATTGACCAGAACTACTCTGAGGCTGATATATCTGTGTATACCTAACGCATGTCATTTCATTTGTTCAAACCGACTGTCTGACTTTCTGAGAGAAACAGAAAAACTGGCACTACTGCTAAAGTGAGGCTACACAAGATGATGGGAAGCAGCGTGAGTCTGTTTGATGACAGTGGTAAAAGAACTGGCTGCCTCAACCAGAGCTGTACGGCAGTTCCACACACACACACACACACACACACACAAACAAACAAACAGAGGTTTCATTACTCAGCTGTAGATGCTCATCCAAGTGTTTCAGTCAATACAAGAGCCACAAGCAGGGGTAGCTGTGTACTGCAGCAGGAACAACTGAATGGTGCCAAAAACAAGGCTGAGCTCGAAACATCTTCCACATTGGTGTGAACTTACCTAGACGAGAAGATAATAAAAAAGATTTAGTGTCAATTCTGAACTCAAAACCTTGCAAAACATCAATAAAAATATTAATACATGTTTTTTTGGTGACAGTTTAACTAAGCTCTCGTGAATTACAAAATACTGATAGCATTATATAAAACATGCAATTAACCACGATGTCATTCCGTGCAGTCATATGCAGATTTGAAGATGAAGATATCACAGCAGGACCCATCCCCCACATCTTCTACTGTCCTTTCATATCCTTACTTCGCTCTCAATCACAAATTCTTAGGGCTGGGAGTAGGGATGGGAATCGAAAACCGGTTCTTCTTGAGAACCGGTTCCCAGTGTTTAAATTCCTTGGAATCGTTTGGCGATTTTGCAAACGATTCCCTTATTGATTCCAGTGGGCGCGAATGACGTCACCACGCAACGTTGCGTGGCGAGTCCAGCAGCCAGCAGTCAACAGTAAACATGGCGCCCAAGCGGTACAAACGCTCGAAAGTTTGATTACACATCCCTAAAAAAGACGACAACAGGGCAACTTGCAAAGTGAATATTTCACCAAAGGGAGGAAATACTACCAACATGCAATAACTATGAATGAATGATTAACGTCGGTGAATCTGAACCCAGCAACGTTAGCAACGTTAGCATGTCCTCGGCTAACACTGCAGGTAACTAACTAACTAACAAACACTGCCTATCATGTTAGTGCCATTTGCCTCATTGTAAAACCTGCTATTAGTAACGGTTAAGGTTAAATGAATGCCTTCTCAGGCATTACATTTAGATGAAATCATGAGAGACAGAGCCTGACTGGCTCAGAGCCAGAGGCTGGTGGTACTACCCCCAGTTCACGTCTACCTCCAGCTTCTCCTTTCACCAGAGCAGGAAGAGTTAAATTACCCAGGCCATGATAGACCAATGTGGACCTCACCGTTGTTGGGTTTGTAAGGTCATGACTCGTGTTACTTCTAAACTAAACAAAGTTGATGCTAATCGACCGGTTTGTTGTCCTTTTGCTCCAAATGAGAATCGATAAGGGAACCGATAAAGAACCGAATCGTTAAGCAGAATCGAAAATGGAATTGGAATCGTAAAAATCTTATCAATTCCCATCCCTAGCTGGGAGTTAAAAATACATGGTTACGGAAATAAATTCCGTATAGTATTCATTTCTTGGAGTTTTATAATTCAATTTTTCAAGGGTTTGGGTAGTCTCTGTTTTGTGCCCTGTGATGGACTGGCTCAATGGCAGCTTGGAAAAGCTTCAGCCCCCCCTGCCACCCTGAACTGGATTAAGCAGATATAGAAAATGGATGGATGGATGGATGGATGGATGGATGGATGGATGGATGGATTGGGTTTTTTTGGATTGGGCATATTTCCTACCAGTCACAGAACTTTAACCTCTTAAACCCAATTGGCATACATAAATGACATACATAATCACCTACTATTAAGAAATAATAAAACATGACAAAAGTGTTTATTTTCATAAAGGTTTCTAGATGTACCCACTCACTGAGAACATGCATATGAACCTTATTGTTGTGAAGTATTTTTTCATTTACTTTGTCTTTTTAGACATTTTTTTCTGAAAATACGGCTGGATCTTAACAGGTTAACAAACCAAACAATCCCTTCCACATGTTTCTCATGCACTTTTTTTTGGTATAAAAAACAAAGTGGAAACAACTACATTTTCAGATTTCTGAATAAAAAGAAAGGACATGCCACAACGTTTTGTGATTTGATGCTCTTTCAAGTCATCCTTTGTTTGTGTTGTGTCTTATCTATGGTGGTTTAATGATGCATGACAAGAGATTAGCATCATCAAGTGACAAATCAACAATTAATAATCCCAGAATGGTTGGGGTGGGAAACAAAAAGACAATCGTTTGCACTTCCTTTTGCCAGATTCCTCAAAGTATTGTTCAATAAGAATGGCGTTCAAGCTGGGTCTCTTTGTCTAAAGTGGACCACATTAGGAGATAAATCCATTATGAGCTGAAATGTTGTGTCCTTTGTGGTACAAGTAAACTCTGATGGATTTTTTCAGGGGGCAGTTTGTTGAAGAAATGAGCTTATTAAGCTAAGCTTGGAGGCTGTGTAACTAAAACCTAGTGATGATACACTACTACACTAACAGTTCCTTTGATTTCAATCAAGCTAAATAAATAGTGACAGAAATAAACCAATTCATGTGGATTTTAAGTCATGCATTGTCTTTATATTGGAAGTTAGCAAAAACAACAGTAAATCACAGTATATTGTATAGTATATACATCAACACCTGTACAGATACACTACGAATGTGGCCACGCCTTATTCTCATGCCAACATTACCAAACTGATCATCACAGAGCTGACCTCGTGCCAAAGCCTGATTCCAAACATATGTGACATATAAAGTGTTATCTTCTTCCATTGTGTCTGTGGTGGGATGTATTGTATCTCAGCACCATTTAAACACAATTCCTCATATACTGGAGCTGCTGGGGTTGGGGACAATGTGTGTGAGTGTGTGTGTGAGTGTGTGTGTGTGTGTGTGTGTGTGTGTGTGTGTGTGTGTGTACGTGCGTGCGCATTTTACATAAACGTGTGTGTTTCTTGTTCAAAGGGGGAGGAACTGATTTATTACCACTTCAAGGAAAGCAAAATGGCTGCGCTGCTGGGAAAATGCAAACAACAGAGCAATTGAGATCTTCGATTGTTCAAGCCCTTCACACGTGTCTGATGCCCCCCCCAAGGGACGAATACAGATCAGTCTGAGCAGGCATCCCTTTACGAATGGAACTATGGTGATAATCTTAATGTGTTAGTAATTCTCTGACAGAATAATTCCCTTCAGTACGGCTGTCATTACTGACATTGATGATGATGATATTCTAGTGGCTGGTCTCAAGATTACATCCCATTTTTCAGCATTTTGCAGATAAATCCTAGCCTGGGAATTCCCATGCTGCTTTGCGCTCGATTTCATTCTCACTGCAAAGTCAGCCTGGAAACCACCGCCCTTAATTTTGCCAGAGTTTGGGAACCAATCACAGAACGGGGGGGGGGGGCAGCAAGACGATGACGACGTCTATGCGCTACACCGAAGCTTGTAGAGTGTTAATCCAACATGACAGCGGACACAACGTTACCGTTCAATGCAGCCTTAGAAAGTGTTTCGGAGTAGATTCACCCTAGGGTCATTTGAACCGTGACATCCAGCCAAGTAGCCCACCCGAAGTTTTTCCGATATTGGCTGAACATCAGCTGAGTTACTGAGTTATCCCGAATAGCTTAGTACAAGCGCTAACGGACCCTGGCAGTATCTCCAAAATGACCACACTAAAATCACATGTCATGACACCAAACTTCTACAGTAGTACAAATATGGTCTGTACTCACAAAACGATGCATTTGGAAGTTTGTACATAGTCCAGGAGTTTATTATTATCAACACAAGCCTGATAGCTTTTCTGCTGCTAAAGCTGCGTCGACGTCACTTCTGGGAGCTGGGAGCTTCAAAGTAAGATGAGGGTTGATCTACTACTGTAGACAACAAAGCAAGGCTGCTCAATTTCTCCATTATTAAAATAAATTCACAACTCTACAACAAAAATTCATGTAGAATATAGCATATAGGCCTACTTTGTTGTCAATTTAAGTAGCTTAGAGCGCAAGTTTACTTTTATTTTCCATTTTTTTCTTCTTCCTCGTCGAATTTCTGTCGTCATCTGGTATAAGTGATACAATTGGCTATGAATCGCGCGCAAAGCAGCATGGGAAGAACCTGACGTCATTTGATAGACATTCGTAGCGCCCAATAAACGGCTCTAGGCATTCGTAAACCACGCCTCAAATACGAGAAAATGCACACCTAGTTCCCAGACCACCATCTCATCGAGATTGTGGACGCGTCAGCCAGGCTAGATGAATCCAGTAAAATATAAAAAATATTGCAGTAGATACAAATATCTACAGTCAAATGGAAAAATACTGGTTGTATACTATAAAAAAAAAAAGGAGCTAAAAGGGGTAAAAATTCTCTGTACAGTCACAACACCAATTTGTTTGACCCATTTTGATATTAAAAGTAAAGCCTTTGAGTCAATGTTTAAAACCACAAATATGAATTAGCTTCTTGTAGTAGCAATACTAACACAGTAGCTGCTCTTCATCACCCATTGCCTAGCAACAAGGGTCTGGGGCGTTGTCAGCGGTGACAGCGGAGCAGAGGAAGAAAAAGCAAAGGCTCCCAATGTGTCAGATAACGGAGTCCCTGGGGCTTCATTAGCTCGACCTCTTCTGAGCTAATGAGCCGCAGAGGAACGAGCAGCTGGGTCTGTGTGTGCTCGTGCAACAGAGAGGCTCCATCTGAATGTCAGATGCCACCAACAGAACAATCAGGTGTCCTCATCTCCACTGATAGCGGACACAAAAGGGCGGTGGAGCATTTCAGACACGCACATAGGACGGGTGTAGCGAGGAAGGTCGATTCATCCGTGCCCCGCCCAACAAAGTCAGATGAGGTGTCCCACAATTCCCCCAAGGCCATGATGACATCATCCACTCCTGTTCTCCTGTTCTCCTTGCTGCTTCAAGCAGTATTTATCGTTACACACATTCAAACTCACACGTAGACACACACATCTTCAATTCGTTCCATTGTCTATTCTGATGTGGTGTCAGAGGGCTGTATGCAAAGAATAAAACCTGAATGAAAGGTCACATGACTTCACATATAGTCAGCACCTGGACACACAACCTTTCATCTTCGTAATATTGTTAAAATCAGGAACATCTTGTCTCAGAGTGATGCAGAAAAACTAGTCCATGCATTTGTTACTTCAGGATTGGACTACTGTAATTCTTTATTATTGGGCTGTCCCACATATTCTCTGAAAAGCCTCCAGCTGATCCAAAATGCTGCAGCCAGAGTTCTGATGAGAACTAACAGCAGAGATCATATTTCTCCAGTTTTAGCTTCTCTTCATTGGCTCCCTGTTAAATTCATAATAGAATTTAAGATTCTTCTCCTTACATATAAAGCTCTTAATGACCGAGCTCCATCATATCTTAAAGATCTCATTGTAAGATATTTTCCTAACAGAGCACTTCGTTCCCAAACTGCAGGTTTACTTGAGGTTCCCAGAGTTTCTAAAAGTAGAATGGGAGGCAGAGCCTTCAGTTATCAGGCCCCTCTATTGTGGAATAAGCTGCCAGTAAATGTCCGGGAAGCAGACACCCTTTCCTCTTTTAAGACCAGGCTTAAAACTTTCCTTTCTGATAAAGCTTATAGTTAGGGATGGCTCAGGTGATCCTGAAACATCCCGTAGTTAAGCTGCTATAGGCCCAGACTGCATGTACATTTGACATTATTGCTGTCCCCAATTTGTGATTCTCTTTCTCAGCAGGTATCCCTGGCCTGGTGTGTTGTCCCCCTCTTTCTGTCTTCTCAAACCCCAGCTGATGGAGGCGGATGGCCACCCTTCCTGAGTCTGGTTCTGCAAATAAAAGTGGTAGACTAGAGGAAGTAAGCTTCAGGTTTGTCCTTGTGGCTGGCAGAAAGTAACATCAGTTAGAGGCCTTAAAATGCATCAGGGAAGAAAGAGATGTGTGGTAAAAGAAGGGCAGTGTGGCCGCATCGATCAGTACTTTTTAAGAAGTCAATCGAGTAAGTCGGATGAAGTCCAGCGGCAGGTAGAAAACCACAGTCCGAAGGATATCAATAACACAGCTACAGAGGTGGAGGAGGAGGTTCTAAGAAGGGATGCAGCTGATACTGAGGTGAACAGGCCAGTTAGAGAGAGAAATATGGAGCAGAAAGCTAGAGTTAAGTGGCCTAGGGAAAATAGCAACAAAGAATAAAGATAATAAAGATTTGTCAATAATATTGGGTAGGTTAGGAGGAAATGCAAGCGATAGGCTAGAGAAGATGGGAGATATAATTTATTCCTATGGTGTAGAGAGATTTGGGGAGCAAGATAGAAAGAGGGTTGAAAGAGTACATTTAGGTAAGTCTAGACAGCAAAAAGAGATGGAGAAATTGGTTAAGGAAAGAAGAAATTTAAGAAAGCAGTGGAAAAAAGCTACAGAAGAAGAGAGAGAGGGAATTAATGTTTTGCAGGAAGAATTGAGAGGCAGGCTAGCAATACTTACAAGGGCTGAATGTCTTAGGAAAAAGAGAAAGAAGAAAGAATATGTAAGGACGGCATTTTATAGGGACCCGTTCAAGTTTGTTAAAGGGTTGTTTAACCAGGAAAAGGGAGGGCAGCTTAAGGCAACAAAGTCAGAGGTGGAAGAGTATCTAAGAAATACATATTCTGATCCTGAGCAGCGTAGAGTAGTAGGCCTTCCACCTGACATGCCACCATTAGGAGAGATAGCTCATAAGATGGACGTTAGACCACCTAGGTGGAAGGAGGTTGAGGAGGTAGTCAGGCGTGCAAAGGCTTCGTCGGCCCCAGGGCCAAATGGAGTCCCCTACCGGGTTTATAAAAGTGCACCTGATATCCTAAAGTTTTTGTGGAGGCAATTAAGAATAGTTTGGGAGAAACAGGTTATTCCTAGAGCATGGCGTAGGGCAGGAGGCGTTCTTATTCCAAAGGAGAAAGAGTCGTCGGACCTGAGTCAGTTCCGGATGATCTCTCTCCTAAATGTAGAGGGGAAGATTTTCTTTAGTTTAGTTGCACAGAGATTAGCTAGTTATTTAGAAAAGAATAGCTTAATAGATACTACTGTGCAGAAGGCAGGAATACCAGGTTTCGCAGGGTGTTTAGAACACACTAGCATGATTTGGCATCAGATTCAGACAGCCAAGATTGAGAAAAAAGACTTGCATGTTATATTTCTGGATCTAACAAATGCATTTGGTTCAGTGCCACATAGCCTTATTTGGAAAGCATTTGAGTATTTTAGAGTGCCTGTAATAGTTGTTAACTTAGTAAGAGCATATTTTCAAGATATTAGACTGTGCGTAAGTACAGTAGGTTTCACAACAGGTTGGCAGAGGCTAGAAATAGGCATTATGGCAGGGTGTACGATTTCTCCATTAGCATTTACAATGGCCATGGAGATAATTATTAGAGCTTCCAAGTGGGTTGTGGGTGGAGTGAGACGTGAGAATGGCATGCGCCTTACGCCAATTAGAGCATACATGGATGATATGACGTTAGTGACTACAACAGTGCCATGTATGAAGAGAATACTTGAGAGACTTAATAAAAATCTAAAATGGGCTGGTATGAAAATCAAACCTACTATGTCTAGAAGTATCTCAATAAGTAGAGGGAAATTAAGTGATAGAAAGTTTGTAATAGATGAAGAAAGCATTCCAATAATTAGGGAAAAGGCAGTAAAGAGTTTAGGCAGGTGGTACCAGGCAGACATGAATGATGGAGAGCAGGCAGTGCAGTTTCGGAAAGATGTTGCTGAGGGACTGGATAGAATAGATAAATCAGAGCTTCCAGGAAAGTTGAGGCTGTGGTGTCTGCAGTTTGGATTGTTTCCTAGGTTGATGTGGCCACTGTCTGTGTATGAGATTCCATTATCTGTTGTAGAAAAAATGGAAAGATTAGTTAGCTTTTATATTAGGAAGTGGCTAGGTGTTCCTAGATGCTTATGTACTGTGGCACTGTATGGGAAAGGCATACTCCAGCTCCCAGTATCTAGTCTGGTAGAGGAGTTTAAATGTACTAAAGTTAGGACAAAGCTCCTGTTAGCTGGGAGTAAAGATGTGGTAGTTAGTAAGGTGGTTCCAAACCCAACCAAGGGGAGGAAGTGGAAACCAAGAATGGCAGCTCAGGAGGCAGAAGCAACTCTTAGACATACAGAGATTGTGGGTAATGTGCAAATAGGCCGGGGATGCTTGGGGCTTGGCCCAGGCAAACCGGTGTGGAGTAGAGCAGGTCCAAAGGAGAAGAGAAAGCTAGTTGTTGAGCAGATTCGTAGACAGGAGGAAATGTTAAGGGGTGCAAAGGCAGTGGCTCAGGCTAAGCAGGGACGGTGGGTGAATTGGGAAGGTGTAGAGAAGAAAAAGCTTAGTTGGAAAGAACTGTGGAGTATGGAGGAAAGGAGTATTAGATTTTTGATAGGGGCAACATATGATGTATTGCCAACTCTCCAGAACCTAAAACTCTGGGTAAATGGAGACCCGTTATGCTCGTTATGTTCAGGTACTGCAACTCTAAGGCATATTTTGTCAGGTTGTAAGGTTAGTCTGTCACAAGGCCGGTATACATGGCGACATGACCAAGTATTAAGAAGCTTAGCTGCAGGTATTGAAGATAAACGAAGGCAGGTAAACTTAGGAGGGTCCAAGGTGAAGAGAGTTGCAATTCAGTTTGTTCAAGAGGGGGAGAAAGTTAAAAAGACGATAAGGAGGCACGGCAGCTTGGAGGATGCTTGTGATTGGGAGATGCAGGTAGATTTAGGAAATAAGCTTGTTGTTCCCCAGGAGATGGTTTGTAGAGGCTAAGGCCTGATATAGTCTTGTGGTCTAGGAGTAGAATGAGAGTCTATTTCATAGAGCTGACTGTTCCTTGGGAGGAATTAGTAGAGGAAGCATATGAAAGGAAAAAGCTTAGATATGTGGAGTTGGGGGCAGAAGCAGAGCAGCAAGGATGGAAGGTTAGAATCTGTCCAGTGGAAGTAGGATGTAGAGGATTTGTTGCAAAGTCTGTTGTCTCATTGTTGAGGGAGCTGGGTGTAAGTGGACAGAGTGTGAGGAAAATATTGCAGGAAATGTCAGATAAAGCAGTAAAATCCAGCCAGTGGATTTGGATTAGAAGATGCAATAGCAGCTGGGGGCCCAGCAGGGGGGGCACTTAGGGTAAACAGACTTTTGAAAAAGCAAAGAAGAAGTTCAAGCTATTTAAGTGGAGGGTTTGGCACATGTGATCCTTTTGAAACCAGGCGGCCATTTTGGGTGAGTTGGCTTGGAGTGAGTTTTATGGCTTTGTTTTTGCTGGCATTTTTAGTGATTGTAGGACTGTTTAGGTGAGTTTGTCGGCTGAATCTGCTAGTGTGTCTTGTCCTGCCTCCACTTCTGGCACCCTCAATATTTTCATTACCCCCTACCCGAACCAGGGTTTGAATCCCATTCCTACTTATCTTTACCTCTTTTATTTCTTCCCCTACCCGAACCAGGGTTTGCATCCCCACCCCGCTGTGACTGGTGTGCAGTTGGTGAGAGGCTGAGGTAGATTATGGTGGTTGTGGTGTGAGGGGCAGTGTTGGCTGGCATTAGGGGGGTGACTCTGGGACGCCAGTGGTCATTGTCTAGCCTCCTGGAGGTGTCGTGGGCCCAACTAGACGAAACACTGATGAAAGGAGGTTCCCACCTGATGACCCCAATGATATGTTGGTCAGCACTGCTCACTGATCTATATAATAGGGAGTGTTTATTTTCTTTAGCACAAGTTTCTTGTGTTTATATTGAATCTGCTAGAGGTTTCTTCCTGTTCAAAGGGAGTCGTTTCTCTCCACAGTCGCCTCAGGCACGCTCAGGACGGGAGATTGGACTGAAGACGAGTTTCGGTGCAATCTGTTGGTTTAGCTAGGCAACTTTTTTTTAAAAATGGCTTTGTATGTATGAACTGGACTAATTTGGAAATTAAAGAAGTTGATTTGATTGGTTTATGATTGTATTATAGTTAATTAAAATTATTGTAATTTGACGCTATGCAAATAAAGTTGAATTGAATTAAATTGGATATAAAACACAGGAGAGCATGAGTTAGAAGACATCAGGAGTCTGTTCGAGACTGCCACCAGATTAGGGAAGTCATGAGAGACAGCCTCAAAGAGTAATGGTCAAAACTGACAGGAGACACAGTCAGCCCCTCTCAGCTGTAGTTAGGTTCTGTTCATCCCTCTTTAGTAAATGCAGTGACAATTATCCACTGTGCACAGCTACAGATCAAATGAGTTCTGCAAAGTATTTAGATAAAAGCTAAAAGCAGTGATGCCAGGCCTTTGCCCCTCAGGGCATGTTGGGGAGTACAGAAATCAGGGCTGTTACTGTGGGCATGTGGCCGTCTCTCACACATTGCTTAAAGCAGCTACACATCACTTCCTGAGTGTGCCCACCGCATACTATTTACATAAAAAATATCTCCTCAATCTGACTGAAATAATTCTGATTAGTCAAAACTTCAGTGTTGACATGGACAATAAATAAAGAGATCTGAAACACTGTGTGTTTACATGTTGCCAAACATTTATTCATGACGCGAAAAAGGCAGCTAATCTGCAGAAAATATAGCAAAAGGAGAAGAAAAAAAAAAGAGTTTTCCCAGTATTATTTCAAACTAGAAAACGTGAAGTCAGTGGCGCATTGGAGATACACAAAATCTTTGTTTCATAGCAAATCATCAAAGACTGCCAGCCCACCATGGATGCACGATGGCCAAAACTCACACGTTTTATTTTCATTTGCCACATACCATGTCGATCTAATCAAACTTTGAGAGGAGTTTATTGAAATTAGAAAAAGATCAAAATTAGGCCAATATTGGAAATTTCATCAAAATGGACAATTATTTGACAAATCCTCCTGCAAATATGTAATACATTAATACATAACTTACAACATTAATGTTAAATGACTTCAGCAGACGACCTACAAAATGCATAGGCCGTCATCAGCTTTCATTCTGCTGTTGATGTAATGGCTACAGTTGGATGCAGGAGGCCTAAAGTGAACAGAAATAGTATATCAGGGGCACGTTCTAGATGAAAGCCACCATGAATAAGGTGTTGAAAATCTGTTGTGTAACTAAAGGAAGAAACATGTCTCATAGCTTAATGTATCACGTATGTATAAACCACCCCCTGGTGTTAGTTACAGCTCAAGCACTGAGGGGCAACTTAGGCTACGGCTACACGGAAACGTTTTTCACTGTAACCGATACTTTTGCTTATCGTTTGGCTGTCGCGGCCACACGGAGCCGGCGTTCCCAGTACCCCAAAACGATAGTTTTGGAGAATGGGTTCCAGAGTGGGAAGATCTGAGAACGGCGTCGTTTCGTTTCCATTGTTACAGCCAAAACGGATTAGTTTACATCTGCATCACAGCCACATGGCTAACGCAGTGACGTATACACATACGTCAGTGAAGGCCCTGTCACACTGTTGCGTATGAGAGAAGCATATGAGTTGCGTATGAAAATTATCACTCATACGCTGGTATACGCTGACATACGCCAGGGGAACGTTAGGCATAGGTTGTATACGTTTCAAGCACGCTGGCATACGTTGGCATAAGCTGAGGCAGAAATAAATTTTTGAACATGCTCAAAACTTTTGTGCGTATGGTTAATACGCTAAGCATACGCTAGGCATACGCTGAATACGCTAGAGGTATGATATAGGTACGTTACTGATAGGTCGAGAACGCTGGACATAAATTGCCATATGTTGCCATGAAGGTGTACCGTACAGCTAGCGTATTTATAGCCTCCGCCCGTCTGCCGCCTCCATCTCCGCCAGACGGGCGGAGATGGAGGCGGCAGGCAACCGACGATTCACGGGAGCGGTCAGGAGGAGGAGTTGGGGATCTTGATCGCTCAGAAGCATGTAACTCATCAGCCGCAGGTGCATCAGGCATTTCAGCAGGTTTGGGTGAGAATGATTCTTGTGTTTTTTTGCCTTTTCCTCGGCCCAGGGCCCGGGCAAACGACGATTGCTTCTTGGTAGGCATGATCGAGATGAATGTCTCGAGAGATGTTGATAGCGCGTCGTCTACTGCAATAATGGAGCAATGTGGAAAGGCTGCTGATATAGGCGCGTTGAAACGTACGCTGGGCATGCGCAGTTCATTTGCTACTCATACGCTAGTCATTTTTTATTTTCAAGGACTTTTCGTGCGTATGAAAATTATATTATTAATTTTCATATGCAACTCATACGCTTCTCTCATACGCAACAGTGTGACAGGGCCATGACCAGAACAAAAAGCGGCTTCCATTCAAAATCCGGAAGAAGAAGACAAGACAACAAGGACAGACAGCGATCATCATGGACCCCACAACATTGATAGCAGCACTGCTGCAGACACTGCTAACTACAGCGGCGTTGTTGAAGGAACAACGTGAGCTTTGCGCTGGTAGAAGTAGGGGCGTACACGCATTGCTTCTTCTATTGTTCTGGTGTAACCGGTGGGGGTGGCTTACAGCGCACATAGAGCGTTTTCATCGTTTCCATCTGGACCTGATTCTTTACAGAAGCGTTCCTGTGTGGTCGCAATAATTTTCGTACCCGTTTTAAAAAAAAAACCTTGTTTCATTTTCGTGTAGGCGTAGCCTTAGATCTATAAAACCTGGACACTGGTTATGCTTCATACGTACAGCTTCTCTAATCATCTCTATGCCAGAACCCAATCCTCTTGTAAAAATACAATATTTGACTGAAAAAATATATGTGACCACATTATCTATACATTATCGATCAACAAGTTGTAGCTGTACAAGTATCAAGTTGGTAGGAAATCCACTCATTTGGGGAAACCTACGGAGGTTGAAATACTGAATAAATGTTTATAGATCTGTCGCTCTCAGCTATTTAGTAAGGAAATTAGATCAGCCCAAAACCATAACCAACATATTATCCAATTTTCCACATTTGGAACACACCAAGTTAAATCAAAAGAGTTTAAGAATTAAATTAGTTACAGTTCATTTGGAATGAATTTGGAGATCAGATGCAAGGCGGCAATCTACATCAGCAGCCAAAGATGCATTTACATAGTCTGAGTCTTTAAGGGGGGGGGGGTCAATTTCTCATGGCATATACACAAGTCTTATCTGAGCACATGCTCTCAAACTAGTCAACAACTCTCATGAGGTAACAACACCTTACAAAGAACCTGGAACTCACTACAAACAACTATATAATTAACAGCTTATTTAAATATGCAAGTACTGCACCCTTCCAAGTGATTTGTACATGTCTGACCGGATCATAATGAGTCATTTTCTGTCACATTAGGTTTATGTTACCATAGGAGTATGACAGTGTAACAGTTTAAGTCAACTGTTGCACACTAATGCAAATAATGACTTAACTAGCTTTACAGCCTTTGTCTAGCTGATGAGTCTCACATTTTAATCCATGGTGAAAAGACAGAGCAGGGAATCCCAGTTATGGGGGATTAGGGGCTGTGAACCTCAAGAGAACTGGGCGATTTCTCTCTGAAATAGAACCATATTGAGTGGTCCTAACACCCTAAACTAACAGGTTTAACTAGAAAGCCAAGACATGCCACAGGGGGAGCCAGTAGTCACAAAAGGACTGCGAACTTGAGTAGAAATACAAAAATCCCCCAAAAATTAGCATCTGAATGTTGCACAAAGCTCCAATGTGGTGCATAAAACACACGGGGACACACAATGCAACATTCAGACTTTACAGCCAAATTCAGGAGAACTAAAAATGCAATTTCAGGACTGTTTGTGTTTTCTATAGCAGAATTAAACACAGAATTTACTAAATTTTAAATCGTACATTTTTTGTAGATGCTAACTTTTGAGTAGCCAGAAGCTTCCCCGTGATTCAATTAGCAGAATTTCAAATTCAGAATTAGATTTTTCATGCCAAATTCTATTTTCAACTAATCTTAGAACAAAATCTATATTCACACCAGATTTCATAACAACTCTGTGATCGTTTTGTATTTGAAGTGCCTCGTTTTGTTATTACGGAGACTAAATTTGATATACATTTCCACTTCCACTTGTGCATCATTTTCTATTTCTACCATCTATCTATTTAGCTAAACTTTCCCTTTTTCATTAGTTATTATGTGTAATTCTGCACAAAATCCCAAAAGAAAGAAGAATTTATATTAAAGTTTAAACAGGTATAATCTCCAAAGACGGTAAGGAAGTTATTGGCTTTGACAGTGGAGGCACGTGGAGTCTGAATGTCAGAGCTGGAACCGGAGACCCAGGCCTTATAGTTTAAATACTGACGATTTCAGTTACAGCACAGGTTACAAATCAGGCTGAAAACTAAATGGTCAATGTGGAAAATGTGACACTGAGCAGCCAGTCGAAGCTTACCTGGCCTGTTGCTCCCACCACCATAGCTGTGTTCATGGGGGCTGCCGAAGAGGCCCCAACACCCCTGGGTGAAATATATCCAATGTGTGAATGAGTGTCACAGCCAAGATGGAAGTGTGTCCACTGGGAATGATGTGTGTGAGAGGGGGGAAGGGGGGTGCAGGAGAGGCAGGACAGTCTTGCCGACAGCGTGTGGATTAGTGAGTAACGTGCTGGAGGTATTAACACACTGCAGCCACACACAGACACATGGATGCTCGCACACTGATGGGTGTGTGCATTCTTAAAGGGGATTACGTGGACAAAAATAGGAGTCTTTTCTACTGACCTAGAATCAAAACGTTGCGGTAGAGAAACAATGACGGGTGTAGTGCATAGACACACATAGACACACACACACACACACGGACAAGCACACACATGTTCAAGGGTGATGAGGAAATACAACCTGCTGCAGTCTCACTCACACATATTAAACAGATCTACCAGTCTGAGCTCCAGGTTGAGCTCTGGCAGCACAAAAATACACTAAAATATCTTGATTTCAATCTATCTGTAAATGTGAAAACCTTTCTGGATTGTTTGGGAAACTTCCACTTCAACACCTTCCTGGTCCCTCAGGTCAGCTGACCTTTGGCTTTCAACCTCAGCGAGTTTCTTTTTGTTTGATCTTGTCTGAAGTTTTATCGCTTTTATTTTTTCGCATTGTTTTTCATTTTCAGTGATGTGCAGCACTTTGTTTCAGCTGGGGTTGCTTTAAAGTGCTTAGAGTAACCACTTCTGATCCAAAACTGGTGCAACTATTTATAGGATAGAACAGAAACATACTTTATTCATCCCCCAGTGGGGGGAATTCAAAATCAGTCAAGTAGCTCAAAATGTTTTCTCTTTTATAACAGAGATATAAAAGTGTACTTCTGACAGCCATTCTTACTCTTTGGCTTCTCCAAATGTTTCAGGTGCCATTTCCAAACAGTTAGCTAAAGGTCCACGGCCAAAAATCTCAAAGCCCTGCTTCCACTCATTGTTTTCATTTTCCAAATAACAATAAATCATGAATGAACACGGCCATTTTTTTCACCTGGTAAAGCTGCTTCTGCAGCTCCTGAAAATTTTGAACCGCAGCTGTAAATGTGGAGACTAAATTCTCGTCCATATATGCGGAACAGATTAGTGTTGAGACAGTTCAGTTCAGTTTACTTTATTGGTACCCGTAGGTAAACTGGTTTTGCAGTTTAAGAGAGAGATGGGTGTCCTTACATACAAGCTACAAGACACATGACACATATAAACATGGAAACTAAAAACACATATAGGCCTACACAAGAATAAATAATAATACGACCTGTTAATCAAAACCCACCCATCCTGTGCTCGAGGATTTAGGGTTTATGAAGTTTGTTGCATCATGCCTCACATCTGGGTCTAAACTCTTTGATTCCTATAGCCTGTAAGCTAATGGTTATAGCCCACAATGACCAAAATGGATATTGCTATGTTTTGAACCTTAAAAATTAGTCTAAAATGAATGACTTGTCCTGAGGGTGCAGAGGAAGGTCTGTTCAAACTAAAAAGGTCAGTCTTTGTACAGTCTGTGGGAGCATTTCCCCCGTACAGCTGCAGAGGACAGAGCTGGATTCAAAAGGTGAAATGCCATCTTGGTTTGGGGACTAAACTATTTCGCTGTTCAGCCTCTCGCTGCTTTTAGGCGGGTAAAGGGTAAAGATGGAACGGAAATTTAGCTAAGTAGGACCATGGTGATTTGGAAGGAACTCGACTCATTCAAATCTTCTGTCTGCAACATTAAAAAAGTTAACTCACCAACAGGAACTTTTGGTTTTGCCCTGTGAGTCACTTTTGTGTATTTGCTGTGTAAAGTTTTGGTTAATATTTTGCTGACTGAATCTGTTTAATAGGAAAGTCACTCCAGCTGCATGTCGGAAAAGGGAGGAAACAGATTTCTGATGTCTTTAGACGTCATTTGGTTCTAAAATTGCATTAAACAATAAAGAAATGTGTAAAAATGAGTTTAATGTGTGTAAAACTTTAATCTGTAATAACCTTTTCATTTATAAATTCTGAAATTTGCCTTAATTGGATAATGTTTTACAAATGATTCTGAATTGGATTGAAACTAGAATAAAATGGAAGGTATTTAATTGAATTGGATTGAAATGATCATACCTACATTGGACGGTCAGCCTATCCAGGGTGTACCCTGCGTCCTACAGCTGGATTGAGTTGTATTTTAATGGATTGTATTGGACGGTATTCATATTGACTTTACTTTCTCTGTTCAGTGTCCACAGATTACCTTTGTTGTGGATTTGTGCTGGTTTCCTGAGCTGCACTGACTTTGAATTCATTGCTGTGAAATGACGTACAGAGTTGTTGCTACTCTCCATAGGGTTCAGTGTTTTTAGGCCTTTCCAGGTATCTGGGCAGGATGAAAAAAATATTTTTCAGCTACCAATGAGCACCTCAAAAGAAGGGAAATTAGCCACTCCCACAGGCAGTTCAAACTGGTGCTGTGTTCATTATGAAAGACGCTTTGCCATTATGTTCAATAAATATCATGATAAAATGTTATTTAATCCAATGTTCTGGTTTCTTTTAGGCCACAGGTAAATTTTAGGTAAAAAAAATGAGACTAATAACATTCAGCGTAGAATGTGAATGTCTTATTTGACATGTGCACCATTGCTGGTGCTTGAAGATTCCTGCAGTGAGGAGTCCCAGCCAGCAGGTGCCGCCACAGCTGAAGCAACAGCCGCAGGAACTCCCCTCATCACCGTGACCTTTAGCACAATACACTTATGCTGCTTATTGCATAAATGTAAAGAATATTTCAGTGAATATCAAATGAGTTGATCTTATATCGATACAAACTATAGCTCAGACATTATGTGTTCACAGGGAGGCCGACATTTGACCCCTGCAATCCCGTTCTGCCCATATGGATGGAGATAGAGAGACCGACACTTCTGCACATAATATGAGCAGCAAATACACATAAAAATATATGTGTATGAAGGTGCTACTCGCATATGTTTATAACACAGAGACATAAAGACTGTAACCTCCATGGGCCTTTGAATAATGGATGAAGGCTTGGGGGCAGGTGGGAAGGTGGAGCAGAGGCTAAGAGCGTTGGTGATTACTCACTGCAGCCTCAGGACACATAAAGCTGGGGGGAGTGGGTGCTGAAGAGGGTGCAAAGGCTCATTTCACTTCATGAGAAACACATTTCCATACGGCGTATTGAAGGCTGGGATTAGCATATCTTCTGTCAAAGCTAACAGCCTTTACCTTATTTTCTACATTCTGTGATGTGCAGAGGCAGCAGGGGAAGGGTTAATACTGGCCGACTGTGTCGATCAGCGTTCCTCATGATATACATGAGAGGGACAGGGTGAGCGTGTGTGTGTGTGTGTTACACCACATTCAATGGGTTTGATACAAGAGGTCAAACGGAAGTGGGGGGAAAAAAAATCCTTCAATGACTACCAATGTAGGATCTAATTCCCATTGGCAATTACCTGCCAGTTATATGTGAATCATTGCACCAGTGCAGCAGGAGGCTTTGATTAAAAAGGTTATGCTGCAGTGTTTTTACTGCACATTCTTAAGATTTATGTAGGAGGCACAGTAGGCAGCTGGATCTGAATGGTTACTTCTGTTATTGCTTGTAATAAAACACAAACAAGAGCACGAAGAGAGATCATCGTACACCAAAGCCAATGGAGTATTCTGCTATTTCAATGAATGGGATCATGCACCATGAGAAAAGTGTTACAACTTGTTCCCATGTTCTCTGAAAGTCTGCTAGGTGCATAATCTTTCTAACAGACAAACAACAAACAGCAATGATCATATAGCTTTGCTTCAGTTCGTGCCATGGCAAAGGAATCAAAAATACATGATCTACTTTACTGGTGCCTTACCACGTATCTACGCAATGCACGGAGTAATAAAGTTTCAGAAAGGATAGGAAAGTTTTTAAAAAGATGCACATACATTATATTTCATAAAGCAACATCATCATTTCATTACATTACATGCATGCATTCAGCAGACGCTTTCATCCAAAGCGACTTACAAGGAAAAAGGAGAATTAACAATTGAGCCTTTAAAAAAACAATGTCCATCCATCCATCCATCCATCCATCCATCCATTTTCTATACCCGCTTAATCTGCCGGTCGGGTCGCGGGGGGGCTGGAGCCTATCCCAACGGTCATCGGGCGTGAGGCGGAATACACACTGGACAGGTCGCCAGTTAAAAAACAATGTACAATAGACAATTACAATGTCGAGAGGCAGCTAGAGAGAGAGTTCAAATGTTTAGGTCGGCTAAGTGCAGTACAGGAGGTGAAACAAAAAGGGGACGAGAAGCAAGTGAATGATAAGAATAGTTAATGGTTAGTTTGTTATGAGACTCTCGAAAAAGAAGAGTTTTTAAGTACTTCTTTAAGGTAGAGAAGGGGGGCCCTGCCCTGGTAGGTCATTCCACCAACAGGGGACCATGGATGTGAACAGTCTGGAGTGGCAGCGCCAGACGAAGGGAGGAACGAGGAAGCCGAGGGGTAACACGGGTCTGTATGAGAGTGATGAGGTAGGTGTGGTAGATATGGTCATCATCATGAACATAGTCCATTCAATTCTATATCCTTAGCTGAACTTTTTTCTTTCAACAGACAGGTAAGCCCGTGAAATTTCAGTAAGAGTTTCAAGTATCACTCAAGTCTGATCCTATCCTTCTATTGAAATGAAAGCATCCAGTTGAGCGTCAGAAAACTTTGAATGTCGGTAATCTGTTCTAATTTGAAAAATGACAACCTGTAAGTGTTTCAGACCACAGAACGATGCACCAGACTGTTGGAAGTAGTTTGCTTTGTCATCCAGCAGAGGACACTTTTGCATCAACTTGGACTAATACGTAACCTAACTTAAATAAGCTAATGTTGTGTTCTCTATGTTGCTATGGAAATTAAGTCAACTAAAGAGCAAAGTCGGCATACGAGGACAATCACAACACCGAATGATCTGAGAAGTGGAGTTTGGAAGAATTTTTAGTTTCACACTGTGAATGGTACGTCCCAAAAAAAGATAAAGCTATTTGTACCAAGCAGCTGTCTGACAATGCATTACAATGGCAACAAATCCACCTGCTAGCAAAGTATTAGCAAACATATTACTGAGTCAATGTCAGGTTTTCAGCATTGCTATTCTGCATGGGAAGTTATAGTTAGCAGTTAATGCATTTAATTCATCCATCCATCCATCCTGTATCTATACACCGCTGAATCCGTCGATCGGGTCGCGGGCGGGCTGGAGCCTATCCCAGCAGTCAATGGGCGAGAGGCAGGGTACACCCTGGACAGGCCGCCAGTCCATCGCAGGGCCACATAGAGACAAACGAGACAAACAACCATGCATGCTCACACTCACTCCTAAGGACAATTTAGAGATGCCAATCAACCTAACATGCATGATTTTTTTGACAGTGGGAGGAAGCCGGAGTACCCGGAGAGAACCCACGCATACACGGGGAGAACATGCAAACTCCACACAGAAAGGCCCCAGCTGGGTGTTGAACCTGGAACCTTCTTGCTGTGAGGCGACAGTGCTAACCACCACACCACCGTGCAGCCCGCATTTAATTCAATTCAATTCAATTAATTTTTATTTATATAGCGCCAAATACAACAAATGTCATCTCAAGGCACTTAGATAATAAAGTCCAATTCAAGCCAATTGGAATTCAATTAATTGTAATCATAATTATTCATAAAATAATCCAATTCGTTCATATAGAGCCAATTAAAGAATGTTTATTTCAAATCCGTTCAAACTTAATGTTCTGGAAACAGCGACAGCCCTGATGGAAATGCAGCATCATTTGCTGTACAAGTCTTTGACAGAAGAATTCTTTACAAAAATGTGAAGCTCACTTCAAGTAAAAAAGTCAAGTGGGTTTAAAGTTACAACCCTTTGAATGTAAAATGGCACTGAAGAGGCTATAGCTTCGACTGGAAATCAGGTTGTTAATATGGAAAGAAAGCTGTGCCCACGACTGACTGTCTCGCTCACCACTTAAACTGTCTGTGACCCCGCGGCTGAGGAGAGCAAAGAGAGCTGCCAGCCTCTGACCACTGATGCCTTCACATCAACTCCAATAAGGACATCAACAAAACATCAACAGAAATCTCCAAGATACTAACAACAGCGTCGCCTTGTCCTTCTCTCCCATCCGTCACTTCTGAGAAGTGAGGCCTGGGAGAGCATGAGGTGCAGTGGAAGCTCCTGCGGAACAAGGCCATCTTTCTGCGCCCATGAACAGGCCGGCCTTTCAGCCGCTTGCTCCGGCCGCTCGCTGAGCTGTCATGTTTCCACTGCTTCTTCCAGATGTACGATGGGCCTTTTCATTTGAAAGCGGGCTTCAATTAATTCAACCGGGCACTTTCATTAAATCTAACCCTTCCACTGAATCCAGCTCCACCCGTCAGCATGATTTACAACACGCACTAAAGTTCTGAAAGGCAGGTT
Source organism: Odontesthes bonariensis (assembly GCF_027942865.1). Taxonomy (NCBI): domain Eukaryota; kingdom Metazoa; phylum Chordata; class Actinopteri; order Atheriniformes; family Atherinopsidae; genus Odontesthes; species Odontesthes bonariensis. Next base: position 32,236,798 of record NC_134524.1, on the reverse strand, counting down.
GTCAAGTCGCTTCAGAACTCTACTAATCAGCTCGCTGACCCGGGATTAAAGCTGCCAAATGACCATTTTATCTTCCCGACTTATTCAATAACTGCAGTAAAATGAGCATGATTATATCATTACGATAACTTCACCACTGAAAAATGTCTATATCTTAAGAATTGTTCTTTGTGGGACTTATCACAGAGGTACTGTATGTTGGTGATTGAAGTTTAGGTGGTAAAAAGTACTTCCTCCTGGGAGATACATGTAATATGTACAATACTTTGCTGATACTCTCTCTGTCTAAATAAAGAGAGGTGGGTCTTAAAGGTGCAAATTGTAGAAATGATGTGTTAGAAGGTAATTAACACTGAGGCCACTCTCATTGGGATTAACCCTTATTCATATTCAAATACCGATGTTAAAAACTCCCTTTAACTGACAAACACAACATCATGCTGGATAAGCTGCACATATGGCCTTCAATATGCAGCACTGCATAGTACTGGTGGCCAGGGAAGGGATGTTGGGATGTCATAACTACTGCAAGAACGTTAACTGTTCTGTGCTAAGACTGTGAAATAAAATAAAAAATCAAATAAACTTAAAAAACCATAACCGGCTAGTGTCCCCCCATCTTTAATAATACAGGATTGCCATAAATATATGTGCCGTTTAATCACAGACTACATCTCCAACAAAATAATAAAATCATAGGCTGAACAAAAGAAAGACAGGATTTCTCATAATGGACGGAGTGTTAAATTGGCTTGCTCTCTGATCTTACACATTTGTTTTACATGTGTCGCTTATGGGCCAGAACTAGCTGGTTAGCATTCTAACTTAAGTAGATATCCATCCAGATGCCACTCTGGATTTAAAACATTTAATAGATTCAAAAACAATTCTTATTCATCAAAATGCTTAGAAAACCCAGGATGCAGCCATGCAGTCACACTATCTACATGAGTAAGAATCTATTCTTATTCCTATTTTCAGTGTTGGCACTGGGAAGCTTTGTGTCAGCGTTAGTGTGAAAGCTGAAGAGAATCCTAAAGAGTTCTCATCTGACTGAATGACAGGGCGGGTTAGAAAATGATGAGGAAATCAAACTGAAGCTGGAGCTGTTATTAAAAATGAATTCCCAGTCAGATTACTGCTTTATTATGATACACAGCAAGAGGTTTAAGCATTCTCTCTCAAGCATTCCTAATCCATGAATGGAATGGTTAGGTTTTATCAGAAAGCAGAAGATTGGACAGGATCTGCTGCCTCTCTGTGTGCGACTGCTCATCTGTACGAGAAGGGGGACAAGAAAACTCAGATGCATCTGTACAGACGCCTGTGTGCATGTGCCGTATGGTGAGGCTGTGCCAAGGATTAGTGGAAACAAAAGGTGATGTTGGTCGGCGAGGCACAAGAACATGCCCCGCCACAGAGTAGAACTAACTGGATTAGCCCCAGCCACTGTAGGCAAGACTGTCATTAAGGCACCGTGGCCTCGTGCCTCCAAACACACAGATGGGCTCAGAGGGGAGGAGGAAGGAAAAATGGGAAGGTGTAAAGAGAGATGTGGAAAGGGCTGTGTGACAGACGACATGAGGCTGAGGAACTAATGAAAAGACTGAGAGAAAAAAAGACTCTGCCAGAGAGTCAAGGTAAACATGTTGCTGTCAGAAAAGCTGCAGCCACTTCTGGGAAAACCATTTACAAATGTGTCTCCTGCTGGCAGCACAAGCAACTTCCACAACATCCGGATCTACTGTTGACATGATGCAGCCACATGATGCCAAAGCTGGTGCGGTGACATGGCAAGAACCAACCGAATATTAGGCTGGGAGGGTCCTAATGTTTTGGCTCAGTGCCTCAGAGCTTTGAAATGAAATATTCAAACAAAACTACAAACAATCAGGTAACAGCACTCCAAATGAACGTTTTCTGAATTTCCTTTTTTATTTTAAATGAAATTTTGAACTCATAAATCATCAGATATAAAGTGTCTAAAATGTGCAGCAAGAACAAGCAAAATGAGAAGGTTGTAAAGGGAAACATACCGGCCGACCGAGGACGATGTCAAAGCGTCAGGACACAAAACTCAAACTAATATGCTTTAAAAAGTGAAAATGCAACATTGGAACTTTTGTCTGGTGAAGGTCCAGTGAAAGGTAGAAATATAACTGCCTGAAGAAAACACGCAAATTCACAACTGAATATTTATGGTGCAAATATATTTTCTGCATCAATGAAGAAAAAAAGAAAACATTACCAATAATTACAACAAATGTATCTTATTTTGCTTGGTTTGTTTTACAAAGCCAGAATATTCAGTTGGAAAATAAAATAGTTTTGTGTCATTTGTTAATTTTCTATCAAATAACAGCTAATTGAACATCCTCCAAGAGTGGAGATTTTTGCCAGTTGCTGTTTAACCACCATGTTTATCTCCACACCTAAGGTCTCAGTCTCGGGCTACTACGGTTGGAAGCAGCAGTTTTAGGGCTTTGGTGGATAAAGAGACATGCACATACACATAAGTGCACACCTGCCAAGACAAAGAGCTAACAAACAATCCAACTGAAAAAGAAATAAAAAGGTACACGACTGGGACCAAAGATCCCCAAGACAGAAGAGAAATACAAGTTCTTCCCAGTCTAAGGAAAAGAGAAATGGGAAACCAAAGCAGATCTCGACAAAGTACCAGTGAACTGCTCAGCCTCCACAGAAAGATCAGCTTTTATCCAGAGTCAGGGCGAGGTGGGTGGCTGCAGAGGTCAGGGCACTAAGTCCTTTTATGTGGGGTATGACTGCGTAGCTGCAGTCTGTAGTGAGCCCGAGGTCAAATGAGAGAATTGGCAAGTATGTTCATTTAAAAGGCTAATTTGACTTGAGTGACGACAACATGTTGCCCCCCAGTTCAGAGATCTGCAGCCTCTCGCTATCTTCTATTCTACTGATGTGTATATTTATTCATAAATATTTTACTTTAAACATAACCTAAACATCTTCATGGACACCATTATCACGCCACACATGCACTTACTGTCAAGGGCAATAGAAGTCACATATCCTTTGAATAGAATTATAGGTTATTTTTGCCTAAAAATAAACCTAAATAATGGACATACATTAGGAAACTACAACTATTGGAGGAAGTTTCCGCTCCTTTCCATGTCTACACTGCAGGAACAACAGTCAACATTGTTCACAGAACTGCTTTAATAGAGTCTTTCTCAGTTGGAGCTTTCCCAACCATCACTAACTGCACAGTCACTGGTCCAGATGACATAAACGGGTCCTTATGATATCAGTGGTTATGTCACCTTGGCATTTCTGCGGTGCAAACGCATTCAGAGAAAAACCCCTTGAGATTATGTTTTCCCCAGTTGCCCCTAGAAATGTTTGGTCCAAATGCAACATTTGATGTTCTCAATGCCTCCTAAAATATCTCTTCTTACCAAACCTGATTTCAATTAAAGAACAAAAGAAAAATAAAGATCATGGCTTTTTCACCTTTGAATAGAGAACATGTGTTGCCATATATATGGACCAATGCATTCTGGGAAGTACATTTTGTTGGTAATCTGACAGCCCACCTGGCTCGGTAATGGTAAGAGCTGTCCACATTGCTTCTGCTTAGGTGTGTGGGTGGTGTGGGTTATTCACAGGACCAGAAGTCAAATGACTCAAGTGTCCTCTCCAAAGCACCTTGGTTTGATGTTTCAGATAAGTTGATTGAACCTTTACAGAACTGCTTTACAGCAGCTAAAAAAGTCAAGATCATTTGTGTCAAAGTAAACTGAGAAATTAGCTTGACTCTTCAACACTGCTCATTTTAACCACAATGGTGAGATATAATTTTAAATAAAATAATTGTAGAATAGACATTCCTAGTCAGGCATCCTCCACCAGCCAGCACTGCTATTTTTTAATACCAATGGAAAAAGGAGGATGGTCCATATTGGATGGTCCAGCTGCAGCCAGACGAGATAGGCTTGACCAAAAGATTTCAGCAGAACTAAATTCTTATCAAACAGCCATGCAGTCATCATCCAGTCCTGATTACATGTGCATTATAAAAACTTTTTATGCCAGCCCATGGGCTCAAGATCAGCAGGATTCTCATCCTAATGACAAACCCTTTGTTAGAGCACAATAACCCCATTGATGAGGTCAGTAATTCATCTTTGCTTGAGTTGCACATGCTGAGGAAGCTAAAATATTCTACCAGTTGAGTGTCTTTCTGACTGAAGACCGATAGCAACTTTCCCACAACTGACAGAACATTTAAACAGACACAGGGAAACTAACAAACCACGTGACAACGCTGCCAGTCAAAGACCAGCCTCAACTTATTTGAGACAAGTTCAACTCAAGTTTCAAGAAAAATACAGACCAAGTCTGTATCATTGAATTATTTTAGACAATTTAAGTTATGATCTGACTCGAGTTTTCCATTTGTCAAACCTAGTCTCAAAATCTTGGGACCAAACAAACTCATAACTGAAGTAGCTCAAGTCCAGGTTAAATCTTGAGTCCTTGTAGCAAAGTCCAAAACAAAGCTCAAGACTGTCAGATCAAGACTGAAGTGAGTTCTCAAGTAATCATGTTATCAAGTTTCACGACTGACAGAGAAAGTTTGGAGTCCAGCCTCAAGTCATCATGAAATAAACAAAATAAGACTTGACTGAACTTAAGACACATTTACAAGTTCACGTAAGTCGAAGAATTCTCAAGTCAAGTCTCAGACTTTTCAAAGTAAATGTTTGAGGGCAGTGCAATACCATGAGTAAAATGAGCCATTAGTGCAAATGTTGAAGACTTTGAATCTCCATTGAACCACCTACATCCTTAAAAAGGAAAAGTCCAAAACCTAGAATGTTCTGTGTGATCTATTTCAAGGAACCAATCCTCACTACTAGCAGGGTGGGGCTGTACAGATACTTTGCATGCACTGTGATGAAGCTAACAGAAGCTAACACACTACGAGGAAGAGTTAGCACAAGTGAGGTGGAGAAGGCAGATGAGTGCAAAGCCAATGTTCTTGGCTTGAGAACCAAGCCACAGCGACTGGTTGCGAGCTGACTTTGGTCAGGTCGGAGGTTGCTGCCAGCTATGAGCTTGTTAGCTAGCCGGGCTAGCCACGCTAGCAGCTACAAGAGCCAGGACCTCAGAGACACTGAAGCACCACGCTCAGTCTGTCACTCATGAACTTGCTGCGATAAAGGTTAATATGTGAATATGTTACCATTTATACATTATCATTAACATTTATAGATCTTTATTCAGTGAATGAGCAAAAAAGGGATGCATCAGCACATCTTAACATAAAAGATTTTTCTGCAAAAACTTTTAAATTTGAAATTTTGAGGAACACGGATGAGCTTTTAAGGTGATCAATAACTACCAGAGTGTGCCTTTAAATATTTTAGGATCCAACCAATACCATAATCTTCATCTAACATTTAACAAGTGATTTGATTTCCCTAAACAAGCTCCTAAGAAACAGTCATCATGTTTTAGCTGCTGGAAAACTTGTGACCCACTGCATTGTTTGTTCTTCTTTGCTGGACTGAGTAGATTTTACCTGAACTATTCCTGCATGGTTATAATTTAATTTTTTTCCCATAAAAATGTCTTGATCAAGCCCCATCCTGAAGATTGCTCAGTACTGCTAACCCTTGATATCTGTAATGCCTAGAACCATAAAAAACATGACCAAATCCCTAAGGTCAGTTCAACAACAACAACAACAGCATATATGACCCTACAAGATCCTGCGAAGAGTTCAACCCTTAAAGCACTGACATTTTGGGACTTTTAGTAGAGCTTTCAGTGATTTTTCGGAAATCTACAATGTTTTTGATGTGTTAGTCTGCAAGGTACCATCAAGCACACTGTAATGAAATGATTGGATGATGTAAAAAACTGAAATTTAGCCTGTACTCTGTCCTAAGCCTTGCATTGAGTCATGGCCTTGACATTTAATTGAATGAAGAGAAGTTAATGCTCCAAATCCAATATGATGTTGTGTTTCTAAAGTATGATGGGTATATTAGATTGATGTGAGTAGGAAGAATCGGTTGATTCTAAAACACCAAACACACACTTATTTTCCCTTTGAAAGGCAAAGGTTGCACAACATAGTTTTTAACTGTGTTGATTTAAACCTTTCCTTTGGTCAACACTCAGCCAAACACACACACACACTCTCAGCTGTAACACTTCCATTTTACTTTCTAATAAAGTCAGCATGCAGGGATGCATCACGTCAGAAAGGTAAACCTACCAATCAGTGATACTATTAATTCCTCCCGTTCATTTGACGTTTGTATGCAGAAAAGGAATATCGAATCCACGTTTTCTACCATAGATGTCTGATTTCTAAAGAACTCAGCGATGAGCCCTGACAAGTCAGATTTTGTAACACGGTTCTCGCTTTGAGGATATAAAAATCAGAAACATTAAAACTGTTTTTGTCCAGACAAGTAATGTCATTTTAAAAAAAGAAATCCATGCTCAACTTCAACAAAGAGTGTCAAGAGGATGATTTTGTCATTTTGTCAATGATATTTACTTATTTCTATTCCATAAATCCCATACAGACCTAAAGCAAGTATGCTTTAAAACAGCGTTCTAAAAACTGAGGGCTTTTTGGGAAAAGGTCCATTAGAACCTGTTATTTCTCCACCTCTGGCAAAGGAAAACCCAACTGAAAGGCTAAACCCTCAGCTTATAGTGCAGTTTATTGACTTATCAATACATTTGTTGTATCAGGTTCGAATGGGTTAATAATTGACCCAATATTAAGCGGTGATTTCAGGGCACTAAAAAAAAAAAAAATCATACGACTGTCATGCTCATAGGAGGTCGATCCATGTCATTGTTATTCATGAAACTTGACTCATTCTGTTTACTGAACCTAACCTTGGTGTTGGGGCTGTGGGGGATGGTTGATAAAAGTGGCTGATAAAAAGAAAAGGTTTATTGCCTCTGAAACAAATCCAGGTTGTGCTCACTTTCCGCTTGTTCATCTCTCCTTTGCAGTTTGGAGTTTTCCAAAAGAAATACTATAATTACATTTTCCCATCCAGCTGGAGTTACTCCGATACTGTATATCTACCAAGATAATCTTGGTTTAGTGACACAAGAAAGGCAAAGAAAACGAACCTGTGTTTAGCGCTACAGTGTCAGAGTATGAACTTTAATGCACAGTGATAACAGCTACTCAATGTGCCAACTTCACCAGCTTAAATTTCACTTACTGTGCTTTGTTATCCTCTGTCGCTCTTAAATGGTGACAGAGGAGAACAAAGGACAGAGAAGCAATGTTACATTCCGTTTGTATTCTGTGGCCGATTGGTTTATTTAAATGCATTGCTCCCACTGCTGTTAAAGTCCAGTGTTGTATTCAAGATCAAACTTCCTGCAGTCACTGGTAGCTTGTAACACAATATATTGTAGTTCATTTAAAGGTCAACACCAGCATATTTAGTAGAACCTGATAGAGCCAGGATGTATTACCTTAAAAATAACTTAACTATACAAATTCTCAGTTTATCGTGATTACGTTTTTTTGCCCTAATGATGATAATTTTCTAACCCTGTTTAAAGTATTGTTACTGCCTCGACCCAACCAGTGTGTGAGAAAAGTATTTTAGTGTTATTGCTGACTCTAAATGAGAAGTGAAAAAAAAATAGTTGTAACTCAACAATTGAAACAACGATTTAGGATGTGTGTTTATGCCTTTAAATACAACCCATGACAACAACCTGTAAAGTACTACGCCTATAAGGGACGGAGAGAAATACGACTCTAATGATGGTTTCCAAATCAGAGGAAACATTAAGCTCAAGTCTTTCCTTTAACAGGCCACAAAATTCTCATAAGGAGGCCGGACAGGTAGCTGGATGGCAAGTTGTGCAAAGTGCTTGTAGTCATTCATGCATTCATAACGCATGCTCAAGACCAGCATATGACAGCTGTTACAACATGATGGGTAACTACATGGATGCCGTTTGTCCTGTTGCCTTGCTTACATGTAAACATGAAACCATTAGAACAGAATTTTGTCTCTTGCTTGTTGCCATTAAAGCTGCCGTCGGCAGGTTTTCAAAATTCCGAGTCTAAAGTCGGAAAATTCGAACTGATACAACTTTCAGGTCCCTCCCCCTCTGTGGACGAGGTTGTGCACGTGAGTTCACACCAGTGTGCGTGCACACAAGCTGGGGCAGACTCACGCTCAGCATGGAAGACGTGGTTGGTGACTGTTCTGCTCAGATAATAGATAAATAATAAACCTAACATGATTGGTTAAAAACAGCCGGGAGCGCTCGATTTTTGCAAGCACGATTACAGGCTTTAGAGGGAGCTACAGAATTCGGGATTTTTCCTAAACAGCCTATTTAATATTCTACTTCCAGAATCCAATGAAAGTTCAAGCTAATATGACTAAAAAAAAGTTGCCGACGGCAGCTTTAAGCTATAACGTCATTATAACGAATTTAGGTGTCATTACTTCTTTTATCCTTTCTCCGGCAATTGAAGAGGAATTTACATTTTATGTAAATGAATCAAACAATAGAGTTATCTTATTTCATGTTATCTTCTTGGTTGGGGTTACAAAATGATTGTGTTTAGGATTAAATACATTCTTTTTACAACATGACCATCACCATAATGGACACCATTTTTACACCTTACATGCAGTTGCTCTCACAACCACTAGAGGTCGTTCGCTCCATCAACATATTTGTAAGTCATATCTGCCGACATATCACACATGTGATGGTATTGGGAGGAGGACGGTTTCTGTAACTGGGGGTTGAATTCCCACCACACGTTTGAAAGCGCTGCATGTAATTGCGATTTTTAGTTTTTTCTCATTTTGATTAGAGGACTTATCGAAAGCTGCCTCTGCATGAACCTTAAGGCCAAACCCACTGGCTTGCTCAAACATCTTGCTTCATCTAAAGCAGAGAAGCTCTATCGATTCACATATAATCCCCCTTCCCCTCCCCAAGTCCCCTGGGCTTGCTAATGGATAGATCCTCTCATCAATAAATAATCTCTGGCCATCTCTCAATGAGACAGGAGATGCCTGATTAGTGTTAGACTGAGCACTCTCACACCAGCACAGAGCTGTCTCTCCAACCTGTCACCACACATCAATATTGTGCTAATATTGATGTGTAGGCCTGAAACCCAGTGAATGACCGGGTCTGGCGATTCATCCTAGAAACTGTTCCTTTGTCTGGTCTCTGTAAAACAGCGCAGGGCAATTGAGAATATGTATTCAATTCAATTCAATTCATTTTTGTTTATATAGTGCCAAATACAACAAATGTCATCTCAAGGCACTTAAATAATAAAGTCCAATTCAAGCCAATTGGAATTCAATTCATTGTAATTATAATTATTTATAAAATAATCCAATTCATTCATATAGAGCCAATTCAAAAACAATTTGCTAGCTAAGGAAACCAACAGATTGCACTGAAATGTATAGGTTCAGCGCAGTCACTGTGGACACAGTTTACAAAGGCTAAGCAATATTAACAAGACACTCAATTTAAAGGAGAAAAAGAAGCATCGAGGAATCTAAATTAGAGCTACACCATATCAGAAAAGCGTAGGATTGACATTCATGTTGAATGTTGTGATGACAATAAGACTATAAATGTACAAGTGTACATTAGTACTAATGTATAGTGCTAATCTCGTGTATTAACAGGGGCAGCATTTCCTTTTTGCACCAGTGCATGCTGGTTAGTTGTAGAAACAGGAGTGGCATGCACATGTGTGTGTGTGCTATTTCAGGTCAAAATGGCAACTGATGTTGAGATTGCATATATTGATATTGATGACAACAATGATACATTTTTCATATATTGCGTAACCCTAATCTGAATCTATAAAAAGTCTGTTATATTCCTCACTGAGTTGCACAGCCTCTGTCACAGCAGCAGAAGTCTGAGAAGACTTTTAACTTATCTAGACTGTTGCTTGTTTTTAAATTCATTTAAATTATTTTATTTGTTTCTCTTTATATTCTTTTATGTATTTTAATGCTTCTTCCACTGCCTGCTGCAATGCTTTTGTTTTATATAAAGCACTTTGAATTGTTTGTACATGAAATGTGCTATATAAATAAATTTGATTTGATTTAATTTGAAGTTCGTTTCCTGATACATTACATATGCATCACATCAGCCGTTTCACCTTTCCAAGATTAAATACTCATCACCTTCCTTCCCCCTTTCCTCTGCCGGGTTTTAGTATTGCTGCTCGCTCCCTTTCACTGAGCAGCAGAGGAGAAGTTGGTGTTTTAAAACAGGCTGAACAACAGAATCATGGCTGCACAAGGAACTGCCACACCCCAACATTACTGTATCCGCTCCGCCTAGGTCGAAGCAGCGATGCTCTTCAACATAAAAGCAGTTAAGGAAGGATGGTGTGATCATTGCACTCCTGCTTGTTGCCGGGTAAAATGAACGAGCAGGCGGAGAAGATGCTGTCAGAGCCGGAGATGTCGCCTCAGATGTTTTCAGCCAAAGGTTTCCTTTTTGGCGGCAAGAGTCTCGGTCGCCATGGCAACATCAGGGTGTCATCCTCACAGACCATCTGTGTTGGTGTTTGCTGTCCAAAAAGAGAGGCAGCATGGAAGGGTCACACACGCACACACGCACGCACGCACACACACAGACACACACACTTGCTTTAGCACGAAAGAAAGCTTCAGAACACTCACAGAAGCAGAAGGTGGAAAACACACGCACACACACGTACACGGAGAAACAGCCGATGATTTCAATTGGCCTACAGTTGAAATGATGGCCTATAGCATCAGCACAGAGCGTGCACACACACACTCATTAAATATTCCTCATGACTGCACAAAGCTAAAAGCACACTTCCAACTGTTCCACACAGCTGATAATTAGGTCTTTTTTTTGTATTTCTGCACAGAGCAAACACACACACACACACACACACACACACACACACACACACACACACACACACACGACAATCCTTACTGTTGCCTAAACTTAATCCTAATTCTAACAGCCAGCATTGCATGAGCATTCTAAATGTGTAAGCCTCAAAATCTGGATGAAGAATGCAAACTGATTCATTCGACTACAGTCAAGCTGCGTCACAGTATTAAAAGCCCACCGGATCACCTGGACACACTTCCTTCCTCTTCATCCTTTTGATTATTTCCCTGAAAAATCAGACTGAGCAGCAGAGAAGTAACCTTGTAATTGCCAGCTGATGGTGTAATAGTTCTCCGATTAGAGAAGAGTTGACTTTCTATTTATATAGAAATATATATAGAAATAATATATTCTCCTCCGGCAGTGACAAAGATCTCCTTTTTGTTAACGTCAATCAAATTTCATTCCTCCTTTAAAATAAGTGAAAACTGCTGGTTCAATCCCAAAAAGGCCTAAATACAATAGGGTAAAACAAAAAGAGGGGCTTTACATATGACTGTACTCACTGAACAACACTGAGCACTCCATATGATACCATTCATCAAATTCTTACAGGATACTGTAAGACTCTCAAACTGGGGTACTGTGTCCTGATAAGCGACCTCTTGCTGTCCTGTGGATAATCAATATTGCCTGTCACAATCAGAAGTGAAGCATGGTGTATATTGTGCTGTAAAATATGCCGGATCATTCAGAGGAGGAAGAGAACAGCAAAGTCAGCTATAATTAAAAGAGTTTGCACAAATAATGTGACAAGACTAAGAAAAAAAAAACAAGAAAAAGAAGTCGTCTTAATCCAAGAGGGGAACATACCGCAAAATGTCAAAAGGCTACCCTTATTTCTTTACATATAAGCAGTGATTTACTGAAACATGTACAAACTGAAAGGGAAATACAGTAAATAAGGCAAAATAGAGTTTGCACAATTCTAAGGAGCTTTAAAGTGAAAAGCTCTTCTTTGGATGTGGGCTGCCTTTTGTTCCGTTCTCTGCCAACATGATCCCACACTGCTTCAGTGATGTTGAGCTCCGGGCTCTGGGGAGGATTCATCCCTCCATCAGACCTGCTGCCACTGACATTATTTTCAGACACTGTTCATCTGCTGTAAGTAGCTTCTTAGGTTTGCTACTTCTTCTTTTGCCCTCCATTGTCCAATTTTCTAAATCTTTTTAAGGATACGCTGATATGCTGAGATATGCCACGTTTGAAGCTAATAGCACTTACCTTGTTGCTGCAAAAATAATATTTTACATCTGTTCAAATTAGTTCTATTTAGCATTTTGCATAGCAACCAAACAAATGGGAACACATTGTGTGCATTTCTAACTGACAGCCAGTAACTAAGTACCTAAAGATACTATTCAAAATAGGTTTTTTTAAGTTCCCTGCTATGTTTAAACAGCACCAGCTCATCCCTTGAGTAAGTTACCTTTTTTATGCTTAAATGATTCAGAGATCAGTCAATCAGTGAGGCAGCACAGGAAATTGCATTTAATCACTAAAGTAATCAGCTGTTATTCTCGAATGTCATTTACAGTCCTGCTTCTGACAGTCGGTCCATCTGATGGATTGGATGAGCTGGGATGTATGATTAGGTTAGCTGCAGCAATAAAAGTATTTTGCTGCCTTATTTTAGAAATCAGAATCAACACTATAAGTGTCACTAATTGATATGCACGAGGGTGCATAAATATTCGGATCAGAAGATCCAAGCAGAACTTTATCCCCTGACAGTTTGGGGGCTGGGTGTGGAGTTTAACAGCAACCCATGGCACAGTATAACCCAGCCGTGAAAACTCAAATAGCAGAAAAGGCGTCAGGATTTCATCTACACTCCTGTTCAGCTCCCTGTTGTCACACAAACTGTCAACTTTTCTTTATGTAAAGAAGAATATTCTTTCCTCAGATCAGCTGAAACACTCAGTGTATTTAAGTCCAGGTTGAAGACACACCTATTTTCAGCTGCATTTGAATAAAGCTCAAAACTTAATCACATTTTAACTCCTGATTTTATCTATTGTTCTTATTTCTTTCTTTTTTGTTTAAAATTTAAATCATGCTTTTTATTTCTACTGTTTTAATGTCTCTGTAGAGCACTTTGAATCGCCCTGTAGTTGAATTGTGCTATACAAATAAACTTGCCTTTCCTATAGAACTGTGGCTCAGCCACTAAATGTTACTGAAAATGACTGAGCATGTTCTGAAACAGATCCAGATAACGCTGATTCACAGAAAAAGAGCGAGTTCCTTCATCTGCTGAAACAGAAACGCTGATCTCTCTTCCAAACGGCAGAACCAAAAGTCATCAATCTGAGACCTTCCTGCGCTCATCAGAAAAATGAAACCTGTGTCTTTTCAAACCTTTCTAACCTTGGACAAAAAGCCCTACAGGGAGCAAGCCCAGGTACAGAGGGGCTGTGGTGGGAATCCCTTTTGGACCAGCGTGAAGGGTACACCTTTCACTGAGGCAGTGGAAGATTTCAGTGCTGAAAGAGCCGAGCGCACGCTGGAGTTTTCCACTCGCTGACATGATTTTAAGCATCCGTTGGACAGACTACAACAGCAAACATGAGCAGAACACCTCACTCTGGCTCAGCTGCCCTGCACATTGCAAAGCTCAGCTCCCACAGGTCAGCGCAAGGGTGCGTGTTTCAGTGTAAGTATGGGGAGGCTGAGGGGATCAATAATTCACCTATCGATTCTGAGTGCCACCCTGCTGCCAAATGCTTTGCCTCCACCAACAATTCACTTTGCAGCGTTAGCATTACTGACCTGCTTACCTGCTTCTGTCAGCAGCTCCACTTTCTGTTTCCCATTCCAACAGCAGATATAGAACAGAACAAGATACCTGGCTTCTGCCAAGTCTTGCTATCCCGATGAAAAAGTGCCTCTGAGCTCCAGGACTTGGTAACAAGGCGGAAACAAATCAGAATGTTCTGATCTGGTCTCAATAATCGATTTGGGGTCTTGATCATAGCGCAGTTCTAATTGACCGTAATGGGGTCATAGAATGCAGTGCGACTGCCACTTGGGATGTTTGCAGTTCCAGCATTTTCTGAGAACTCATTTCAATACAACCAACTTGATTGGACAATTTGAACACAGTGAGCTCAGCGAGCTCAGGCTCAGGATCAGTGGAAGCAACACAAGCCGGAGATCCTGATGCCGTTGCTTAGCCTGAGTGGTTCTGCACAGCAGTTTCATGGATCTCACACAGCAGAAGAGAAACATGTCCACATTCTTCTGTGTGTTGATGTAAGAAGTACAAAGAATGCAAGAAAAATCCCAAGGTGTTTTTTCGTATCAAGTTGGTAATAAAAAATAGCTTAAGGAACAGCGTGAACAAAGATGGCTTTCCTTTCTGCTCTGTAGAGCGACCCAGGTGTCAAGCATGGTTTCAAAAACTCTGATTTATTTATGGTTTGTTTGCAGCTATATACATATCTGAGACTTGGTATTGGATAATAATTTTAATGACTTTTTATGACTCAGATTGATATCAGGGACACAAAAGACATCCTGAGCAAAAAGTCTTCAACACAGGATATAAACAACAGATACAGTGGTGAAGGATAATAATAAAGAATAAAAAAATGAATAACATTATAGTGGTTCCCCCATCATCCAGCCAAACATACGGTTCTTTAACAAAGTGTGATTTAACCATTATGGCCACAATCCCTCAGTATAGTTGTCCATATCTAATGAAACTCAACTATAGGTGGCAATTAGTTGGGATCAAAAACAAGCTATGAACCCATGGGATGACCTGAAATCCTCTTCTCTTCCAGTGGCCTCTAACATTTACATACAGCCTCTCTCAGCCCTTCTGAAGTCCATTAAAGTGGCAGGAATGACCCGAGGCAGCAGGCATTGTGATTACTGAATGGAGGAGTACATTCTTCATCATTTCTGTCATGCTTTTGTTATTTTATCAGAGATTTTAGGGAACAAATGGTCAATTTGGAAGCAATTGTCCATGAAATTATGCAATGAGAGTGAGCTGATTACAAACTGTGAAATGATAGGTAGAGCCATGTTCTACCATGTGCTAATTTGTTTATCAATGTGGATAACATTCAGTAAACTGAAGAGTCACACCACATGGCTACAGTTCTGACAATTAGCACGGATCTAAAACAAAATAACAGGCTGCTCCACGAAGCTACATTTTAGGTTTTTTTTTGGTTTCTGAATCGACTTAGCCTCCTTCTGCTAGCTTCAGTTCTCTTTAACCACAACAAGCCAACTCATCTGAAATGTAATAATGTTCCATTCTGTCTTTCTGTTTTCTTCAAGCTCCAAGGAAAACACTTGGTTGCCACAGAGAGATAAGGACGGGGAAAATGGAGTAAGATCTGTCCCAGAGTGGAGTGAGAAAAAAGAAGGACAAATGTGACATGTCAGAGTTCATTTGGAGACTGATATATGACGGTTTCTTTTTTTGTTCAACAGTAAAGTCAAAAGATATTTTTTTACATCTGGTTGTCCTTGTATCAAAAACAGAATGCCCTTAAGCAAGAGATTGGGACTTGCACTTGGTCTAACATGGAGTGTGTTTTTTTTTTTTTTTTAAATCTTCTTTTTTAACAACGACTTCTGTCCTGATCATTTAACAATTAAAAAACATCATCACAATAACTTCATTTATAGGGTTACAGGGTATTCTTACATTGTGTGTATATATATATATATATATATATATATATATATATATATATATATATATATATATATATATATATACATATATAAATTAGAATGTCCTTATATTGATACCCCTGAGAATAATTATTTGGTTTTTAAGATTCACAGAAATTTCTTGGCGAACACAAAACAATCTGTGCCATCCTTAGAAGCTGACACTCTGGAGGATGATGGGTGTGTGCATGCCTATGGTCGTGGCTGCAAAAATACAACAATAACCAACATTTCATCTTTCTCAGATGTTATCAATATTCCCTTTAATGAGGCTGATAGGATGTCAAAAATCTCCTGATAGCTGGTGTCTACGAGCAGAGAAATCCATAACAGAAGGCAGTTACACAAAGAGCGAAGAGAGCAGGGACCCACCCTGCCAGCATGTGAGAGCAGCCTCCTCCTACTACTCACTACACCAAGGTGTCCACAACAACAACACACCGAGAGACAAAGAATGAGTCAGGAGGCAGCACATCCAGCAGAGTTGATTCAACTGGTCAACAGTTGAATGAGCAGAGATGCTCCCAAAGCTTTACTCCACAGAAGAAGAGGCTCCAACATTCAGAAAACACAGCACACAGGCACCAAATCACAAAAAAGGGAGAAACTAATTCCATACATTTACTTGTCCTCCACCACCATCTACCTGCTCCACCTCCTCTACCCCCAAGTCTTGCTCCCCAGCTCCCTCACACTCCTCACAATATCAACACCATGTGGCTCTCCATTCATTCATTTACCTTCTTGGGTCTCTTTCTCCGCTGCCCTAGGCCATTAAGGCGATCGCTGGGGTCCAGCCTGTAGTGGGAGTGGTTGTCCTCACTCATCCTGTCCCCCTACCAAAAACAACCGCCAGCTTATTCCTCTTCTTCCTCTCCTCTGTTTTCTATCCACTTGTCTCCACTGTGTAACGAAGCGAGCCGACCTCTCTCCTCTCTGGTCCTCACTCTACGGCTGTGTGGAGTGCCGACCCAGCAAGAAAGGGTGGGGGGGTGGGGGGTGGGGGAGTGGTCGGGGAGGGGGAGCAGGGAGGAGGGAGGGTGCACAATGGTGTTGCCATGGTAGCAGCTGCCACCAGTGTTTATCTGGAAAACCTCGCTGGCGAACCAAAATAGTTGCCACACACGCGGGAACACACAGGCGCATCAGCCCTGCGTGTGTGTGTGTGTGTGTGTGTGTGTGTGTGCGTGTGTGTGTGAGCTGTCAGCGACTGCTTCTCTGGTTCAGACCACAACACAAGAGGTCGCGCAGCAGTGCCAACATGACTGTAACACAGAGATTATCAATATATTGAAAAATGAATAAGCAAAGAAAAATAAAGTATAAAAAAAGATGAATTATCTGTAGGTGGCTTTGGGTAATCATTGCATAGAGACAGGCTACATGTGGTCTTCCAGAAAACCGTACATCTACAGTAATCTTGTTGTACATTTCAGCTTTAGTAGCAGTGTTTCACTGCGATCATCTCAGCCAAAATGACTCTGGGGTGGAAGAGGTGTGACAAATTGAAGGGATTTTCTGGAATCGCTGTTACAGCTGTTGAAGCCATGAAATTCTAAAAAAAACAAAAACACCATAACGCGTTTACTGTACATTTATTTGAATTTGGCTGGGAAAACAGCTTGGATACTTCACTTGAAGGAACATAGCAAGCATTTTGTGTGACCTTTGATTTTAAATAAATAAAATGAAAGAATTAAAAAGATAGTACAATCTGCAATTTGTCAAAGCTTTGTCTGAGTAGCAGGTCAAAATGGAAAGACTCCAGCGGGTATTTGCATCCACTGAGGTGGACATTAAAGTTGTTTGGAAGTTTTTGCTCAATATATTTAAAAAGAAAAGCAGTCTACAGACGGGTCTCCATTCAGAATCCAAGAAAATCTGAAATTATACTTTGGAAAGCTGCAAAAACAAATGTGATTCATACACTTCCATTAACTGGTTTAAAGTGACTAAACTGGGGTGCGTAGTGTTGAGAGGGTTGCTCTCTTCAGCTTCAGTGTTTGTGATTCAGTAGAAGAAGTAGTTCTCCTATTTGGAAGCAAACCCTGAGTAAGGAAAACCAACAACAACTGCAGTGGACATCCCTATAGGACGATGGAGAGAGCAAATTAAACTCTGCTAATATCTGGGATATTACATCACATCTGGGAAGACGCCAGTCGGTCACATGACTTTGTTTACCGGCTCAGACAGGAAACAGCTGGTGAGTCACGTCATTTTAATCTGCGACAAGTCCGATGTGATTTGAAAAGTTGTTTCTATTGCCCCTAATGGGTATCAAGTCCTCCTGGCAACAGGCAAAACAAACAAACAAAAAAAGCATAGAAACTTTGCAGACTCTCACCTTTTCTTATGTCTTTAATGTAAACAAAAAAAAGTTCTGTGGAAATCCAGCTTCAAACCTTTCTGTTGATCAAATAAAGAACTGGCTGACTTTTCCTTTCAGCGTGATGACTTCACACAATATGTGTCCTGTTGTCACTTAAAAACCTCACAAAATGTGTCATATCTTCATTCACATCCTCACAGGCCGACGCTTTCCGGGCAGCATGTGATGTAATGTTTTGTCACAACAGCCTATCAGCAATGAGATGATTCTGACATAACCAGGAGCGAGAATCAATCATGAATATGATGGACCTGTAGGACTACAAGATAAGTTAGAAAGATGTGTTTCTTTTACTTGCTTTTCGCATTAGATTGTGCTTCACCACAAATCAAGAGGCTAAAACCAAACTGTATTTTTGGTGCTTTCAGGACTTCTATAGCACTGCTATGGTGCTCCTCTCTGAAGGGGAAATATTTACTTGCTTTTACATGCTGCAAAAATATTCCAGTAGCACAGGTCATTATACTAGGCCGACACTCACTTCCCGTTCGGTCTGAGCACACCTATAGAACATGACAAGACACAGCAAAGTCTCCCTGTAATGTCCAACAGAAGCTAACATGGTTGGACTTCTGTCTTTTAAAATCATTCAAGGAACTTCCATCCAGTGAGGATTACAGATCCAGACACACACAGCAAATCCACTCTGCTGTCTTTGTTGTCTGAAGGCAGCCAGATTTATGCGTACCCTCGCACCCCTCCCAGTTATCCCCCTCTCCACACGTACACACAGCTTTATGAGTTCCTTTGAAAAAACATTGATTGGCTGGATCGTAATGACGGCCCCAGGGTGTGGGTTCCCAGACACAGCAGGTTGAAACCACATCCCACTGATGATGAAAAACACACCTATGGCTGCGTCTTCTCCAGACATAATGACTTTAACATGAAGCCACCGGCCTCACCCAGCACATTCATCCCAACGTAACCAAAAAACATAGCATGACAATGAAAGCTGCTGAGATACCTTAGATGCCTCATGAATCATGTTACATTTTATCATGTGACAACTTCTCCTAGCCTAGAAATCTAGACGGCCCTAGCGACCACAAATTGAATTTGCTCCCGGGCGCAGTCTAGTCACTTGTGGTCGTTTTGCGAGGCTGAAAATCGAAACTTAATCGGGCCAATCAAATCGTGAGGAGCGGGGTCGGAGGCCGGGCTACCTAGTGACGACAGAGGTGCGACGTTTCAGTGCGTAGTTCCAGAGAGAGGTAAACAATGGCTGCGCCCAGCCAACAGGCTTTCCATTTGGCTTTGGCAGCGAGTCTAGAAGATTTAAATATACAGTTTTCTTTGCGAGACGAACAAATAACTGCACTTAAGTTTTTCTTGAAAAAAAAGGACTTTTTTGGAGTTTTGCCCACCGGGTACGGTAAAAGTTTAATTTACCAGCTTGCTCTGTTGGCAACTGTCGTTTAGTTCCATTCTTCCACATTATTCGCGTACAGGTTCTACATTAAAGCAATACTATGTTACTTCTCAAAAAGCCCATTATGGAGCTCCCCCTACAGGCTTGGAGGTAATGTACGGTTAAGACACTGTCGTAGATCTCTTTATCTTCCTTGCTTCATCAGTCAACGTCTTCTTCTGTTTCTTCGGTGCCTCTGCCATGATGATCGTACTGACAATGTTGCGCTAGCTTAGCCTTATACCTGGGAGCGTGAGAGGGGTCTATTTGTTTTTGCGGTAGGTGTGCCAGAAAGCAAGTCGAAGTACTTCCGCTCAGCTCCCGGGCCGGTCCAGCAAAGTTACATAGCGCAGTTTTTCCAACTCAGACCCCCGAAGGGCATAGGAGACAGACCAATCATAATATTAAAACTCATTCTAGCCGCACAATTTTTTTCAAACTGTTATTTTAAGGTAGAAATGTTACATAGTATTGCTTTAACAGATTGGAGTGCCGGTATTGAAAACACAGGCAAAGTCGAAAAGAAAAATAATATTCTTTCCTGTCTGACATTAGACTACACTCCACCATGTACGTTCCGTCACGCTGACTACGTAATCCTTCTTCATCGCTCTGATTGGTTGTTGCGCCATCCTATTGCGTGGCGTTGAGTGCAGAGGCAACTTAACAGACAACCGTTTATCCCACCCACACTGCTATCCAGCTTCACTAGACCCCTGTACAGCTTTTTGCTGTAGGGGTCTGGCTTGCTAGGCTAAACTTCTCCAGCTTATGCTGTTCCACTGACCACAGAGCACAGAGAACCCATCCAACAACACAACAGCACATACGATGAAGCAGAAGAATGGCCAGCATAGACGGGCCTCACAGTGTCCTTCTGGTGGGTGGATCCTGCAACTATTTCCTCATTGACTTACAAACAGTAAGGACATTTTGTTTGCTTCCTGTTGCTTTTATAACTTCCTTAGCAAGCAACCAAAGCCGCCACTTTGTGAATACCCATACAGTGCAAAAGGCTTGTTTTCAGTTTCTCTATCACAGTCTCATTCTTTAATCACACCTACAGGAACACTTCTCAAACACTGAGGGAGAGCATTTAGGAAAGCTTCTCCTATTAGTCCAGGTATTTCATTCCCTCCTTTCAGACTTTCACAGCTGCCACATACTATCATCTGTCTGCCTGCCTCGCTCTTCAATCACACACACACACATTAGAACATGCTCTGCCAGCTTTTGTGAAAGGGTGTGAGGTGAGTTAAGGTGACTGAAGGGTACATACAGACACCTTCTCCTTTTGGACGACAGCCAGTCTTTAGAGGGGATCAGTTGTGGGCTGAGCAAAGTACAGCAGGTGGTCATTTGATGGCATCCAACTAAAAATACCTCATATATTTAATAAACTCAACAGCTGTTTCAATTCATCCAACACTTGACTTTGCAGATAACCCCAGAAGATAAACCAAGATAAACCATAACATATTAACCTAAATTGGTAAGAATAAAATGTGAGATTTGATGAATTCTTAATCTAAAATCCCCATTAGACCAAAAAGTTCATATGTTCATGTTCCCTAGAAGCTTCTGTCTGGTGCCACTTTTAGGATCTTCATATGCCAGATGCATTGATTAATAATGGTGAAATATCATATTTGTTATGGATATTCTTGAGAAATAACCAAATTGTTATACTCTAAAATAAATGAATAAATAATCCCGAAACAACGGCTGAAACCGCAACAGATGCCCATGGTTTGGTGTGGCTGTAATGTCGACCTGTTCAGTGGGCTGCTGCTGTGCTTTGTATTTTAAGTGAACCAACCCTTGTTCTAACAACTACCATATTTCTAAAAGAGAATTTGCTGCAGATGTTCGTGACTCACAGAGCGTGATCCATGATCTAAATATCCCTGACCTCCGAGTGGATTTTCCACACCAGGCACATTACATTTGCTGACATCATTCATTTGCCCGAGTGATAAAACCATGCAAACCGTCATATTTTTCTCCTCCACAACAGTGACCAGATTTTCATCAGCTTTACGGACCACAATATTCACTTTAACAAATGAAGTATCAAAATCTAAAGGATAGATTGTAGAAAAACTTATTCAGTGTCTTAGACACTTTTCCCGTTTGTTTTAGTGAGATCTTACCATTTAAACACTCCAAATAAGGCAACGGTTTTGGTCATGAATTGTGTGTTTTTTAATGCTAAAATGATTCACAACAAATTGATAATTTAATTACAGAATGGTTCAAACTCTCTCTTTTTCACCGTTTTCTGGATTTGATTAAATTTTTTATGGCAATAAAACCTATATTTCAGCGCCTTATTGATGATAACAGTGCCAAAGGCAAACCTTTGTCTGGGGACATCCTCCCAAAAGGTGGAATAGTGACAAGGGCAGATGGAGGAGAGAAAGAAAAATAAGACTGCTATGATGAGTAGGGATGGGAATTGTTAAGAATTTAGCAATTCCGGTTCCATTATCGATATCGCTTATCGATTCGGTTCTCTTATCGATTCTCATCCCGTTATATATATAGTAAAAATGGCTTTAGTTGCAGTAACACTTTAATATCAAGTATGTACCAACATTTTATCTATTTTCGCCTCTGTCATTTTACTTTTCCCTGCCTCGATGAAAGGGGTAGCTACAGGGAGCCTGCCTCTGGTCCTGCCTCTGGTCCTGCCTCTGGTCCTGCCTCTGGTCCTGCCTCTGGTCCTGCCTCTGGTCCTGCCTCAGAGCCTGCCTCAGAGCCTGCCTCAGAGCCTGCCTCAGAGCCTGCCTCAGAGCCTGCCTCAGAGCCTGCCTCAGAGCCTGCCTCTGACCCTGCCTCTGACCCTGCCTCTGACCCTGCCTCTGACCCTGCCTCTGATCCTGCCTCTGATCCTGCCTCTGACCCTGCCTCTGAGCCTGCCTCTGAGCCTGCCTCTGATCCTGCCTCTGATCCTGCCTCTGAGCCTGCCTCTGAGCCTGCCTCTGAGCCTGCCTCTGGTCCTGCCTCTGGTCCTGCCTCTGGTCCTGCCTCTGAGCCTGCCTCTGAGCCTGCCTCTGAGCCTGCCTCTTAAAAACAAAAGAAAAAGAAAAGAAGAACAAACACGGTCACTGAGAGAGGTGAATAGTTCATCGCTCAGGATCCAATAAGCTAAAATCCTTTGAATCAAATAAAAAAAAAGGATCTTAAAAGACCAATATTTCTGTTTGTATTAAACATGGAGATGCTGCTTTTCTTTCTGTTAGCCAACATGACCTCAGGATAGCGGTAAAGAAAAAGTAGTCAAATCAATGTATCGATCTCCTTTTAAACATGAAAATTCTCCAAAATTTCTTTGTAAAATTGAATTCTACATGCATGTAAATTACATTCCATGACTTCCCTTAGTAAATCCCAAAGCAGTTATTTAATGTGCACCACTGGAAACAGCTGTGGCAGAGGATAGATGATCATTGTGCCCCTCCAGGGTGGAGGTAAATGACTACTGTCAGTGAAGCACCTAACAGTGGTACAGTTTGGGAGAATATTGCACTTTGTTTCCGGTTTGACAAATATCTGTAGTGTAATGTAAATCTGTAGCAAACTTGAATAATGATGGCACATAAAAACTAAATACTAAAAACTAAACCAGTCATGAATCCACAATTTTCAAATAAACTTTAGCAGTGTCAGTCTCTGCTAATCGTGCAAACAAGCACAGGTTGCACTTGATGCGAGCCTTGTGCAATCCATTGCTTGTTTTGTTTCCATGGAAACCACGGCATTTGACGCCCAAACAGTGCATTCTTTATTTTTATGAACACTTGATCTTATAGTGATTTAAACGGGAAAATATTACCACAGCAAAAAGAGGCTCTTTCAAAGCTCCGAACCCATGAAACCAGGGACTTTTTTCAGGCCTGAAACAGGGAGCACTTTCAGAAAATGTGCCATGATGGTCGTAATGGTTTCCCTTTATTCTGTGTCAAAGCACATGTCAATGACATAAAAGGAAAAGAAGAAGAAGAAAAAAGTTGTGGACCATAATTATCTATCAACAAAGTTATGAAACAGTTTGGTCGCCAGAAGAAAGATTGAATAGTTTGATTCTTTTTTTTTTTTAAAAAAAACACAGCTAGGAAATGGTAATTATAATGTAACATCAGCAATATGTTTTTATAGGCAACACAATCATTTCTAATGAGGAACACCAAGCAAGTAGCATAGCAACAACAACACAGACACACACAAGTTAAAAGAGAAGTGGATGAAAATGTGCAGAAATCAAACAATCATTTAAGCCAGTGGTTCCCAAACTTTTTTGGCCTGAGTACCCCCTGAGCCTTCTTGTCACACCACGAGTACCCCCTCACACATACAACGCGTGCGATGATTCTCCAAAAGTAGAGCAACACAGTGGTTATTACATGAAAATCATTTTATTTAATATCCTTAACTTGAACATAAAATTCTCAGGCTTTCTCTCTCTTTTTTTTAACCTCAGTTGAATTCAACATAAGAATAAAAAACATTTTCTTGAAATATAAATAATTAACCAAAATAGCATAAATACTAAATCAAAATAATCTTCCTTTGTTATCTAACTTAAACAAGTAACATTTCTCTTTTTTTAAGAATACATGAACACAACTCATTTCTCTCTCTTTTTAAGATTACATTAACAGGCCTAACTCATGTAACATTCATCACAAAACTGGAGTCTCCTTCATAAACAGTCCTCCATAAAAGTGTGATGCCTTAATAAATAAAAAAATAAAAATAAAAACTCCCCGTGCGCCGCGTACCCCCTGCAGTACCTCCGCGTACCACTAGGGGTACGCGTACCACAGTTTGGGAACCACTGATTTAAGCCTACAGGTGTTGTATTTCTTTTCTGTGTCACTCTTCCTGCCATAAAATCCAGAAATGGCCTCCCCACCTTTCAGTTTGACAGTAATGGAAGTTGGTTCAGTTCAACAATGAGAAGCTGACCTCTTCTAGGTTGGCATAGCTTTGTTCTTTAGCATGGGGGTCAGTCCCATTCACTAAAGTGACTCAGAGACCCTCACATTGGGTTGGCATAGACATAGACTGTAGTACAGCAGAAACAGTGGTTTAGGGGAGCATTAAACCTCCCAAATGCTTCACCTTGATCAGACCTAAAGTCTGTCACTTTCATGAAAGTCTTAATAATAATTATAATGGCTTTCGGTGGCCCACTATTTTCTTCCCTAATTAAGTGCTGCAGCTCAAACAATTTTACAGAAAACAAAGGAAGAGCCTTCCAGTCTAACTAGCTTTACCTCCAAAACTACTCAGACCTGAAAAAGAAAAATGATTTAACCAAACACATCACTTGGGAAGCCTTCAACAATTAACAAAACTGTCAGCCTACACTTGTTCGGTGTGTCACGCAACAAACCCGCTACACGTGCGCCACGCAGTGTGTCCCCGGATAAATTGCTCCTTCTTTAAAATTTGAGCGAGCATGGAGCGATTTCACCGGAGCGGAATCCATTTTTTTGGTGAGTGGGAGCGGAACTGAGAGGAGCGTTTTGGTGGGACTTTGAGCGGTGGAGCGAATACCCATGTGAGCGAGGAGCGGAACTTCTTACCGCTCAGCTCCGTTCTCATGCTGTGGTGCGCAGTAGCTGCCAGTAAATATTAATGCCAGCAGCTTTTTAATTGTGACTTTTACAGTGTGAAAGTTCCAGCTTCATGAATTTGAAACAAACGTCAGTCAGCGAGTGTTTTTTCTTTCACTTTTTAGTCCTACAGTATTGTACAGTATTGCAGTATCTTATGCTCTGGCTCTTAAGCTCAGACTGTGTGTGACTGTATATATCATTGTCCATGATGTTGATTGGTTCATGTGGTTTATCTTTTTAAAGCAACAATAAAGAAATGAGTGAACGTCGAAACAATGTGCGTCTGACTCATTGTTAAATGCACTGACCTGTGTTCTGCAGCACATGAAGGCTGAGATACTGCACCTCCCAACTTTGCTTTCCAGCCTGGCACCACAACATTTTTCTTTTAGGGTACTAAGTCAAGCACCAACAACTCGATAACAACCTACATACACCATAACAAATAAAACAGAAAAAAAAGACACTTTGAAGGAATTGAGGGATGTGTGTGAAGAAGAGAAAGGACAAGAATACACATCCGACTGGATTTAACTGCTGAAAAACCTGCATGAAAGGCAGAATGGTTGAGTAAAAACTGATCAGCTCTGCGAGTTCTTGCTGTTGTTGTGTTGCATTTGCTTTGCTAGGCTCCGTGGTAAAGTTGCCGACATGCGGGTTTAGAATAATTAACAGAATTACTCCCTCTGCTCTGTGCAGGCTGTAAATCAGAGAGCTGATTGTTAGAATCAAACTAACAAAGTATGTTTATATACTTTTACTTAGTGCTCTGTATCATGACTAACAGGAAATACAAAACATAACAGCAGCGTGTTCATCTGAGATTAAAATGAAAGTTATAACCTTATCCTCATCAGATGACGCCTCAGTTCAAGTTAAGACTTGCTTTCCAAGAAGTTCTTCTCACATAAAAACTAGGGCTGGGCAACGCTTCAAATGTTTAATCTAATTAATCACGATTAATCGTATTTGTACGCAAAATCCCCAAATGAATTGAAAAGTAGTGTATAGCTTTTAGCATTTAGTTTTATTTTAAATGTGCTGCCATATGAATGAAAGTGCCATAACATTTGTTGTGCAAACACACTTTTAACATCAGCATCTTTCTGTAGTTTTTATGTAGAAGCCTCGCTCCACTGTCTGTTTCCTTGAATGACTTGCTGCTATCAGTTGTGTGTTTTGCCTTTAAGTGATATTTTAGACTGGAACTACTACGCTGAGAAGACAATTCAACTTGGCAGTGTTTACAGATGACTTTGGTTCTGTCGACTCCGCCGTCTGGAAGAACTTTAAAATGAAAATGGCCGAGTAAAAGTTCCGTACCCTTCTCCATGTTTGGTGGATCCGCCGATTACTTTCTTTTCCTGTTCCACAGCAGCAGACAGCAGACTTTTACAAAATAAAAGCCTGTGAGCAACAGACTTTTACAACAATAAAATAAATAATAAAACCTGCGTTAATGCGCGATAAAATATTTATCGGTGTTAAATAAATAACGAGTTAACTCGCCCAGCCCTAATAAAAATGTTTTTAAATTTAATTACATATCAAAGTCTTGAAAATGTTCAGCCTTTCCAAACTTTCTCTGCTTACCTATAAAACATGGCTCTGTAATGTATCCAGTGTTAATTTCTAAAAGAAAATATGCATGGCTGAGCATGTTCAGGGCTCACACGGAGATTTCTTACACAAACACCAGAAGAACGATCTTTTTTTGGATGTAGAAATGTGAGTCGTATTTCCCTCCTGCGTTTAGGGGCAGTACCTCACATGAGACCATTATGGGTTGTTTTCTTAGGGTATGAACAAACATCTTATATGATCGTATCAATTAGAGGAATTCTTGAAAAGACTGAGCAAAAGCTATCACCAGAATTATTATTAATTATTAACCTACAGAAGGACAAATAACTGTGCATCAGTAATACTGACGATGTGGTTATGCACTCATATTTATTGGCTAATCTGGCTGTATAGACTGTCCAGAGTGAGAACCAACTTAACCAAGTGTGTGCACATACGATGGAATGAGCTTGGTGTGCGTAAGAGTGTGCATGCACGACAACTCTGAAGTAAAGCCTAAACAAGGGACTCCTCTGTTGCACTCCCATTAAATTAAAACACAAAGAAGACATCACGATTATCCACTTTATGACCCAGAGAAGAAAAACTCTTTTCAAACCATTTCCGAGACCAACTTCCCACACACAAGCCTCAGTGACATTGACCTGGCCTGACATCACTTCCATTACGATGCCTGGCTAAGAGGAAAAATATCTGCGGAACACACGAATACACACAAAGACAAAAGAAACTCCCACATTCCGCTGGGCCACTCAAGCTCACACACATTCACTGAAACACAGAGAGGACAATAAAGGCTTCTCAAAGTGATTTAGCGGCAAGAGTCTTAAGAAGTGACTTTGAGGGATGCTACTGTGGGCGCGTCTGTCAAACTTTAACAAGAGCAGGAGACAAATCTGCGATGATGGGCTGGGAACAAGACTGAGTCTGAGTCATCTCCCTGAAATGAGTTTTTGGAACTTGGGATGTCTGGATAAGACCAATTGTGTTAACTCTAAATGGCCCTTTGGTCACTGTTGGATAAACTACAGTACAACACAGTTTAACAAATTTTGTTTTAGTAAAAATGTAAAATGTGAGTTTCACAATGAAGGTTCAAAAAGTGGTCAGCACTGTGTGGTGGTCAGCACTGTGTGGTGGTCAGCAGTGTGTGGGGGTCAGCACTGTGTGGTGGTTAGCAGTGTGTGGTGGTTAGCACCGTGTGGGGGTCAGCACCGTGTGGTGATCAGCACCGTGTGGGGGTCAGCACCGTGTGGTGGTTAGCACCGTGTGGTGGTTAGCACCGTGTGGGGGTTAGCACCGTGTGGGGGTTAGCACTGTGTGGTGGTTAGCACTGTGTGGGGGTTAGCACTGTGTGGTGGTTAGCACCGTGTGGGGGTCAGCACCGTGTGGTGATCAGCACCGTGTGGGGGTCAGCACCGTGTGGGGGTTAGCACCGTGTGGGGGTCAGCACTGTGTGGTGGTCAGCACTGTGTGGTGGTCAGCAGTGTGTGGGGGTCAGCACTGTGTGGGGGTCAGCACTGTGTGGTGGTTAGCACTGTGTGGTGGTTAGCACCTTGTGGGGGTCAGCACTGTGTGGTGATCAGCAGTGTGTGGGGGTCAGCACTGTGTGGTGGTCAGCACTGTGTGGTGGTCAGCAGTGTGTGGGGGTTAGCACTGTGTGGTGGTCAGCACTGTGTGGTGGTTAGCACTGTGTGGTGGTTAGCACTGTGTGGTGGTCAGCACTGTGTGGTGGTTAGCACTGTGTGGTGGTCAGCACTGTGTGGTGATCAGCAGTGTGTGGTGGTCAGCAGTGTGTGGTGGTCAGCACTGTGTGGTGGTCAGCACTGTGTGGTGATCAGCAGTGTGTGGTGGTCAGCACTGTGTGGTGATCAGCAGTGTGTGGTGGTCAGCACTGTGTGGTGGTTAGCACTGTGTGGGGGTCAGCACTGTGTGGGGGTCAGCACTGTGTGGTGGTTAGCACTGTGTGGTGGTCAGCACCGTGTGGGGGTTAGCACTGTGTGGTGGTCAGCAGTGTGTGGGGGTTAGCACTGTGTGGTGGTCAGCAGTGTGTGGGGGTTAGCACTGTGTGGTGGTCAGCACTGTGTGGTGGTCAGCAGTGTGTGGGGGTCAGCAGTGTGTGGGGGTTAGCACTGTGTGGTGGTCAGCACTGTGTGGTGGTCAGCAGTGTGTGGGGGTCAGCAGTGTGTGGTGGTTAGCACCGTGTGGTGGTTAGCACTGTGTGGTGGTCAGCACTGTGTGGTGGTCAGCACTGTGTGGTGGTTAGCACCGTGTGGGGGTCAGCACCGTGTGGGGGTCAGCACCGTGTGGTGGTTAGCACTGTGTGGGGGTCAGCACTGTGTGGTGGTCAGCACTGTGTGGTGGTCAGCAGTGTGTGGGGGTCAGCAGTGTGTGGTGGTCAGCACTGTGTGGTGGTCAGCACTGTGTGGTGGTCAGCACCGTGTGGGGGTCAGCACTGTGTAGTGGTCAGCACTGTGTGGTGGTCAGCACTGTGTGGTGGTTAGCACTGTGTGGTGGTCAGCAGTGTGTGGGGGTTAGCACTGTGTGGTGGTCAGCACTGTGTGGTGGTCAGCAGTGTGTGGTGGTCAGCACTGTGTGGTGGTCAGCACTGTGTGGGGGTCAGCACTGTGTGGTGGTTAGCACTGTGTGGGGGTCAGCAGTGTGTGGTGGTCAGCACCGTGTGGGGGTCAGCACTGTGTGGTGGTCAGCACTGTGTGGTGGTCAGCACTGTGTGGTGGTTAGCACCGTGTGGTGGTTAGCACTGTGTGGTGGTCAGCAGTGTGTGGTGGTCAGCAGTGTGTGGTGGTCAGCACTGTGTGGTGGTCAGCACCGTGTGGTGGTCAGCACCGTGTGGTGGTCAGCACTGTGTGGTGGTTAGCACTGTGTGGTGGTTAGCACCGTGTGGGGGTCAGCACCGTGTGGTGGTTAGCACTGTGTGGTGGTCAGCACTGTGTGGGGGTTAGCACTGTGTGGTGGTTAGCACTGTGTGGGGGTTAGCACTGTGTGGTGGTCAGCACTGTGTGGGGGTTAGCACTGTGTGGTGGTTAGCACTGTGTGGTGGTCAGCACTGTGTGGTGGTCAGCAGTGTGTGGTGGTTAGCACTGTGTGGTGGTTAGCACTGTGTGGGGGTCAGCACTGTGTGGGGGTCAGCACTGTGTGGTGGTCAGCACTGTGTGGTGGTTAGCACTGTGTGGTGGTTAGCACTGTGTGGGGGTCAGCACTGTGTGGGGGTCAGCAGTGTGTGGTGGTCAGCACTGTGTGGGGGTCAGCACTGTGTGGTGATCAGCAGTGTGTGGTGGTTAGCACTGTGTGGGGGTTAGCACTGTGTGGTGGTCAGCACTGTGTGGGGGTCAGCACTGTGTGGTGGTTAGCACTGTGTGGTGGTCAGCAGTGTGTGGGGGTCAGCAGTGTGTGGTGGTCAGCACTGTGTGGTGGTCAGCACTGTGTGGTGGTTAGCACCGTGTGGGGGTCAGCACCGTGTGGGGGTCAGCACTGTGTGGTGGTTAGCACTGTGTGGGGGTCAGCACTGTGTGGTGGTCAGCACTGTGTGGTGGTCAGCAGTGTGTGGGGGTCAGCAGTGTGTGGTGGTCAGCACTGTGTGGTGGTCAGCACTGTGTGGGGGTCAGCACTGTGTAGTGGTCAGCACTGTGTGGTGGTCAGCAGTGTGTGGTGGTCAGCACTGTGTGGTGGTCAGCACTGTGTGGTGGTTAGCACCGTGTGGGGGTCAGCACCGTGTGGGGGTCAGCACCGTGTGGTGGTTAGCACTGTGTGGGGGTCAGCACTGTGTGGTGGTCAGCACTGTGTGGTGGTCAGCAGTGTGTGGGGGTCAGCACTGTGTGGTGGTCAGCACTGTGTGGTGGTTAGCACCGTGTGGGGGTCAGCACTGTGTGGGGGTCAGCACTGTGTGGGGGTCAGCAGTGTGTGGTGGTCAGCACCGTGTGGGGGTCAGCACTGTGTGGGGGTCAGCACCGTGTGGTGGTCAGCACTGTGTGGTGGTTAGCACCGTGTGGTGGTTAGCACTGTGTGGTGGTCAGCAGTGTGTGGTGGTCAGCAGTGTGTGGGGGTCAGCACTGTGTGGTGGTTAGCACTGTGTGGTGGTTAGCACCGTGTGGGGGTCAGCACTGTGTGGTGGTTAGCACTGTGTGGTGGTCAGCACTGTGTGGGGGTTAGCACTGTGTGGGGGTTAGCACTGTGTGGTGGTCAGCAGTGTGTGGGGGTTAGCACTGTGTGGTGGTTAGCACTGTGTGGGGGTCAGCACTGTGTGGGGGTCAGCACTGTGTGGTGGTTAGCACTGTGTGGGGGTCAGCACTGTGTGGGGGTCAGCACTGTGTGGTGGTTAGCACTGTGTGGGGGTCAGCACTGTGTGGGGGTCAGCAGTGTGTGGTGGTCAGCACTGTGTGGGGGTCAGCACTGTGTGGTGGTCAGCACTGTGTGGTGGTTAGCACTGTGTGGGGGTCAGCACTGTGTGGTGATCAGCACCGTGTGGGGGTCAGCACTGTGTGGGGGTTAGCACTGTGTGGTGGTCAGCACTGTGTGGGGGTCAGCACTGTGTGGTGGTTAGCACTGTGTGGTGGTTAGCACCGTGTGGGGGTCAGCACTGTGTGGTGGTTAGCACTGTGTGGTGGTCAGCACCGTGTGGGGGTTAGCACTGTGTGGGGGTTAGCACTGTGTGGGGGTTAGCACTGTGTGGTGGTTAGCACTGTGTGGGGGTTAGCACTGTGTGGTGGTCAGCAGTGTGTGGGGGTTAGCACTGTGTGGTGGTTAGCACTGTGTGGGGGTCAGCACTGTGTGGGGGTCAGCACTGTGTGGTGGTTAGCACTGTGTGGGGGTCAGCACTGTGTGGGGGTCAGCACTGTGTGGTGGTTAGCACTGTGTGGGGGTCAGCACTGTGTGGGGGTCAGCAGTGTGTGGTGGTCAGCACTGTGTGGGGGTCAGCACTGTGTGGGGGTCAGCACTGTGTGGTGGTTAGCACTGTGTGGGGGTCAGCACTGTGTGGGGGTCAGCACTGTGTGGTGGTTAGCACTGTGTGGGGGTCAGCACTGTGTGGGGGTCAGCAGTGTGTGGTGGTCAGCACTGTGTGGGGGTCAGCACTGTGTGGTGGTCAGCACTGTGTGGTGGTTAGCACTGTGTGGGGGTCAGCACTGTGTGGTGATCAGCACCGTGTGGGGGTCAGCACTGTGTGGGGGTTAGCACTGTGTGGTGGTCAGCACTGTGTGGGGGTCAGCACTGTGTGGTGGTTAGCACTGTGTGGTGGTTAGCACCGTGTGGGGGTCAGCACTGTGTGGTGGTTAGCACTGTGTGGTGGTCAGCACCGTGTGGGGGTTAGCACTGTGTGGGGGTTAGCACTGTGTGGTGGTCAGCAGTGTGTGGGGGTTAGCACTGTGTGGTGGTTAGCACTGTGTGGGGGTCAGCACTGTGTGGGGGTCAGCACTGTGTGGTGGTTAGCACTGTGTGGTGGTTAGCACTGTGTGGGGGTCAGCACTGTGTGGGGGTCAGCAGTGTGTGGTGGTCAGCACTGTGTGGGGGTCAGCACTGTGTGGGGGTCAGCACTGTGTGGTGATCAGCACCGTGTGGGGGTCAGCACTGTGTGGGGGTTAGCACTGTGTGGTGGTCAGCACTGTGTGGGGGTCAGCACTGTGTGGTGGTTAGCACCGTCGCCTCACAGCAAGAGAGTTCCTGGTTCAACTCCGGCTGGTTCTTTCTGTGTGGAGTCTGCATGTTCTCCCCGTGTGTGCGTGGGTTCTCTGGGTACTCCGGCTTCCTCCCACAGTCCAAAAACATGCATGTGAGGTTGATTGGTGTCTCTAAATTGTCCCTTGGTGTTGTTATTTGTCTCTGTGTGGTCCTGTGATGGACTGACGGATGGCGAAAATAAATGGACGGAGGCTGGTAAAGTGTTTCAACCACAAGGTTTACCGATTTATCAGTGATATAGTGAAACTACTTTCATGATAACGCTGTGAACCAAGGCAACCATGGTTACTATAACGCATTTTATTGTGAGCCTGGACAACTGACAACATGTTTGTAAAGTCCAGAATAGCTTTGTTGGACCTCAGTGCAAAACGTTGCAATTTCACGAAGAGGGCTTAAGAATAGTAAAATTACAACAATTACAAGGTTCTGCCTTTGAAAGTCATCCATCAACAAACAGGTTATTTGAATTTGGTAAAGGCGAAGGCAGAAAATAAGAATAAACATCAGAGTGGCTTTCAAAGATGGAAATCACTGGTGAAGAACAAATGTCTTTGGAGTGTTGTTTCCTCCAGAACAGGACATTTAGCTTCCTGACATAGATGCAGATTGTTGACATGTGGCTGATGGGTGGTAAGTGATATGGTTGCTTTTCCAAAGGGTTAGTTATTGAAAATACATGGTTTGTCATCATGTCACTTTGAAGCTGGCCTAAACAAAATAATCCTTCTGAAGCAACTACATTTTGTGTTATGGACAAAAGTAGCTTAAACTATTTCCCGGGACAAAACCTAGGTCCATTTTTGGGCATTCTGTCAGCCTACATAATAACTGGTTTCATTTGGTGTGTTTATACTCATCAGCGTTTTGCTGCTCTAAATTTCTAAGCACAACCTGTGTCCCCACCCTTTGTTCCCCTCAAAGAGCCCACGTGCCCTTTCAGCTGGCTGCCTGTCTGGCAGAGAGGGAGGGGGGCATCTGGCTTCGCACCAGGCTCTCTAAATATTTTAGTAGAGGGTGGAGAGGTGGGGGTATGGGCAAGGTCTATGGGGGTGGTAAGGAAGAAAGTGGGGTAAAATGAAAATGGACTTTAGATTGTATGACTGGTGTGCAATAATATGATGTAGTCCACTATGAAAAGACTTTGTTGTATTTTCCCTCCCATCACATATTACATGATAGACGAATTCTCCACAGGTTGTAGAGACCACTGACACACACACACACACACACACACACACACACACACGCACACACACACACGGGACTGAGTGGAGCCCTTTTAAGATTGTCACAGACCGTGAGATGAGAGCCAGCTTCAGTGCAACAAAATAATTCACTGAAGTAAAAGCAATGCAACTGGTGCTGTTCACTTAAGGCTTACTGTAGGTAAATATTAGGTGAGCAGTAGCAGTAATATCAACTCCAAACAAAATGAAATCAACAGAACTGGAAAATGATGAAATGATGCAATCCATAATGTTGCAGAGGCAGTGTAGATGAGAAAAAGGACTCAAAGCTTTAATGCTGGATGGCAAAATGTACTTTTACAGAATGTCCTTATGGATCATGTTTAAATCCTGCAATTATGAGTCAGTTAGAGGACTTGTTTTGGAAGTTTCAGCATGCATCTGGAAAAAGTCTTTGCTTTACCAACATCATCTCTTTTATCAGCCTATTAAAACAAGCAGCGAGCTGAAGGATGTGAATACTCTCTGTTGATAGTCGCTTTTTCACTGTAAATCACTTGGTGATCCATTGCCAACAAAAAAAAATAAAAATACATTGAAAAAGAAGTTATGATTACATCCCAATATACTATATTTCTTCCCTTTTTTTTTCCAAATTTCATTATGTTTTGAAGAAGGTAAACAAGCCAAACATGGTATTTCGTTTTTTAGTGTGAGCACTGTAGATACCGTATTCTGTATCTCCAACACGCCCACTAACAGTGAGAAGTGAATTACTCAGAGGTTAATGAGCTGCAGGGTTTAATTAGACTATTGGCAGCTGTTGATGAACTGAACTGGACAGTGGCAATGAAAAGCAATGATGAGGAATTGATTGATCGAAGTAGCTGATCCATAGCGTCACCGTGCTATATCTGATTTAGCCTTCCGTGCAGGCCAGCCCGATGGCGCAGGGTTATCTATTGATCCATTACAGAGAACATAAAGAAGATATCAGATGATGATTCCATTCTGTCATTTAGATCGGAAAAATTTGATTGAGAGGGTTCCAAAGAAGCCCACTGCAATCTAAACTCTGAGTCATCCTGAGCTTATGAACCCTTTGGCTTGTTCCTGTTTGCACAGGCTCTTCCTCCATCTGCCCACTATCAAAGTCACAAGCAAACTTTGACCAACGTGAACTGACCAAAACCTCAAGTCAGTGAACAGGAGCCGCCGTTGTTGACTGCTGTCACACCCAAAATCTCTTTTAGTCAATATGATGGATCAAATGTGCTGGGGGAGGAGTGGTAAAAACTTTAGGAAGCTTTCATCGCACGACACGCTGAAAAGATTGGCATCTTTTCACTGGTTGTTTTAGACTGGGAATTAGAACCAAAAGCAGCAATGAGAGGCTTGGTGTTTCTTTTGCTGCTGGCCAGCTAAAGTTGTGATGTCATTGAAATGGTAACTTTGCAAAAGCGTAGGGAAAGGCAGACTTTGAAGATTTACAAGATAAACAAGCTTCAAGTGTTTTTTCCAACATATTTTATTCGGGTATACGTCCTAAAAAAAAAGCCCCTTTTTTTGTTAAGATAATAATAATAATGGATGCCATCCATCCCTGCAAAGCTGTCACAGCACACCAAGAAAACACTTGCAGTGTGTTTATCCTGTAGAGCAGTGGTTCCCAAACTGTGGTACGCGTACCCCTAGTGGTACGCGGAGGTACTGCAGGGGGTACGCGGCGCACAGGGATTTAAATGTTTTTTTTTTTTTAAGGCGTCACACTTTTATGGAGGACTGTTTATGAAGGAGACTCCAGTTTTGTGATGAATGTTACATGAGTTAGGCCTGTTAATGTATTCTTAAAAAGAGAGAGAAATGAGTTGTGTTCATGTATTCTTAAAAAAAAGAGAAATGTTACTTGTTTAAGTTAGATAACAAAGGAAGATTATTTTGATTTAGTATTTATGCTATTTTGGTTAATTATTTATATTTCAAGAAAATGTTTTTTATTCCATCCATCCATCCATTATCTTCCGCTTTTCCGGGGATCGGGTCGCGGGGGCAGCAGCCTAAGCAGAGAAACCCAGACGTCCCTGTCCCCGTTTTTTATTCTTATGTTGAATTCAACTGAGGTTAAAAAAAAAGAGAGAAAGCCTGAGAATTTTATGTTCAAGATTAAGGATATTAAATAAAATGATTTTCATGTAATAACCACTGTGTTGCTCTACTTTTGGAGAATCATTGCACGCGTTGTATGTGTGAGGGGGTACTCGTGGTGTGACAAGAAGGCTCAGGGGGTACTCAGGCCAAAAAAGGTTGGGAACCACTGCTGTAGAGTATGGGTGTCTCCACCTGGGCTCCTGCTGAGGCACTTCCTCAGCGTTGCTACAGTTATCGTATCTAAGTGAGTAACCATGGCAACATAAAAAAGGCTTTCACAGCACAGTGGTAGCTCCTGGGTTTCAATCCGAGAGATCAAACAGGCCCAATGTTGTTAGAGGGGGGTGTGGACATAAAAAGAAAGGAGAAAACAAAGAGGAAGAAGAGGAGCAGAGGAATTACTGGAACAAGGGAAGGGAAGGAAAGGAGTGAAAGCAGAGGAAAGTGAAGTGAAAAAGGCTGACGAGAAAGAAATGAAAAAATAAAAAGGTATTCCCCGAAGGCAGCTCCACCTTCTCCCAATCCCTCTCTTCTAATGATTACCCGTCAGGGGAGTTGTGTTTAAGTGGAGCAGCACCTGTTTTCAGAGGAGGTGGTGAAAAGTAGCTGATTCAGCCACGCTGTGTTCAATTCAATACATCTAATTACGGCCACTTCTTTCTCAGGAGGTAACTCTCTTCTAAGTAACTGCGAGAGCAGGAGTTGCCTTCAGCAGGTCGGAAAATGGATTGTTTCACTAAAGTATCCTTAGGAACATCTTCACGGGCTATTCTTTTGAAAACCGAAGCTACTTCAGGTTATCTATGTTGGCTGTTTGTTCTTAATATCAGCACAGAACGGTGCCCGAGTTAAAAGTTTTAAGCTAGGTGATCACACTGTTCAGAGGAGACTGGAATCTCCAACACTGCAGGTAAGGTGTAAAGTGTCAAATCAAAAGACTTGTGGTCTATTTTAGGAAAAGCGATAACACATTGGATACACCACCTCTCCAACCTACAAGCCAACTAACTCCAATCTGCCATCAGTCCTGTGTTTTCTGCACTCTGAACACCAATCATATGCAAGAAAGAAAAACCTCCATCTGAACCTCGCTTTGAACTCTGGCTTTGGACGGAAACAGACCCGAACGCTGACGACAACACAAACGCTGGCCACGGTTTGTATTTATCATGTAAATCTGGTTTCATATTCACAGGTGGTGCAGGGAACCCTCATCTGTCCCGTCTCCAAGGAAACCCTTGCCTGGCAGTCAGTCTGTCTGTTGTCAGGGCAACGGGCCAGAAGGGAACGCTGGAGAGGAAAACACTGAAGACGAGAGGTGAGGATGTGCACACAACAAAGACGGGCAGGGCCACAGACATTTCTTTAGCTATGATGACACCTACATGATGTTAAAAAAGCCCAGACATGGTCAGCCTGGATATGAATATGAAGCTATAACAATACTGACTCCAAAGGTGTTAGAACGGGATCCTCTACCTCTGAACAAACCTGCCCCTTTCACAGGAAAGCCAGTTGCTATAAAAATGCTAAATATCCTTTAATCCCCATTTTTAACAGATTTCATGTTTCCTGTCACTCGTTTTATGCCGCTTTACCCCACCCACCTCCATCGTGTGCAAAACAAGTCCAGGAGCAGCAGGTGGGACAGAATGAGCTTGGCTGGCCTAGTTTTACAGACCTGAGGGGGCAAAGAAGTCTTTATTCTCTTCTGTGGATTGTTCTGCCTAAAATGTGAAATACAGTCAGTGTCTGGAAAATAAATGTGTCCTTTACCATCTCCCACCAAACCCACAGATACTTCTAGATTCCACTCCACTCCATCACTATAGCCTCCGGTAGAAGCCTGGTACTGGTGTACAACACTGAAATCCAGTCTGACCACAGCCAGTTTCCCACAGCTGTTGGATGGAATGAGAATACACTGTGGTAAGACAATATAAATTCTATATCAATTTTGATATAGCTCACTTTGTCACCTTTTTCATCTCTGCTGACTAAAAACAACCAAAAAAACCCAAATTCCTTCAAAAATAAACTGCGAGGCCTATACCATAATACTGGAGTTAAATGTTCTGAGAAAGACATTTTCATTTTTAATCGTATTCATTTGTATGACAATTAACCATCAACAAAAAATAAAATGATAATTACAGGCCTGCTCTGAACTTAGTTCCCTTCTCATGTTTCGTTGAAACACGTGTCGCTGACCTACTTCAAAATGTTGGGTTTTCCAGAGAAAGGTTTAAATATCTGTCAAGAGTGAGGAAGATCAAAGAATCTGAAGAGATGCACTGCTGCAAAGTTTTGATCATTTCATTTGTCCCTATTTCACACCTCACTCCTCACTGTTTTTAAGCGTTTGAAAATGCTATTTCAATCTAAACTTTCTGTTATTTAATATCCAGGCACAATATGTTTTAATGTACTATTACTAAGTGGGCTCTGAGTTAAAGAATTCTATTACAGGTGATGATGTTCAGTGATCACATGTTCAG
This sequence comes from Odontesthes bonariensis, assembly GCF_027942865.1. Lineage (NCBI taxonomy): Eukaryota > Metazoa > Chordata > Actinopteri > Atheriniformes > Atherinopsidae > Odontesthes > Odontesthes bonariensis. Next base: position 32,198,573 of record NC_134524.1, on the reverse strand, counting down.
GACAATACAAATTGAAACAAAGAGCACTGAAGCACACTTCAGCTCTCATTTAATTTAAGTTGGTTAACAGTGCCCTCTTGTGGAGACCGGGTGACATTACACAGAAACAATTTCTTAGGAAGTGAGCAAAGTCACTTATGGGGCTTTTACTTTATATAAAATAACATTCCAAATTATTATTCTGCTAAATATACGTAAACATGAATCCCATTCTGTCTGTGGTCCCATGTAGGACAGATAAATGTGTCAGTATTGAGTCCTCGCCCTCTTCTGACCTTATCCAAGGGACCCATACCTATTGTTACTGTACACTCTTGGCAGAAGCTCACATGACTTGCCAAAGTGTGAAAAGTTTCTATCAAAGACTTGTAGACGGACAAGAGGCGGAAAACAGAGACACTTGCAGCCCCTGACAAAAATAGCCCAGCTGACAGTTCTCCATAAATAAGTGTGTGGAGGCAGCATGGAGCAGTGGAGAGTGAGGGGCATCAGCTGGCCTCGTTGTGCAGAAAAGCCAGCTCCTGACCTGGTGTTGTGTTACTGCTGTGCAGTTTGAGGGATCACATAGTTGGAGCCGCTGTAAAATGACCTTTGACTTAGTTACTGTATGCAGACGGCCAGGCAGAGGCCTAAGAAATCATATTAGCTGGGATTTATTTTTAATTGATATTAAATGTCAAAGTCAATTTATTAATCATACTACATAAACTGGAAAAACAGCTGGCTTTGGCTTTTAAACCAGCTTTATGGGGTGAAATACCCTGATTAGACGTAGTAAAGATAAGTTTTTAAAAGACAATTGTGCTGCCAGGGTTAGGATTAGGGTTAGGGTTAGGGTTAGGGTTAGCGAAACAACAATGCTAGCAAACATCGTCCTGCATGCTTCTACAAAAAACTGCTGGTTGGTTCTCTCTAACTGGACTCAAAAGCTACCACACAGACAGATTTATACCCATCTACAGACATTTGATTACTCTTCATAGGGACATTGAATCATTTACGAAACCTCATTGAAGCCTCAGCTCAGTCAAACAATCTGTATGACTAAATCAAGGTTTCAAAGAGTGCTGTCTGCTGTGATGGAGGTGCCCCCTGCTGCTCTTACCTCAGTGGGTTATTAATATGATATCAATTATGGATAGACCATACAGATGCAAGCAGGAGATGGCTCTCACAGGGCAACTTCATTACAGGGAAGGCATCTGCTAAATTGGCTTTACTTAATACCACAGTACACACACTCATACAACATGATGCACGGGGGGGTGGGGGGGGGGGTGTTCTCAGGGGTCACTGATTAGGCTTGATTCAGTCTGGACCAGCCTATTACAGACAGACTCCATTACAAGGTCACAAACATAAATATTGTTGATCATTCATTCAGACATCATTGCATTAATGGCTTGGTCACTTCAGGTGACCTCCAACAGTAACACCTGAAGACGCTCTGAAACTTGGGATTACTGACCATGTGTCTGTATACCTTGGAGCATCAATGTGCTGTATTTCATATGTCTCCCTCCCAAAAACAACCACGTGGGGTGTTTGTTCACAAAGTATCAAAAAACTTGGAATTACATTTGAGGAATATGCAAACTCTTGTGGTCATGAGAGCAAATGCTTGTGAGTTGTGAAAATGACGTCCATGAGAATGGATTTTAGTCCTAACCATGAGCAATTTCCCAACCCCAATCCAGTAGTCTAGTTACATTTGTTCCTCTAATCAAAAGGAAGTGACAAAACTTTGTTATGACCTGTTCGGTTTACATGTAACCAAGGCAACCAGCAAAATGGTGATGGTGGTACTCTCATAGATATGTATAGAATGGCTAGATGTGTTACGTCTGAGTATAGAACGTCCGCACATGTCGGCCATCTTACCACAGGCAAACTGCCTGGCGGGAGACAGTCAAACCTGAGGTAACCTGAGTTACGGTAAGTGATCTGCTCTGACGCTATTACTCTTATCTCGCAGAAATCTCGACGATTTTACATACGACACATACGACATCTGTGCAATAATTCACGTCACTACTGTGCAATATCTTATCTATTTATGGTCAGACTATGTTCATACAATGTGTAATTAACACAAGTGTAGTGCAATATGGGCAATAACTCAACCATAGTGCTATAACTTATTTTATTTAACTCTCTTTACTTTGTATATCTTGTATAGCCTATATTCATTTTTACACTTTGTATTAGATTATTCTATATTAATTCTATTTTAATTATATATTATATTAATTATTCTATATTATACTGTATTTTAGATTTATATATTTATTTATCCTATGTGTGTGTTTGGAGCTACTGGGGACTTGAATTTCCCTGAGGGAGTCATCCCAAGGGATAAATAAAGTTGAGTCATGGGGCAAATTAACGTGAAATATTTACGTTTTTATTTAAAAAATAAATATGGACTTCGTCTGTAGTTTGATAATTAGCTTACTACTTTGATGTTTATAATAACCTAAACGTTTGAGAATTAAGCAAGTTATGTCTTGAATGTTTGAATGTTTCACCAACAATCTGCGCCATCTGCGGACGTTTGACTCCGTTGACCAGCGACGCGGACGAGACATCTAGCCATTCTATACATATCTATGGGTACTCTTATGAGGAAACTCTAATGACGTCTACTCCAATGTGTAAACACTTTCATACATCCTATTTCCTCTTGCCGCTTGTAGCTGTGGTGCTTTACGATGCGGTTATGGGATGTATTCAAGGGTGAGACCAAACTACCTACATTATCTTTTTAATTGGAGTCATTTGTTGCTGTTATTTTGCAGATACATTCCAAAAGCATCCATTAGCTAGCTCCTACTCTAAAAAAACAATGTCTACATGTTCATGAATTCCCATGACTAGTTTCTTTTAATTCTACCAAAGCATTTTAGGAGCTGGATCTGGGCGGACGGCCTTCATTAAGAGAAGAAAAGCATGGACTGAACCAATGGAAAACTGTACATAGTAGCTGTGGATGTAGAACAAGTTGTCCACCAACCTGAAGGCCAGTGGATGGGTGGGTCCATCTGCCTACGCAGAAAGGGTCACGGAGACTGTTCGCCTTTACTCCCCTAAGATTGGAACTCTGTATCTTGTTTTGTTTTTTATTTTATCCAAATGGTATCAGATTTCCAGTAGGCCTTGTTTTGCTTCCATACTGTCTGAAACTATTGTAACAACAGCATGAATGAGGACTATTTCTGAAGACTGTATGAGTAACTGTTCTTCTGTCTTTCTTTAGTTTGTTGTGCTTTGGTGACAAGTTATTACAGCTGTGGCAAAAGATGCCAACTAGACAGTATTCATCAACAAATGTGGCCAATAATTTGATGTGATACTGGGTTATGAACATTTTCCAAGGGAGAGAGACCCATCCCAATGCTCAGTGAACATCGTTATACTGTAGTGTGTATGTGTAGTGCTTTGAGTGATCAACGAGACTAGAAAGCCTTTGCCACCCACTAGCCATTTACTTGGTATTTCACAGTTAAGATTTTGCAAACCCTCCCCTGAAGGAAAGAGGCTTATTTTGTCTGAAAAGGATCAAACGCCCAGTGAAGAGATCCAGAAGAATTCATTCTAACACCTTTACATTGTGACGTGACAGGTGAGAGCTCTGAGAACACGCTTTACAAGGAGCCTGCAGGAGGCTACCAGCATGTTTTCAACAAATATCTTTCCTAATTGAAAATACTAAAAGAAGATTTGGTCATGTAAAAGCTTTCAGGAGTCATTTAGGTTTGTGCTGTGTTGTCCTTCCCAACCTACCCTGACCCCAACAGCGAAGATTCCAACCACCCAAACACCAACAGTCAATCTCAACACACAGTCCTTCCTGATATTTCCCGTTAATTTAATCCACTATATCACAGAGCAAACAGGATCTGATCTGAAATCAGAGCCCAACCCTTATCAGCCATCGATCAGACAAAAACACTGCTGTCATATAGGCCATAACCCAGTGACACATCTGATGCTGCATTCATATTTAACATTCTACCCTTGGGGTGAAGAAAACTCCAACAAGCCTTCAACAAAAACAGAGTAGCCTCTAATCATCAGTTTTCATGAGCATTTCATTTGCCAAACATCCTAAAATTCAAAGCTACATGGCGACAGGTGCATTTGTGAGTTTTGCAGTGAAACTTCAATGATTGTGTCAAAATGAACAGAAGCAGCTTTATCTGAAATATTCCAAAGAAAGAGGCAATCATGACATGGAGCTATAATGGCACTGAGCAATGATGCCCCAGCATCCTGTTATGAGTCATGAAATCACATTACACCACTATCAGCCACCAAACCTAAAGGTCAGGATATTGGATTTGTTTTAAGAACCTCCGGTAAGGACGTTATAAGCTGTCCCGCTCTATTATCCTTAACTGTAGCAGAATGCCTGCGTCAAGGCTCGTCTGCATCGGCTGTACGTTGCTAGTAGTAACATTAAGATGTATTGAAAAGCCTCAGAGTCTGTTTCCTAGCAGACAGTCCGCTGCCAGAAGCCTCTCCAGACATGCTAACTCAGTAACAGCTCACACACAAATTCTGTTTGAGACCATAACAAAAGAAGCTGCATCAAGAGGGATGATTATCTCTGAGGACAAGTGGCTCAAAAACTTAGCCTGTTAACCTGGAACAAGTCACTTTTGTACAATAAATCCAGGCAATGCTAACTCGGTTGCATAAGATATTCATGTGAATATGAATACAATTTTCTTCACATTCTGGGGTGTACAGTTCCACATCAACTTACCTGGAAGAGAAGAGAAGAGATATGAAATGGTTAGCATGAAAAACAACTGCTGTTTCATTCTTACTGCTTCACCAACATTTCTAATGCTTAAATGAGCATTTGGAAATCCTTGTACAAGTCAGCATCATGACTTTCAGAACACTTTACATGGTAAGTCTAGCCATGCTAGCAGCTAAGTGGGACTCTTACAGGTAAATGCTAACAGCAGCATTTAAGTGGATAGTGACAGTATCTAAATGCAGATGTTCATCGCAGGATGGAAAACCGAAAAGTCATTCACCAGTAAACTACAGTGAGATGTGAACGTTGCATTGTTTGCTAATCTACTACTTTGCAATGAAGGCAGCTAAAACCTACAAAGCTAATAAAAAAATTCCACCTGCTGTAAGTTGTTTAGCTCCGTTTGCCTCTTTCACTCTCTGTGTTCACACATACTGTATCCTAAAACAGCCCAACTTTCCAATAAAGCTCTTCTCATTCACTTATTGCTGTTCTGTCTGTTGTCAGAGGGCAAAAACAAGTTGTAAATTTAAACATCATGTTAACCAGTCACTTTCAGGGTGCTTCCCTGCTCAGGTCAAAGTACAGATTTTAAACAAAAATGAACATTCAGATCTAGCAACAGTCTCTAAGATGAAAAAGGTACCAGAAATATGGGACTAGCACGATTAAACAGAGACCATCCTGTCCTTGGATCCAACCAGCTGTGCTGCTGGTGAGCTGTCAGACCATCCCGTTTTCATTTTAGTTTGAAAGACTCACTTACAGTAGATGTCCCCTGGTAAGCCACGATCAACCATTTTTTAACGCACACTCACGCTCAAAAATTGCAATGTCATTTCTGAAAAAGATTTGATCAGCAATAAGGAGCCCTTTTACAAAGTGATGTACCCGACATCGTCCTGCCACAGGTTTAGTGGTCTGATAAAACCAGCAACCTATGACAGCATAAGTGAGCAAACTGCATTCATTTGTTGATTTTATAACTACTTTTATAACTATCATTGCAAAGCTAATGTTACTCTACATTTTTGTAATGTTTGCCAGTTTACATCATTTTCACTTGTTGCCAAAGTGACACTTAGTGAACATTCGATAAGATAGTGGAACCATTTACCATTTTTTCTAGGCATAAATGGTAGGAAAAAGATGAGCGTAGCCACCATGATGGGACCAACTGGCTTGTAGAGTCCTGCTTTAGTTCAGTTTTGATCCCACTTTGTTCTTTTGAAACAGGATTTAACAAACAAATGGTGGATCTCACTGAAGAGTGTGGAAGCTATGCGCACCTGCTGGGCAGTGACATGTCAATCACAGAGTAGTGCCACCTTAGCCTACCCAGGTTTATTTTAATCTACAAAATGAATAATAGATGGACTTCCAGAAACAAACTTGGAACTTGCAACTGAGGAAAACACATCCTGAGGCAGCAACTTAAGTGAGAACCAAGGTGACCTCCATTAGCAAACCTGCTGGCCATAGAATACACCACTTTTAGCAATTTTAGCTTTTCAACGAGCAAATCTAAAAGTTTGTGTCGGGTTCTTTTCTTTTCTTTTTTCTCTTTAAACAACATTAACATAGTGAATGGCTCCTACAGTATATCTTCACAATGGTATGGAATAGTAAATCTGTACAGCATGTAGGGTCTGGCCGTCCGGTCATGTCCTCACACAAGCTGCACATTCTCCTTGAAGCTTTGGGTTTTACAGGGTTGAGGCATTCATCCATTTTGTTCATACAGCATATGGGCGTGTTGTATGTTACACTCTCAGCTTGTCTGGCTGGAACACAGCGGACAGAATAATGAATCAATGCTTCCTATGGATGAAAATAGAATGAATAGTAAAAAGATGGGCAGCCAAAGACAAAGATAACATTGATTTTTGGGCATGTCACTGCAGTGGCCGAGTCTTTCATTCTCTACCAAGCTGCTATATTAATCTATATTATGTGCCTCCAATGTTCAGACATGAGTGTCCTCCATGGGTTTTAACTGAAGAATAAGGGAAACAAATAAAAGCAAAGCAAAAGCCTCCTAGGACAGTGAGTCAGATGATCATTTAATGAGACAAAATCACAAACAACTCAGAATACATCCAACAAGCACACTTAAGCGCCGAGGCTGATTCCACTGTCTGCCAACTCATCCTTCATGCTGTCATTGTTCCCCATCTGCTGAGTCATGCCACATCCATTAAGAAAGCAGGCGTGCTTTGTGCCAAACAGCCACCAGATGGAAATGGACTCTGCATATTTCCAACTCTTAAATAGTTGTATTATTTAGAGCAGGTTCATGAATAATCTGGGGGTCCTTAATGCAACGCCCTTGTTCGTGTTCCTGCTCAGACTGGACTGACGGAGCTGGAGCTGAGTCATTGTATGACTCGGGCAAATCCCATCTACAGCGTGCACATGACTGTGATATAGGATCAGCGCTGCCAGAGGATGCACAGTCACTGAGCTCTGTTGGTTCCTGACAAAGTGCCTCAAGGTGGCAGCCTAGTACAAAACCAGTCAAATAAGAAAGGGGATGGTGCCATTTCACTGGAGAGTGTGTGTCTAATGACATTTGTGAATGCAATAATCTCCTTTCAAAGAATCTAAGTAGCGAGGAATGGAGAAGTAGCAGGACAGATTGGGTGTGGTTCATGTCCTCTAAGTGCCTGCAGCTCCACAGCTTTCAAGGAAAGAGAGCGACAGGAAGAAAGAACAGACGGCACCAGGCAGAGGAGACACCATTACTCTTTTACTTGATTACAGAGCTTTACAATTGAGCCTGTCATTTGTTTATTCCACTGCCTCACATCTCAGTTATTCATACTAACTTGTGCAGCCATTGTTAACCCAGTGTTTTCCCAATAAAAGAATGTACTTGCACATTCATCGTATAATTTTCATGAGAATCTTAGATCAGTGATACTCACTATTTTTTTCCACAAGAGCCACATTGGCAGAGCAAAATCAAGGGAAGAGTCACTTTTATGACAACATACTAAGTCCCCTTTTGCAAATATGCATTTCTACATATAAAACATCCCACAAAAAAAGAAACAACACAGCCAATACATTTTCAATTAAGACCATATTTGCCTTAATACTGGGATGAGCGGAAGCTGGCATGCATGTCCTTGACTTTCTTCATGTTGTATTTGTAGTTTGTTGTTGTAATCATAGTGAGACATTCAAGATGAGCATGGTTTTTGTGCTGGTTTTTGCCCTTTTTTAATGAAAAACCGATCCATTGTGCCTGCATCTCACGCTGGCTAAAGGAGCTAGCGTGCACTGCGGTCAAGTGTGAGGTGGTTTAAGCGGGCTGCGTTGCCAGGTTTAGCAGTGCCCCCTTTAGGAAATACCATTAAGCCTTAATTAATAAAAATACTTGATACTACAAAAACGCAAACTTAATAAAAATACCTAATACTATACAGTATTTGCTGTATTGTATTTGAAAAAATGTATTGTTATTGTTACCATATTGTTATAAGCTACTATGTGAGTGCGAGCCGCCAATTAAAGCTTGAGGAGCCGCATGTGGCTCGCGAGCCGCACAATGAGTATCTCTGAAGTAGGGGAAGTAGGCAGGCTTGTAAATTCATCATCTCTCTCTCTCTCTTTTTTTTTTTTTTTTCAAATGTGTTTATTTGGTTTTTCTTTAAGCATCATCTCTCTTTAGGTGCGTTTGTTCTGAAAGTGCTAAGAAGGTCTGTGGATGTTTTAGTGTCTCTCTGAGAAAGTTTAGCATCAGGACAATTTGGGACAAGGTTTAAAAATTGTCCAAATATATGAAAAACGGTATATTATTTGGGGTATGTTCATAGATAATAGATTAATCAGAATGTTGCCACATCAAAGAGAAATAACTGTTGGAATAGGTGCAGGATGTGGTTTAGCATTGCTGCTGAAAAGCACCTGGATGGGAGCACATGCTGTTGTACAACCTGCATACACCTTTCAGCACTGATGTAGCCTCTCCCTATGTGCACGTTCTATGGTCCACGTGCACTCATGCATGGGGAACTAAGTGCTGATAACATTTTGGATTATGATTACAATGACTTGGACTCTAATTGGCTTGAATTGGACTGTATTATCTAAATGCCTTGAGATGACATTTGTTGTAATTTGGCACTACATAAATAAAACTAAATTGAATTGAAAATGGTTCCTCTCCTCTTTAGTCCAGACTCCAGAGGATGTGGCTTGCATGATTTCCAAAAAAGAATTTCTAATTTGGATTTTTCTGACCACACAACACTTTGCCTCAGTCCATTTCAAATGAGCTTTGGTCCAGAGACACAGTCCCTTCCACACAGAGATGTCTCCAGATTCCCAGAATCTTTTGCACCATTTATGATCTTATTATTCTGAATTGCTCCACAATTTGTAGATGCAGGTTATTGTTTGACTGCTGAACCTCTACCCATCTTTATGTCTGAGAGACTCTGCCTCTCTGTGGTGCTATTCTTATACCCAGTCATGTTACTGTCCTGTTGCACATTAACCTACTTAGTTGCAATATGTTCCTCGAACTCTTTCTTTTTAGCATCATTTACTTTTCCAGCATTTTGTTGCAGAGGATGCAGCGTTCATGATTCTTAAAAGGAATTTCAAATCTGACCGAAGAACAGTTGTGGTCTGTTCATATATATTGATTATGGATCTAAACAAGCAAATTTTGTGGAAAGTTGAGTTAAACTTAGTTCGGGGTGCTAATAAAAAAGGTATTTTATGTCAATTGTTGCACATTAATTAGAGATCAATTCAAGAATTAACTCATCTGGAATCTGAGCAAGCAGGCCACAGTTTATTACATGCATACAACACAACATGGAGACAAAATGTTTCCAGCTATATCTGTGCTATCAGACAATTAAAAAAAAAAACCTCCTTCCATCTCTGTCGCTTCAAGTGGCCTAAGGCACTCAAAGAGGAGACAATGGGAGAGGCATCAACACACAAAGGTCAGAGGTCACTGGGTTACTTTGATGATTCTGCTCTGCCTTTGTTCCTCTCTGACGTGATAGATGGAGTCCTGCTATACAGAGCTCAAGCACCATTCACAGAGGCCATGTGGAAAAGTGGTGCAGAACAAAAAGTTGTTTAGTCAAGCTGCAGGAAAGAGAAAATCAGGCAGCTTTTAAAGCTTTTAAAGCTTTCTCTGTAGGCATCCAAAGGGACGTGGCAGAGCTGTCATTTCCTGGGTCCCCCATATTGGTCCTGGTTATCTGAATGAGAAACGCAGCACTTTTTACAGTAAATATTGTGGTTATGTGAAAACTCTGATCTGAGACCTCACGGTTTCAATCACAGTGATAATTACTCAGTTCTCAGATTTTTGTGTTACTGAAGTAATTAATTTATATTACAATTAAAAGCAGGAACCATCGTAAAAAAATGTGTTTAGTCAGTAAGTAAAAATAAATACCTAAAATGACTTATTGTATCTATCTTTAAGTTGGTGCTTTTGTCTTAACCACCCTGAAGCGCTCCATCTTTTTTGGAATCAGCAGGAGGTAGTTGGAGTTTCACTCCAGTTTCACACCCAGACTCCCCTCTGGGATCACTTTGGTGTAGTTTAGGCAAAGATCCTGGTTTTACTAAGTCACTAATCTCACGATACGATTCGATACGATTCAATACACTTACATCATTTTCTGGGGGGAAAAAGGGACAGTGTGATTTGACATGAATCGTCGCTGATTGGACCGGTGGTCCGACCTTTGAATCGGAAGGACAACACAGCCAGACAAACAGAAACAAACGAACATGTCACAAACGTGAGAGCTGTGCACTTTATACAATATTTTTATGAACTAATTTATCTCTGTTTTGTATAATGTGACCCCCCGCCTGACTTTTCAATTAAGTTTGTTTTTAAAAAAGAAAAAATTTAATAAATAAAATTTAAATTTAAAAAAAAAAGAAAATCGCTACTCGCGGCTGAAAAATCGATACTTTATCGGGAAACGAAATATCGATATATATCGCAGTATCGATAAAATTGATCAGCCCTAGTCACTATGTGGGCAACTTTTGTATGAAAGCAGAGCACAATCGCCACTCTGCTCAAACTGACAGACTGGCGTACTATGACCCCCTGCTGACTGACAGTACTACAGCAGGTGTCACCCTCTCCTGGTGACAGCAGTGCTTGCCCTCAGATGCACCCAGCTGCCAACTGTTTCCCAAAGGCTGTCAACCTGAGCTTCATCTCTGCGAATGCAAACCACAAAGGGAAGAGAAGCAAGGAGCTTCTGTCAAACACACAGTATTTTGGGATTTTTTTTTTTTTTTTTACAGACAATAACAATGACACCTTCCCCTTGGGACGAGACAACTACGACACACGTAAAAAGAAAAGACTGGATACCTTACTCTACAATTCAAATGTGGAAAGTCTTGAAACAGCCACACTGCAAGTAGAATGCCCAATTCATTTGACAGGAGAGAACATTTGCACAAGCACATTTGGGTGTCTCTGTCTCGATCTTCTTCGTTGATTATTTAACCATCACAACTTCCTGCATTTTATCATCTAAAAGTACATCAGTACCCAAAGAAGGACCGTGCTCGCAAGTATTGAGAGCAAGAAGATAATACAACTGCATCATGGACGGTATACTTTGTTTCCTTTATTGTCTCATTGTAAATTTGTCATTTTCAACACCAAACCTTCAGTGATACGATTGGGACATTCTTTTTCAGATATGTAGAGACATGGTGATACAGCTACATGGTGTGTAGCTGAGGGCATGTGGCCTGTGGAACCTCAGTGGTCAAGGTCGTCACTGGGAGCATATTGTTCTGGAAATTCAAGGGGGAGATATTATCTTTGGAAAAACAAAGGAGAGGAGAGGAGTTGTGTTGGTGTGACATTAAAACTAATACTTAAGTTGGATGTGGAGATGAATGTCCCTCAACATTCCTTTTTTATGTCTGCTACTACTGGTGACAAGTTTCCACTCCAATGAAATGCTGTAGACACTTTAGGAAACAGCTACAGTGCCTTACACACACACACAAAATTTGAAAGAGCTTTATGTTATGTCTATTTTTTTGTCTATTTTTTTGTAATTGTTGCACTAAAGAGAGTGAGGTGTAACCGGAGTCAAATTCCTCGTGTGTGTCCACATACCTGGCAATAAAAAGCGATTCTGATTCTGATTCTGATGTTCAAAGTCAAAAACTATTTGGGGAAATTGGGAAGATCACTGGTAAACATGGTAACATGATCCCTTAGACGCCTTCCACACCCTCTGACTGCTATGTGTCTGCTGACACTTCCAGAATTCCTTCCAAATGTACCACACTTCACCAGCAACTCCATCATCATCATCATCATTTCCATCTTCACAGTCCTGAAAAACTTGGAAGATTCCATCTTCGACATGGAAAATACCAAATCAGCTCCGCTGTAATGGTGAGTGAAACTGCTAACACAAGAGCCTAGAAATCTCTGATCAATAGGAACAAACACAGCTGGAATTTGGCATGATTTAAAAGCTACAGTCACTGTTTTGCTTTACCAATACAATATAAGTTGTCACATGGGGAAATAATCCCAGATAATCATCTCCAACTCACTACAGATGCCCTAAGCTTTATGCAGCATTCTAGTTTCTTGTAGCTCACAGTTTTAGTTTGACTTCATTTTCAGGAGTCTCACAGCTCTCGTTAGCCTTTTGTCCAACAACAAGCACCAATAAACACACCGTATGCTCCCTGCCCAACACCAAACAGCAGAAAAGCAAAGCTGAAAACTACTTGGTGAACACATCTTAACATTAGAGTTAATCTTATCATTATACATGAGGTTTTATTTAAATAGCACCACCAAATCACATCAAATGTCATCTCAAGGCACCTTTAAGATACAGTCCAATTCGAATCCAGTTAAATCAAATATATTAAAGTCTGTGATGGCAAGCCACACAGGGTAAGAGCCACACCCTACCACAATTTCGTTTCTTTAATTTACTTTGTAATTATTACTTTGAATATTCTTTAATTATATAATGTGTTGTAGTTTGTTACTTTATTACCTTGCAGGGTTTATATGGAGTGCACACATATTAACACTGCAAGGTAAATTCAGTTTTATGTTGTATTAATACTTTCTTTCTTTATTGGAGTTACCTGGGTTTGGTGTTTGGGTTCCCCTTCCTGATGGGCAAAAGGTGTGGGTACAGGCTGAGATGCATGAAGTACTGCTGATGGCCTGATTGGACTGAACCAAGGCTTCATGTCAAGTGGGGGGAACTGAAGGGGGTGTTTAGATGTATCTCAGTGGGGTTGTGCAGTAATTATGTGGCAGCCTTTTTGTTTTCCCCTATTGTGTGTGAATGTTTTAGCTAAACAGTGTTTAAAGGGATAGTTCGCCTCTTTTGACATGAAGCTGTATGACATCCCATATTAGCAACATCATTTATGAACATCAATGCGTCCAGCCACCTAGCGATAGCCGCACATGTTACGGTGTTTGCTGCTCGGAAGCAGGGGAGTGCTCGGTCTGCTCTTCGGTCTGCACAGTTTACATTGGGCGCATTGATATCATGGGAGGCAAAAATAGCGCCAAGCGATGTGAGGTCTGACTTTTTCCTGGACAACGATTATGTGATGCAAATGTATCACTCTTTTGAACGCATATTGTTTTGAGAAGCAAGACGCTTTATTTTCGCAACCCCAGCCAACTAGCCGGACTACCTTCGTCAACTCCAAAACTCGGCTGGAACTCTGCTCACAGGACGCAGCAGAGGGTAAGTCAATGTTCATAAATGATGTTGCTAATATGGGATGTCATACAGCTTCATGTCAAAAGAGGCGAACTATCCCTTTAAGGCAGTATTTATGTGTCATTTCATGAGGTCAGTTTTGTTGTCTGTCTGTCTGAGTCCTGTCAATGATGTTTTTTGACTTTAGTATCTTGAGTTGACCTCTTCTATTGGCATGCCGGTTCAGTTGTTGATTTTGTTCATCTTTTTTCATGTTTGGGTAAATAAAAACCCACTTTTGAATTCAACACCTGTGTCCTCCCCTCTGTACTGCTTGGCATCCTGCACAAAGTCCAAACACTCCAATCTAAAAAATGGCAATTAAAAGAAAACGTTGCCTGGCTCAGAAAACCAACACACTGCACGAAGACTTCTCTTCGATTAAATCCCACGTCCTGAAAATGCACGAGGCCACAGTGGAGAGGAAAACTCCCCCTTAACAGAACTCTTAGCAGAACTAGAATCAGGAAGGGTGGCCAGATCCAATACTGCTATTCACACCACTCACTGACCACATATCGGATCCAGATCCCTCAGTCTGATCTTTTACATCTAATTCAATTCAAACCATTCATTTATTATTTATTATCACAACATAAGTTATCTCAAGTTCAAATCCCTTACAGTCCAGTTCATTATAATCCATTTCGATCCAATGCAAATCTGGCTTTTGGCAGGCTACTGCCTCAGTGTGTAGGTAGTAAACCAAACCACTCATACTGTCATTTTCCTTAGGAGGCCTCACCAGGAATGCTAGCCCAAACTGTTTTACTGTGAAGCTCTAAAGACTGTATATATATGTAAGATGTAAAAGTCAGACTACAAAAGAAACAAATTCTGCAGTACAGCTCTGCTTTGATGCTAGTGTTGTGTCAGGCTGAGAGCAGACTGACTTAATGAGGGTGTAACACCTGTAGCTGTGTCTCCTGCTTGCACAACACACTCAAAAAGAGCAGAGAGATTACAAAATGTCTGACAGAAACAAATAGACACCGTGGGCACGACCCCATAAACCTGCATTTAAGGGCAAATACAATAGTCCAGAGCAGCAATGCTATTTCACCATGTCAGATCTGTTTTTGGAAGATTTTTTATATGTATGCTGATTACTTCATGTAAACAGACCATACCATAATAAATACTCTTAAAATCCACAGACAGATTGCTTAAAGCTGTGATAAACATTTTATGACATCTGCTACATTAAGCCTTTGTAGACCAAAAATATGCGTTAACACTGCTAAAACCATAATGTCCACAGTTTGTAGCCTCACCAGGGAGTCCTTGCTTGATGTCATATCCCCCTTTTTGTGACCTGATTCTCAGACTTTTCTCAGTCAACTGTAAAATAAGGGCAATGTGGGCAAAGAAAAAACGATCCTTCAAGATCTTATACCAAAATTAGATGATGTAAATCAAACTGCTTCCATAAAACACACTCACAGGCTGCATACAGCAGGCAGACACTGGAATCGACCCGGAAAGGATCCGTTTTTTAAGGAGTTGACAGAAGTATACACCCATTTACTACAGCTCTGTCACAGAGACGGGGACTCTAAACTTGACTTAGATTAATCAGCAAGTCTTGGCTGAGTGAGGTGAGTGTTGATATCATAGACCTACCAGCTCAATGGCCCATTGAGATCTAACCCTATGAATCCATCTGACACGAGGATTTCAGTCAGATTCCCAAGCTCAGGATTACTGAAGGATAATCCTTTGAAGCAATAAAAGATGAAAGTGAAACATGTTACTGCTGCAACCTAATCCTGGCCAATGTCCTGAGGGAGGATCGCATCTCTTTCCGAGCCTCTACCTCAACGACCATTATCCACTTCTACTCTTTCATTTGCAACTCTACATTGAGAAATACCAAGGGGAAACAGGTCAACAAGCACCAAAGGTTCGTTGAGGTTCCAGCACTGCTTTGATGAAACCGGGAGGAGAACAAACATACAAAGAAATTGGAACGACAGTCTGTGAGATTGTACGCTAATTCTTATGGATTATGTGAATTTTGAGGCTGAGCTGAACACAAAACACAGTGTCAGACTTTGGTTTCTCATCATCAAGCCCTAAAACATGGTGACCATAATAAAGTAGAGAGTTTTGCTGTTGTCAAAGTGAATAGAGGTACTGAGATACTGTAGAGTTGACGTCAACATTGGAGCAAAACTGTCTCCTTCAGCACTGATCATGACTCTCATGAGATGGAGGTTGTCACCAGGTCTGAGATGTGTAGCAAATGACGAAACGCCTTAAAGATGGTCACCAGCTAGGCCTCTCCAGCATCAATAAACCCCTTAACTAAAAAAGAATCAGATCTCGTAAAATACTGATTCAGTAGATTTCTCTCACAAGTCAACATGGCATCATTGGCTGGGTTCAACTGATAATTGAAATAATTCAATACTCAAATAAATAATAAATACTCAATAAATACTCAAGTAAATGATCATATCATTGAGGCCTATAGGCCTCAATGATATGATCATTTACTCCAGCAATGTTTTAAGTATCGCTCTCTAGCTCCTCCCTCGAGTCTAAATATGCTTAATAAGGGTATAACTACTAACTGGTATCAGATTTTAGCATAAAAATGGAATTACATTTGAACACTGACCTCTGGGTTGAATTAACTGTTCGGTTGGCTAAGGTACTGCTGAACATTAGAGAAAAAGGAACTCAGAGTGGGTCCACACCATTACTACACCAGTAATGTGAGTGTCTGAGTGAGTGTCGAACTGATCTAACATGACGTTGACATGAAAATAAAGACATTCTGAATTAGTTTTAAAGAGAGTGCCTCGGATTCTTTTGAAAAGTTGAAAACAACTCCTAAAGATCTCTCTCTATTTTCTCTGTTGTCATCGTCACTGATTTTATTTGTGCCTTTTCCCACCAACTTTAGCTCACATTAGAGACCACCTCTCTGTTTATTGCAGCCATTTGCAATGAGGCCTATACCACCATCTGCTGATCACACTAGACAGCCTGGTTTGTTCCTTCCACACTGGACTGGTTAATAAACATGTAGAAACGTGCCACTCTGACACTTTAGAAGAAGGCAGAGAGAGATCTGGGCCTCCTAAGCACAGAGAAATGACAAAGAGGCTATGAAGCTATGATGGCGATAAGGCTCGGTGTGCAAAGTGACAGGAATATTTCAAATAGCCAACGCTGAACTTAGTGCTTTCAGCTCCTCCATGGCATGGCTACTTAAGGAGGAGCATGTATACATTGTACTTTGCTCCACTTCACGAGCTTGGAGATAACCCATTGTTGCCATGGCAAAGTGTCAGAGAGGGCATCCAGTTTCACCTGAACAAACACCAGAGACCACCATGTCCACCTAAATCTAATGTCATTCAGGTCATTTTATTTTTCTGTTTCACATGTTACAGAGCAGGTTGATGCCCACACTCAGCCCAGTGTCATGCACAGCAGTGATTACAGCTCTTTATAACGGATCACATGCACGACTGAAGTATGTCCAGCGCCATGATGCTGGGGACTATGTGAGAAAATGTTGGTGACATTCTGCTGCTTCTAAATTTCTTTGTGGAAGACCATCACACTTGCACAGATGTTGTCTTCAAGTGACTTGAATGGGGATTTTGTCAGATGATGCTGCACTTTTGAAAATCTTGACTTTTATTAGAGCAGAGCGACTGTCTGGAAAGGCTTTAATCTACAGACTTGACACATAGGATCTGCAATTCAGCCCAGTCACAGTTTCTGATCTGACAAAAGAAACAGAGAAATGATGGAATGAAAGTCTTGTTGGATTTAAGCTGCATTTATAAGTACTCAAACTTTACTGCTTTTACCAAAACCTTTGGACCCTGTACAGTGTTAAAATTGGCTTTGTTCTTAGACATTATGAATGAAATAGTCTCTGTACTTTTCCACGATGACCTAAAGTGATCCAGGAATGGGAAGACAAAACAATTAGTCTGGGAAAGCAGGTGCAGATTCACACACACACATTGTTTGGCTGATCCAGAGAATATGACGAAGCATGTTGAACCTACTCATGTCCAATCATACTCGGTCGAGTGTGATTCCAACCTATGAGGCTATAAACGCAAATGATACCCGGAAATCGAGGCTCAGTCTGACGGATTTCCTGCGGGAGCTCTGTTCCACTGAGCCCAGCGCTGATATGCTTGATGTGTGACTACCAATAAACACTTTATTTAACTTGAGATTCCTCCGCCT
Organism: Odontesthes bonariensis; assembly: GCF_027942865.1. NCBI lineage: Eukaryota > Metazoa > Chordata > Actinopteri > Atheriniformes > Atherinopsidae > Odontesthes > Odontesthes bonariensis. Next base: position 32,180,810 of record NC_134524.1, on the reverse strand, counting down.
TGTTCTTGAGCTTCCATTGAAAGAATCGATCTAACTAGTGCTGGGCGGTATGACCAAAAATACATATCACGGTATTTTTTCACGGTTTCACGGTATATCACGTTTTTTTTTTTTCATGCATAATTAGGTGTTCACAGCATTTTCTACAGATTGAGAACAGAATTAAAAATTAAAATTAAAATTCTTCAAAATAATTCCTTTGTTAATAATTGGTCACACAAAACTTTATTGTGTTAATATTCACATCTTCATTGTAAACAAATTAATAACATAGCTAATTACACTAGTCGGACTGTTCAGCTCTGTTTCAGACTGATACCTCCGGTTCAGGCTGGTCCTCATCCTCAACACGCACGTCTCTTTTTCAATCGCAGAAAATATTTTTCAATACTCATCTGGATTGAAGCAGCAAACATTCAGTGTAAGAGTTTAAAAAACCTACTTTATTTGATTCACAGCTGCTAGTGTTTTGACCTCGACAACCCAACTACATTTTTTATTTTTTTAACGGCAAACTTGCGACTAGTTAACTTTATAAAGAAAGCGTAATTGCTTGTTTGCTATGGGACGGGACGGGACAACATCGTATTAAAAATATAAAATATTTTTATAGGACTTTTTAATGTGTGATTTTATAAAGGTGCACGTGATGCCACCCTTTCGTGAATTTCGCCAGCCGTCTTCTTTCAGTTGAGCTAATCTAACGCGGCGCTGAAGCTAGCAAGCTTCCAGGCATGATCTCGCTGATGGAGACACACGTGGTGTGCACGGAGGGGAGGGGCTGTGTGTGTGTGTGAGTAGGCTATGCGAGAGAGACGCATGACTGACAGAGAAGGAGGGAGAGCAGGGAAAGGAAATGCAGCTTAACGAATACGAGTATTTTTTAAATAGCGTTAAAAATAGACAGTAAACATGCTTGTTTAGAAGCGCAACACTGAAAAGGGTCCCGTCTCAAACAATGTCGCGCGACGCAGCGTTCCCCCCGTTGTGTAATCAAATACACCGGTATGGCGGTATATTAAAAATTCATATCATAATGAAATTATAAACCGGTATTCGGTGTGAACCGGTATACCGCCCAGGACTAGATCTAACAACAGAATGCCTGGGCCTATTTGAGTCCAGATGAGTGTATATATGCAGGGATGATTTGATACCGAACCGAATTTCCTGGATACGTTGGTCCAGTTCCGAGAGCTTTGACTTTGTATGATTTCAGGCGGCCTGACTTGCTTGTGAGTTTCTTTCTAAAAAGTCTGGTTTTGGTCAGACTAATTATTACTATCTATTTTTCTAGAGTCATGTAAATATGCTTACTGTATCCCCCTATGCAATTGCAATGTTTCCACCCATTCAAACTAATTCACTCTAGCATTATCCCTCTCTGGTTTCTCCCTCACCCAACATGCTATTTTTCCGGCAGCCTTACTGTTCTGCACTGAACTCCGTCAGAGTAGTTAGAACCTGTGGCATAAACAGCATTATTGCCTACTCTGGATATCCCTTATTTGGGTTAAAGGGATCAGAAAATGCAGTTTATGTGACATAATCTTATTCAGAGTCAGGTCTTAATCAGATTGATATCAGCATATTGCTGTGAAAGGAAATGTTGCCAGATTCAAACTGAAGTTGGAAATAGAATGGCTGACAAGTCAGTTTGATATAAGAATATATATCTACTGCAAATTAGATGGACCAGGTTCTTCAGTTTAAATATCCTCCTTTAACAACAACCCATAATCACTGAAATATTAATCATGTCTGAGTTACTGTTAGCAGTTATCTCAGGAGAATCAATTAGTGTTTTCAGATCTATTAGGTAACATGTCAGCTTGAACATTTGCTGAAAAAATAAAGATGAAAAGGAAGGCCTCAGTATGTTTATGTCCAAATAGAACAGCAGGGTACAGGAGAAATGCTCTGGAAACAGGGTTGCTGGCTGATACATTGTGCTTTCTGACTCTCGCAAACAGAAGGAATGTGTCAGCTGGGATTCAGCGTGTTTGAAACTCAGTGACAAGATGTTCTCTGTGCACACCCGAGGCTCCGTCCGCTCTGCCCATTCAAACAACCTGACGGAGAATGGCAACAAAGAGCCAGACCAAAGAAATGGCAGGCACGAAGACATATGGTTCTTATTTTTGGCTTTCTATTAACTTGATTTTCCTGTTATGTCACCACATTCAAACATCCATTCTAGTAAGAGAATACCAAAATCAGGACAGGAAAAGGAGACGAGAAAGAGAAAGAGACGGAGGCAACAAGCTGTCTTTCTGGGCAAAGATTCAACCTCAAGGGCTCCTCCAGAGATCAGGTCTGATATCATCTGCTATTAATCCCAAATTCTTAACAACAATCCACACGCACGCACGCACACACACACACACACACACACACACACACACACACACACACACACACACACACACACACACACACACACACACGCACACACACACACACACACACACACACACTCTAAGGATTCCATCCTTTAAAATGTGACCAGTGAACAAACAGCCGTGTGGAGTCAGCAGCATCACTTACACAACACACAGGTAAGGAAGCATGCAAACATACATGCACACGGTCTCATATAAAGCTCCCACACTCTGTGCTATCTGAAGGAGATGAAAGGATTATGCAGCCCCCTGCTACTGAAGCACCGAGGCAGCCAGCCCACCTGCGTGCTGCTTTCTCAGTCAGACTGGAGCAGCAGTGACAGACCTCGACAGAACTGGGAATCTAAAAATCAAAAGTATCAATGATTCTCACTCTGGGCCGTGTAATTGGGATTAAAAGGAAATGTAAAACATGTATTTACGGAGTTGGTCATATCTTAATTCAATTCAATTCATTTTTATTTATATAGCGCCAAATACAACAAATGTCATCTCAAGGCACTTAGATAGTAAGTCCAATTCAAGGAGGGGGGAGGGGGCACTGTAACACCATTCAAAGGATATCTGTTGGAACAGGGAAACACGAGTTAATGACCACAATAATATCACATATACATAAAGAGAGTAAAGTGAGGAAAGGTGTGACAGATGAGTCCCCCCAGCAGGCTGGGCCTATAGCAGCTTAACTATGGGATGTTTCAGGATTACCTGAGCCATCCCTATTCAAGGTAAACACAAGAAACTTGTGCTAACGAAAAAATAATTAATAAAATAAAGGACCAGAGTCAGTGAGTAATTCTCTATACTCCTTATATAGATCTGCTCCTCACACCACAACAACCATCTTTTTACAGCCACAAGCTACCTCAGCCTCTCACCAACTGCACACCAGTCACAGCGGGGCGGGGATGCAAACCCTGGTTCAGGTAGGGGGAGAAATAAAAGAGGTAAGATAAGCGGGAATGGGATTCAAACCCTGGTTCGGGTAGGGGGTAATGAAAGTATAGAAGGTGCCAGAGGTGGAGGCAGAACAAGACACACTAGCAGATACAGCAGACAAACTCACCTAAACAGTCCTATATTCACTAAAAATACCAGCAAAAACAAGGCCATACAACTCACGCTCACCAACTGCACACCAGTCACAGCGGGGTGGGGATGCAAACCCTGGTTCGGGTAGGGGAAGAAATAAAAGAGGTAAGAAAAGCAATAATGGGATTCAAACCCTGGTTAGGGTAGGGGGTAATGAAAGTATAGAGGGTGCCAGAGGTGGAGGCAGAACAAGACACACTAGCAGACACACTATCAGATTCAACATACCTAACTATAAGCTTTATAAAAAAGGAAAGTTTTAAGCCTGGTCTTAAAAGTGGAAAGGGTGTCTGCTTCCCGGACATTTACTGGCAGCTTATTCCACAAGAGAGGGGCCTGATAACTGAAGGCTGTGCCTCCCATTCTACTTTTAGAAACTCTGGGAACCTCAAGTAAACCTGCAGTTTGGGAACGAAGTGCTCTGTTAGGAAAATATCTTACAATGAGATCTTTAGGCCGATTTCAGACCAGAGCGTGGCGTGGCGGCAGCGAAACCACGGCAGTCTTACGCCGGTTATCAGGCGGTGTGTTCAACTTGGCTTTTCACACCGGACAGTCCGCGGTCGCGGTAGTTCCGCTCCAGCCCTGTCTGCAAATCCCACAGACTATGTATTTAACTGCGCATATAGATGCAATAACAATAATAATAATAATAATAATAATAATAATAATAATAATAATAATAATAATAGTAATAATAGTAGCTTTAGGCCTACAAGTTGCTCGTTGTTGTTTTCTAAGAGGGGGTTGGGGGAGGTGTCTCTGAGACAGAAGCTATCTGGCCACTGTTGAAAACACCGACAGTTATCACCAGAGACTTGTTCAGCGAAATGGGTAAGTTTTGTCTTTGCCTTTCCGAGTTGACTATTTTATAACTCCGCAGTGAAGTTTTACATTATTGGTTTATTATTGTTGATAACTTCATTTCATTTATGTTACTCTAGACCGTTGTGTTTACTTCGACAGAAGAAGAGCAGCAGCGCTCCTTAAAACCGGTGGGTGGTCATCACCGTTTCAATGAAAAGTTCGAAGACATGAATACATAGCTGGTTTAATTTCCCCATTCATTTCAACGAGACACCGCCGGCCGCTGCCGTCCAAATTCCGCTCGAGTTCTATTTTCCAAAAGCAGCGCGGGACGGAGGCGTCTCCGCGCCGCTACCGCCCGACTACCGCCGCGTCGGTGTGCAAGGACAGATCTGTTTCCATGTATTTTCACCTCCACCGGTGAAAATCGCTTCCGTTCCGCCACGCTTTGCCGCCCTGGTCTGAAATGGGCCTTAAGATATGATGGAGCTCGGTCATTAAGAGCTTTATATGTAAGAAGAAGAATCTTAAATTCTATTCTGAATTTAACAGGGAGCTAATGAAGAGAAGCTAAAACTGGAGAAATATGATCTCTCCTGTTAGTTCTCATCAAAACTCTGGCTGCAGCATTTTGGATCAAGTGAAGGCTTTTCAGAGAATATGTGGGACAGCCCAATAATAAAGAATTACAGTAGTCCAATCTTGAGGTAACAAATGCATGGACTAGTTTTTCTGCATCACTCTGAGACAAGATGTTCCTGAGTTTAACAATATTACGAAGATGAAAGAAGGCAGTCCTAGAAACCTGTTTTCTATGCGAGTCAAATGATAAGTTCTGGTCAAAAATAACTCCAATGGTTCCTCACTGTAGAACTAGGAGCCAAGGAAATACCATCTAGAGTAACTATATAGCTAGACAATTTCTCCCTGAAACGCTCAGGTCCAAAGATAACGACTTCAGTTTTGTCTGAATTTAGAAGCAGACAGTTCTGAGTCATCCAGGTCTTTATGTCTTTAAGACATGCTTGTAGTCTGACCAACCTATTGGGTTCATCTGGTTTTATAGATAAGTACAGCTGAGTATCATCAGCATAGCAATGGAAATTTATGCCACGCTGTCTAATAATGTTACCTAATGGAAGCATGTATAAAGTGAAAAGAATCGGTCCAAGCACAGAACCCTGAGGAACTCCATGACTTACTCTGGTGTGTGAGGAAGATTCTTCATTTACAAGAACAAACTGAAATCTATCAGATAAATATGACTTAAACCAGCCTAATGCAGTTCCTTTAATCCCAATAACATGTTCAAGTCTGTGTAATAAGATACTGTGATCGACCGTATCAAATGCAGCACTGAGATCCAACAGGACAAGCACAGACACAAGTCCGCTATCAGAGGCTAAGAGGAGATCATTGGTAACTTTCAGCAGTGCAGTTTCTGTGCTATGATGCACTCTGAATCCTGACTGAAACTCTTCAAACAGATTATTTCTGTGTAAGTGATCACAAAGCTGAGCTGCAACTATTTTTTCAAGAACTTTAGACATAAAAGGGAGATTGGATATAGGTCTATAATGAGCTAACACTTCTGAATCAAGAGTAGGTTTTTTAAGTAAAGGTTTAATTACAGCAACCTTAAAAGTCTGAGGTACATATCCTGTCAACAAAGACAGATTGATCAAATCCAATATGGAAGTGTCAATTAATGGGAAAACCTCCTTGAACAGTCTGGTTGGGATTGGGTCTAAAACACAAGTTGATGGTTTAGAAGAGACTATTGCTGTTGTTAGTTCAGAGAGATCAACTGGGCAGAAGCCGTCTAAATACAAATCAGGTTCTAAAGATACTTCTAATGCTGCTGTACTTGATGATACATCACTGATAATAGTGGGAAGGACTCCATCAATCTTCTCTCTGATAGAAACAATTTTATTAATAAAGAAGCTCATGAAATCATCACTGCTGAGAGTTAAAGAAATAACTGGCTCAGCAGAGCTCGTACTCTTAGTCAGACTGGCTACAGTGCTGAAAAGAAACCTGGGATTATTCTTACACAAGCTTGCAGCAGCTATCCCTATACGGACGTTGCATTGACTTCCATTTATTGTGCACAGCCTTCCCCTCACCTTAATCATCACCAGTGTATGCGAACCCTAAACTTATTCTAACTTCAATAACGATGACCAGGACACATTCATTATGTTCAGGTCCCAGCAAGGTCAGGGTCAAGGTCAGAGATTCCAACAAAGAGTTCCTCATGAGGTAACAGAGAAAAGCACATGTGGATGGTGTGAAAGTGTGCTGTGATGCAATTAGCTGTCACAGGGATATCCAAAGCGTTCCATCAGTTTAACTGTTAACAGTTCAACAGCTGCTACTGCAAAACCTGAGGCTGCGGCAACACGCAGAACCAGGCTGGAGTGTATTAAACAGGTTTGGAGAAAGGCAACATACACACGCAGCAAGAAAACAAGCCTCCAGGAACCAAAAGAGCTTCCAACAGCATGTAGGGAGGATGCGAGAAGGAGGGATACACACAAAGGACAGAGCTTGTTGGGATTGGTGATCCCTTTGCACAAACTGTTATGTAGGCTTTTACAGTGGTAGCTTTTTAGAGTAAATTTTCCTTTTGCAGCATCATGGCAAAACAGACTGAAAATAAATGTGTTTTAATGTGAAGTTGCACGTTGAATCGGCCATAGGGTTGTTGCCCTCAGCAGACTCAAAATCCTCAATCTGAAGACCCAGCTCTTTGTCTCTCAGTAACTTAGTTTATTGTATGAGACTGTGGACATTTGTACTGTAGTTTCATCCTTGGCATTAAAATCAACTGCACTTCTTAAAATGAAGTAAAAAAAAAATAATCAGTCAAAATCAGAAGTGGCAGGTCAGACTTATGAAAAACATCAACAAACTGCATCATAATGCCCCCATTTTTAGAAGGAAATGAGTGAATCTCTCACTGTAGCTCTGAAAGCAGCTTTCAACTATTTACCCTAAAATACCTGAAATTATGAGATGACCGAAACAAGAGACATAGTTCAGTACAATAAAGAAATCAAAGAAAAATAAGAAGTTAAAAAAAACCAAAAAAACACAACAACTATGGACATAAGACTGTTCCCAAATGTATCTGAAGGGGAAGTTGATAGTACAGATGAAAGTGAAGGTCCTCTTATATATATAGCTCATTTGGGATTTCTTGAGACTGGTGACATTGGAGAAGGAGACGAAGGAGGAGGAGGGAAGATTGGAAGAATAGATATGAAGAGGGATGAGTTGAGTCGGGATGAGGTGATGGATTACAGAGAGGGGGTATGGATGGATGGATGGATGAATGGGTGAATGGAGGGAAGAGGGAAAGGGAGGGTAGGGTTGATAAAACAAGACAAACACAATTGGATGCGTAGACTAGGTATAAAAAGACTGGTGGGGTCATTAGAAGGGGGGGGGGCTGAGATGTGGCGGGAGAAACCCAGCTTGGTCTGACTGGTCACCGCCAGAGGCCTGATGCTACACCACCTGCCATTCTGCATTTTGCCAAGATTATGTTTGCCACATTGGTCATTGGGGGAAACAAGGTGTGATACAAACACTGTGCCATAACCGTTTATAGCAGCATTTGAGGCACTCTGGACTTACCACAGTCTCTATCCTAAACAGCAGATGCCGATGCTTGGAAAATGGAGAAAAGCACTGAATGCACAAAATGGAGCCCGCTATCGCATCAGCCCCAGTGGCCAGATCAGGCCCCACAAACCATTCTACCAGATGCAGATTTTATAAAAATACTTAAACTGGGAACTTGATCTGAAGGATCCATGAGATGGTGGATGCATTCGGAACTATGGATGAAGTTAATCAGGCAGGTCTCATAGTTTCTCCCAAAAAAATTCCTCTTGTTAACATCTGAGACAGATGGGCGGCCGTGGCTCGGTGGTTAGAGTGGGTCGTCCAATAACCTGAAGGTTGGCGGACGACCTTCACTCCGTACCCCCATGCTCCCCGGAATGGCTGATCCAGTGTATGGCATCTGTCTCTATGAGTGTGTGACCCTGTGCATGTGCATGTGTGTGTTCAACAGGTGCCAACCTGGGTGGGTTAAAAGCGGAGGAGACATTTTGTGTATCACTGTATGCATCACAGTGCATCTGATCTTAATTGGAACTAAGTCATCAGAGGATTAGAGCACTGAATTGGAGGTAAGGAAATGCAAAGCCAGAGTCACTCCATCGAATGAATCTTTGCCAATCTATGTCTCCCTCCAGTGTTTGCAGGTTAATGCAGCCAAAGATAACAGATCTCACCTCAAGTGCAAGCAGAAATTAACATGAGATCTACAGTAATGTAGTTTAATGTTAGAGAATGTACTTTTCTTCAACAGTTCTCCAAAGGGGAAGGCCTCAGCCACACCCAGGCTTTCTCTGGGTTTAAATGTTTCCCCTCAGATGACATCATGGAAACATGTATTATAACATACTGTTGTTGAGTCCAAGTGAAAGAATTTGGATGGGCCTGGTGCAACTGAAAGTCATTACATTTCCACATTCCTCTCACATCCAAAAATAAGCCTTTAACCTCAGATCATTAACTGCAACTGTGCTCATGAATAGAGTAAGAAAACATTTAAGATAAATTTAAGATAACCATGACGCCTAAAGCTTACATTCTCAAAGTTAATCAAAATCAATGTTAAAACCATCTTATGGGCATACTGGTGGCATATCAGAGCTAAACATAAATCTGTCTGTCTATCATCCCTCAAGAAATAACTAATGTAAACTACAAAAAAGTTTTACAAAAAAATCCAAACAAGGAAAAAAACATAGTGAGTAAATTCCCAAACATGCCATTAAGATAGTAGCAACTGCGGTGCATGTGTGTGGTCAACCAGTTTGGAAAACTAAACACTGGACGCTGATCGAATTGACCGTGTCATTTCTAAGCTACATCTCGTAGATAAAGGCCTCATCAGAGTTCTTGATATGCTGTGTGTTGGATACAGAGTGTCTTTGGGTTATATCGGAGGCTCAAACCAGAAATATCCATCTATAAATTGCCACAGCTCTTAGAGAAGATCTGAAACATTCATGACAAATTCGCTGGGGCAATTAAACCAGAAAAATGAACCCCACGTAGTTCAAAGCAAGGTTGTGTCATCTTGCTTTTAGTTGCCTGAAACACTGGATCCAGTCAAACTGCCATTTTTGGTTGGATTCCTAACTAACCTGGAATTATCCTGGCTGCAAAAAATAAGAGCTGGTTGATTTCTCCAAATGCTAGAAAAGCAGGAAACACGGAACAACTCCTGATGTTACAATAATAAACTGAATGCTAATTTTGTACCAATTTCTTTTATAATTCTTTAAAACTGCACTGCTTTGGCAGTGGAATCATATGTTGCTGGTTTGTCCACACGATTCAACACAGCACATAGTTTGCATCACAGCAGAACCACATGAAGGTTGCCTTTTTTTAAATCCTTAAATGTTCTTCCTCATCTTTCCTGTCACATGACATATGCCATCTCTTGATTACTGCTCAGATCACTCAAAATTACACACTCACACAACACAAGGTGCACGTTCCTCTATTCACATTCTGAGAAACATCCAGTATGGGTGGTGTGAGGTTCGGTTTCTTGCCCAACATGCTGACATACAGACTGGGGAAGGTGGTGTTTGAACGTTGGGATTGATAGAAGATCATTTCATTTCCTGAGCCATGGATGCCACAAGGGCATAAAAAAGAGCTGCCTGATCAAAAAGGCAGTCGGGGGGGGGGTTAGACTGCTGAAATCTGTCTCTTTCTATAATACACATAAGTGCTGTCTTTGTCCCCTGGAGGCTGACCATCCCTGAACACACAAGACAAGCATTCAGACTTCTAACACATACAAACACTACAGGTCTATACTGTGGATTTGATTCTATCAGTGCGGTGGTCATTTGTGCACTTCACATGCCCTGCTTGTCCTCCATTACACAACAGGTACTAAAATAGACCCACATAGAGACTTTGTGAACCACCCAGGTGGCGCAGCATTGGCATGCCACCAATGTGACACATGCCCACAGCCCAGTGCCTGGAAGGCTATCTTACAGTCTCTCTAATATGCTGTGAGGGACTGCAGGCTCCTGCCCACGAGTGAGTCACTGGGCAGCTGCAGAGAACACAAGGCAGGGAAGGTGCCTCCACCTCAAAATGTGGAGGTTAAACCAAAGACCTTGTGATTGGTTCTAATCTGTTGAACTCTGGATAGAATATATAACCTCAAGAGCAAAGGTTCATAACATGATTTCAAGTTCAGTTTAAATCTATCAGATAACACTCCCCCCTGATTTTGACTGTGATGGATCAGGTGGTTGAGTAATTGTCTTCCAATCGTAAAATTGCAGGTTTGATCCCCTGCACATGTTGAAACGTCCTTGGTAGGGATGCACCGATACCGATACTGGAATCGGGTATCGGGCCGATACTATTCTAATATACTCGAACTCGTTAAAGTTAACCGATACAAGGGCTGGGCGATATGGACCAAAAGTCCATCCATCCATCCATCCATTATCTTCCGCTGGTCCGGGGATCGGGTCGCGGGGGCAGCAGCTTGAGCAAAGAGACCCAGACGTCCCTGTCCTCAGCCACTTCCTCCAGCTCTTCTGGGGTCATATCTCAAAGTCATATCTCGATATATTTAGGTTGAATATCGATATACGATATATATCCCGATATTTTTTTACGCAAAGTGAGAGCTGTGATATGAAATGCTCAGTCAAAGTCAAAGCTAAATACGAGTACTTTTATTGAAAACTCACTATAAAATGTAAACACTGTATAACAAAGCTCCGTAAGGTGCATATTTAAATAAAAAAATATCTGAAATAAAATTAGCCTATAAAATAAAATAGGTCAATCTTTTTCTAAGGGCAGCATTTATATATTAAGAGATAACAAAATAAAGTGCTCAGTTTAAGAAAAACATTTTTAAACATCAGCTTGAGATTACCTGTTTATTTTTGTTAATTTAATAGCTTATCTGAACAGTCTCAACCAGTTGCCAAGCTGTTTTCAGCTCCCAGTCTTGCATGAAGTGAACTGTCACGCTCATATAAGGTTCGCACAGGTTCTGCTTGACCACATATCGCTGGTCAACGCAAAATGGGTGACTTTAGCGAGCCAGCCCGCAACGTTCTGCCTGACTTTACAATACATTTGCGGCAGTGCTTCTCGTGCAAAATAGTTGCGACTGGGAAGCTCGTATCTCGGGTCCAGCTTTTTAATTAGCTCTTTGAACCCAACCTGTTCCACTGTTGCAACAGGGACCATGTCTTTGGCAATGTGAAAGGACACTTGTCGCTTTTCTTCTCATACGGCACACAGCGGGAAAATGAAGCTTGCAGTGAGCTTTGTCAGGTTGGGGACGGCTTGTGCCTGTGGCTGCTGCAGTGCGCAGTTTCACACACTCTTCATGTTGCACTTTGTGCCACGTTTTGAAGTGATTAAAAAAAGATTCGTAGTGCTTCCAGCACTGGCTGCAATGTGCTTAAGGCACTCCCTACATATAGCTTGGTTTTGTTGCTCGTCTGACAATTTGTATCCGAACCATCTCCAAATGATTGAGCCACTGCTTTTTCTTTTACCAACCAAGGGGCTCTCCTCCGTACGCTCCGCAGGTGTTGTTGCCTTCTCCATGTTTGTTTAAAGCTGCCGTCAGCAAGTTTTCAAAATTGCGAGTCTAAAGTCGGAAAATTCGAACTGATACAACTTTCAGGTCCCTCCCCCAACCTCTAACAAGCTCCGAATCGTCCCCCAAACCCCTCCCCCTCTGTGGACGAGGTTGTGCACGTGAGTTCACACCAGTGTGAGCGCACACAAGCTGGGGCAGACTCACGCTCAGCAGCGTGTGCACAAGCTGTGATTGACAGGTAGGATTCCTCCACCCTAACTTGATTGGTTAAAAACAGCCGGGAGCGCTCGGTTTTTGCAAGCATGATTACAGGCTTCAGAGGGAGCTACAGATTTCGTTATTTTTCCTAAACAGCCTATTTAATATTCTACTTCCAGAATCCCATGACAGTTCAAGCTAATATGACTAAAAAAAAGTTGCCGACCGCAGCTTTAAGAGTGCCGGAGTGTTCCTCCCCCTCCCCCTCCCCCCTCTGTGCATGAGAGAGGAGGGGCGGAGCCGGAGCGAGGGAAGTGCAGAGAGCTTTGATCAACGGCTTGCCTGAAGCAAGTATTACAGCGCAAATTTGAACTATATCGATATATGCGATATGGTCTAATTCCATATCATATTTAAAAATCTATCGATATATCTTAAATATCGATATATCGCCCAGCCCTAACCGATACCATGAACAACAACAACAAAAAAAGTTTCAGTGCAATCTGTTGGTTTCCTTAGCTAGGAAATTGTTTTTTGAAAAAAAAAATGAATTGGCTCTATATGAACGAATTGGATTATTTTATGAATTATGATTATTATTAATTAATTGAATTCCAATTGGCTTGAATTGGACTTACTATCTAAGTGCCTTGAGATGACATTTGTTGTATTTGGCGCTATATAAATAAAAAAAATGAATTGAATTGAATTGGGTGGCTTATCATTTTTATTGTATTTTTTTAGATTGGCGGCTAGGGGAGATGTCGAGCTAATCAGGAACAGTGTGGTTAGGCTAGTGAGCCTGAAACCTGTCTTCCAATTCATTTCATTTTTTTTGGTGGTAGAAGTGTCAGCATTGGTACATGGTATCGACAAGTACTCAGACACTAAAACCCCTCATTACCACTGATATGCCTATCGATGTGTGACTGTAGAAGAATAAGAGCAGGTTAAAAGTTAAGTGTGGACCATTTTACCATTTATGGCATCACACCCCTTTAAAATTTCTGTTGAGCAAAAGTAATGAGTAGAAAAGGAAGTTGAAGATGACCATGTAGCAAAAAAGAATTCCATATTACAACCCAGGACAAAGTTTTAGTGCAGCTGATGAAACAATACACTTCAGCTTTAACCAGCGCAGTTTTCTACACAGCCAGTATACCAGCAGTCCTATACTTTACACCAGTAAACCATAACGACACAGTATTCCTCCTGTAGCACGGACGTGGTGGACCGGAGCTTCTTCTGCCGCAGCCAATGTTGCTCTGTTAAAGTCAGCACTCTGTACACCACATACAGTACAGCCATCACAGCTGTGGAGGCAAGTGATATCCTTGTGTCGAAAACACAATCAGTTTGACAGCTTGGGGATCAGGTGGTGGTATGCTGCAGGAGGGATTTTACTGCCATGGTTTGGGTCCACCTGGCCCCTCAGAGCGAAGAGTCACTGCAGATTAATACAAAGCTGTTCAAAGTGATCTTCTTTATCCTTTGGTGAGACTTTTCTATCCTGATGGAAAGCCTCTTTTTAGATGACAGTGTCTCCATCCTTGTGTTGTATTTGTAATCTAACATCGTGAAAAAGAAAGCCACAACTATATAAGAAGTCTCTAATTAGTCACACTCACGTTTCATCTAAAGACAAAAAGGATACATTCTAAGGTCACAAAAAGTCACATAATTCTACCAAAAGGAATAATAATCAGGAATATAATACTGCATTTAAGCCATGAGATGCCCCTCAATGCGACCCACTGGACCATTAAGCCAAATCACTATGCGTTTCATTATCATTATCATTATAGTGACACTCTGGTGAACAGTGGATTTAAAAAAAACCCAGGTGCTGGTCACAAATGTTTTACCAATTTCCAATTTACCCAATATATAACCATCCCAACATTTTACAACCCTGATGGAAGTTGTAACGCTGTGTAAAAAATGTAAAAACACAAAACGCTCTCAGTAAATCTCACAAACCAATATCTCATTCACATTAAAACATAGATGTATCATATATAAAATGTTCAAAATGAGACATTTTACTACTTCATGAAGAATATCAGCACATCTTGATATTTATGGCAGCAACCTAATTTGGACAAGGGCATCAAGAGGCTGGAAAAGTAAGAAGTGCTACAAAGACATAGAACCTATTAAGTTAATCAGCACCAGGAAATGTACATGACTGGGTATAAACAGAGTACCTTAGAGAGGCAGACTCTCTCAAAAGTAAAGACGGGCAGAGACTAAGCAATCTACAAAACCACTGTCAAAAATGTGAAGATTTGAAATATTCCATCATCTACAGCTCATGATATCATCAAAAGATTCAGAGAACCTGATTACATTTTCTCTGAACTTATGGCTGGTTTTCTATCCAACAATAATCTGAGGAATCTCATCAAATCTAATCTACAGTAGAATTGTTGCCTTTGTTTGTATTTTGTGAAGTGTTTCTGGGAGTCTACTGTCCAATCTTCAGGCCTAGTAGGCCTTGATCATCAAATAATGGTTAAAGCTTCCAACTACACCACGAGGAATATGTTACCATGGCTCAAGTGCGGGAATTATTGGATCAGCATGAGGACTTTTACAGAACTTTGCTCGAACAACAAGAAAAAAGCTTCAAATCTTGTGTACAGATCATACCGGTAGTTGTTTCTTCTAATAAGAGGATTGAAGATCTGTCAAAGCAAGTTTATGATTTCAAAGGGAGTCTGGAAGTGACTGAAAAGGAATTTGATGATTGTAAAGTCTCTTGTGGCACTTTGTCCAAGAACTGTAGTGAAACCAGGACAGATTTGGACACAGTTTGTAAAAGTTTGACTTCAGTCTCAGACAAGCCTGAATATCTGGAGGGACTGACAAGACGGCATAATATTGTTGTGGATGGCATCAAAGAGTCTGTGAAAGAAAAGGCGTCGGAATCTGAAGGAAAAGGGAGAAAACTATTCAGTGAAAAATGACAATAGAAAATAGAGCTGGACTGGGCTCATAGACCTGGGAAGCCGGTGACACTGTCAGAAAAGCCCAGACACATTGTGGTCCGATTCCTGCGGCTGAAGGACAAACTCGCTGTTCTGGAAAAAGCTAAAAACCTGAAGGGCTCAGGCATATTCATCAATGAGGAAACCATCCCACAAAGAAGGAAAGATCTGCTCCCTGCAATGAAGGCAGCTCGAGAGAGCGGTGACGTTGCATATTAGAGATACGACAAACGTATTGTCCATCCACCTACTCAAAACCCTCCACAACAAAGGAGGGCTAACACTCAGTAGTGCCCACCATGACTCATTTTAAAGTGCTGATTTTTTATGGCATATCCACAGCACATTACATTTGCACCCTGTGGACTACTGCAACACATCTGACTTAGACCATATTTTTAAGCCTTTTGATTAATCTGAAATTGACTGAAAATTGTTTTTGATGTTGACCCAGATCTACATTTTTTTTCATCATTTGATGCCATTGACCTTTGTAGATTTTACGATGAAACTCAGTTCAATGACTTATGTGTTTCTATGCCTTCTAATATATTATCCACTTTCCACCTGAATATAAGAAGTCTTCCTTGCAACTATGACAAATGTATTAATGATCTATCTTCACTCAAACATAATTTCTCTGTACTGCCTTATCTGAAACATGGCTTACAGAAGATTCTAGAGAAATATTTAAATGACCAAATTTAAATTAATTTCACTACGTAAGAGAGAAAAGATCTGGAGGAGGAGCATCTTTGTTTTTTTCTCGGTGACTGTGAATTTAAAGGTAGGGATGATCTCTCCCTGAAGTCAGCTCGGGCTGAGGTGGAATCTGTTTTTGTGGAGCTCTCTGGTGTCTTTGGTGGAAAAAATGTTATAGTTGGTTTTATTTATCGCCCACATGACTCTACTGTCAAAGATTTTAACGAAAATCTGTCCAGTTTTTTTGACTTGATAAACAAGGAGGATACACTTTGTTATATCTTGGGAGATTTTAATATAAACCTCTTTAAAAATAATTTAGATAAATTAACTGCAGGTTTTCTCAATATTCTTTATTCTAGTTACTTTTTACCTCTTATTTAAAAATCTACAAGGAAAATTCAGCAACTTTGATTGATAACATCTTAACAAACAACTTGAGTGAGGGAATGAAATCTGGGGTTTTGTTTTTAGATTGGTCAGATAATCTTTAATCAAGTCTAATAAAACTAAACAAAATAAGAAAAAGATGCACAAATAAGAATTAAATATTTCTAAATTTAACGATATGCTTGCCAGTATTTCATGGAATGATCTATATAAAGAAAATAATGCTCATTTTGCATATCAAAATTTAACGAAAGTTATTAGCTTTAGTTTCAATGAATGTTTCCAATAGGCAGTTCTAGTAGGAAATGCAGTCAGGACTTTAGTTAGCCTTTGTTTACAGTTGATTTGCTGAAGCTGCTGAGGAAAAAGATTAAACTGTACAGAAAATATGTCTCAAATCCAACACCCCTTACCCATGGTGTTTATAAAATGTATAGAAATAAATATACTCATTCCATTCGATCTGCAAAAAAAAAAAAAAAAGTTTCTGACAAATTTTTTGTTCATTCTCATGCAAATTTCAATTCTCTGATTAAAAATGTTTGTACGTTTTCTATGCTCCATTGTGATAGAAATACCAGTTTTTCAGATGTGCTAATCACTGCATTCTGTTTTTATTAACATTTCACACAGCTTGCCAACTTGTTTGGAATTGGACTTCCAAAACCAAAAGGAAGGTCATAAAATGATGGTCTTCGCCCCTATGGGACAAAAATGGGAACTACAAAACTTGTTCCATGTATTTTCACCTAGAACAAATTGGTGGACCAAGCAATATTTTAGTTCATACAAGCTAAAAGCATAGCAGAATGTAAAGTTTTGGCCCGTTAATGCCCGATACAAATCCGCTCAGTTCAGATAACAAAGTCAACTTCTTGGAGGAAATGTTCAGTGACAAGCAGGACATTAGGAACTTCTTCTATCCTTCAAGCTAAGTGAAACGTAATGAAATAAGTAGCTTTTAACTAGTTTTCATATAAACAAAATGTTAGTACAATGATTTCCTTTAGATTTAAGAGTGCAGGTAAAGAAATAGCTGTATTTAAGAATGCATAACATTTCAAAAACCACAAATAACAGTGCTCAGGTTTGATCAAAATCTAAATCACATATCACTGTTTTTACTTTTAGGTGCTTAAAAACCGAAAAGGTCTCATCTGTGAGTATCCCTGGAGACAGCAAGGCTGACTTTCCATCCACTTTCCTTTCCCTCTTCAGTCTGTCGCAGCATATGTGGGATTCTGAGTGAGGCGGGAGGAGGGACGAAGGCTGAATGGCTGAGTCTGTTGGGCTGGTGGGCAGAGTGATGAATGGGATTTTACAGAAAAACTGCTGATTTCTGTATGCCACACTTCGTGGGTGAATATGACTTTATGATTTAATAACGGGCCTGTTTTATGGCAGTGAATCACTTTTAGTAAATTGTTTAATCTTTCAATGATGTGAGTGCAGCACTGCACACTATACCTCCTTCTGGGACCCTGCTGGTATAAAAACCTGGCAACAGAAGGAGATACGCAACAAAACATGGAAATCTCAGTCATATGAAATATCCCACATAAAAACAGCTTTGGAGGATAAACAAATAGATTTGGCTTGGATTTAAGTGCATTTCACTTTGATCAAGAACATTGTACTTGTTCTGTTGATAGAAAAAAAATTAATGACATATTAGGAGCAGAAAAAGAGGAGGAAGCATCATGGAGGGATAAGCTCCTGAATGACTTGCACCACTGACAAACTAAAGAGGAAGACTTCTCAGTAGGGATGGGAATTGATAAGATTTTTACGATTCCAATTCCATTTTCGATTCTGCTTAACGATTCGGTTCTTTATCGATTCTCATTTTGGGGGAAAAAACGGTCGATTGGCATCAACTTTGTTTAGTTTAGAAGTAACACGAGTCATGACCTTACAAACCCAACAACGGTGAGGTCCACATTGGTCTATCATGGCCTGGGTAATTTAACTCTTCCTGCTCTGGTGAAAGGAGAAGCTGGAGGTAGAGGTGAACTGGGGGTAGTACCACCAGCCCACTGGAATCGATAAGGGAATCGTTTGCTAAATCGCCAAACGATTCCAAGGAATTGAAACACTGGGAACCTGTTCTCAACAAGAACCGGTTTTCGATTCCCATCCATACTTCTCAAACAGTCCAGCTTTAGCTGTGGGTTTAAGATGAAAGCAGGCACGGCACAACCAAGTAGTGGGAATAGTGTACAGGAACAGCTGGAACATCTGTTGGAAGTTCCAAAGTCAAAGTGGGACATCCGTCCACAGGTAGTGGGGAATGACAGAGCCGAGATCCTGTGAGACTTCCACATTCAGACTGATAAGCAGGTGATGACTAACCAACCAGACATTGTGGTGGTCCACAAGTTAGAAGAAGGCAGCAGTGATAGATTAAGCAGTTCCAAGTGACACCAACATCAAGAAGAAGGAGCACGATAAGCCAAACAAATACTGTCGGTATGTATATGGCACTGCATCTTTCAAAGCATGTGACAAAGACAACCAGAGAACACAAGTTCCCGGATGCTTTCCTGCATTCTCAGCCAGTCTTGACAGGATCTGCCCAAAGGAATGGGAAATGGGAAAAACTATCCAAGTCTGGGAAGTTCTCAGAGGCTTATCCAGGAAGACCTGACACTGTAATGGCTGCCAAAAGGATTTCCACAAAGTATTGAATTAGGTCTCTGGTAAATGTATGAATGGGGGGGGGGGGATCCTACATCTGTGCGTGTAATAATAAACTGGGAAAACTGGGAGTGTTTTCTTTGTTGTGACTCTGGTATAAAATGACACAAATCTGAGACATGTAATGATCATCAAGTTTTTTTCTCCTTTAGGTTACTTGACCTTATTCTGTTGACTCACCTCAACAAGTTTCATATTTTCAGACCTTATGGCACAATTAAGAAGTCACTTTTAAACCCAGCTTCAGTAAAATTACATTTGTAAATTTACACAAAAAGTGGAACCTGATTAAACTAAATTTAGTGGTCATACTAGGTACTATTTTCAAAAGTACTTCATTTGGGTAACAACAACAAAGCAGCTGCTATGCTACATAGTATTTCTACCAACTTAGAATAAATGGGATATGTTAGGTCAGAAGGTTTTTTTTTCCAATTTCATCTTTGATCTGGGCTATGCAAAGATTTCCCTCTTTGCTTTTTCCTCTGAAAACTAAAAACTCAAACGTCTTCCTCGTCCATCCATATTGCTCACCCACCCATCGTTCTGCTGCATCACATTAACACGCTTTAAATGATTACAACCAAAGTGCTACCTTCTTCTTTCCCCTCTGTTAACTCTCAGATTCACACTGGGAATACTGTCGCAGCCGGATCTTTCCCTGTCCCAGGCTGACCTTGGCTTAGACAGAACCTGTGAGTGGCAGATGTCCTCCTCAACAGGGGCGGAGCTGGTGGCAAGCTCTGTGCTCACCCCCTCTTACTCTCCATCTTCACTAACCTGACACTCCTGCTAATATTAATCAAACACACTTCCATGAGTGTCCTGAAGGCTGCCTTCTGTTTTCTATGGAGCTCTTGGGATGAAACTAAGGGAAGGACGTTCATTTTAACGGCAGCACTGTGCAGTGGACGTCCGGGCAAGGCTTCCTGAGAAGATCATGAGTTCAAAATAAAAATGTACACAAGAGGTTGAAGCACCTTTGTTAAAGGGACGTTATGTGATTATAGAATTTTTCAAACTATTCTGGTGATGTAAATTTGGATGAGAAAATATTCTCATTATTAGGATTTTATGTATCTGGATATAATTCAGTCCTTATCGGGTCTTAAAATGAGGTAAAAAAACAGCCTCAGATGAATAACGACTCGTGACATTTTACACTGTCATTATATCACAATACCAGTCCACCCATGACTCAGCAGCTTGTAGAACCACCTTTAGCAGTAATGACTTACAGTGGTTGTTGCATGTTGTAGGGACCCCGACTTCAGCTCACTGAGGTTTGCAGCATTGGTTTCTGCACAGCTCTTTGAGGGTCCCACCACAGTATCTCAGTCAGGCTGAGGTCTGGACTTTTCTTTTTCTTTTTCAGACATTCTGTTGTAGATCTGCTGCTGTGTTTGGGATCATTGTCCTGTTGATGAGCCAGTTTCAGCCCAGCTTTAGCTGTCGGGCAGACGGCCTCACATCTGACTCTAGAACACTTTGGTATACAGATACACCGCATCCTGCCGCAGGTCCCTCCAGCGCACAGTGAGAGCAGCGGAGAAGATCACAGGCACCCTTCACGTAGCCTCTTCAGCCTGCTGCCGTCAGGGAGGAGACCAGACTTTTTTTATTCAGTGTTTACTGTTTATTTTATGTTTACTGTGTTGTTTGGGAGGCCGAGAGTCACAAAATTTCAATTCCGAATATGTCTGAGTATATATTACAGAACTGACAATAAAGCGGACTTTGACTTTGACTTTGAGTTCATGGTGGACTCAATGCCTGCAAGGTGCCAGGTCATGTGGCTGCAGAACAAGCCCAGATCATCAGCCCTCCACCACCGTGCTTGACAGTTGCTTTGAGGTGTTGATGGTGTGTATTTCCTGTGTTTGGTTTCCTCCAAACGTGCTGCTGTGCATTCTGAGCAAACATCTCCACTTTGGTCTGCTCTGTCCAAAGGACATTGTTCCAGAAGTCTTGTGGTTTGTTCAGATGCAGCTTTGCAAACCTAAGCTGTGCTGCCATGTTCTTTTTAGAGAGAAGAGGCTTTCTCCTGCAGCCCTTCCACACAAGCCAAACCTGTTCAGCCTGTTTCTAACTGTGCTGTCATGAACTTTAACCTTTAACATGCTCACTGAGGCCTGCAGAGTCTGAGATGTAGCTCTTGGGTTTCTGACCTTGGTGTGACCTTTAACCTTTAACATGCTAACTGAGGCCTGCAGAGTCTGAGATGTAGCTCTTGGGTTTCTGACCTTGGGGTGACCTTTAACCTTTAACATGCTGACTGAGGCCTGCAGAGTCTGAGATGTAGCTCTTGGGTTTCTGACCTTGGGGTGACCTTTAACCTTTAACATGCTAACTGAGGCCTGCAGAGTCTGAGATATAGCTCTTGGGTTTCTGACCTTGGGGTGACCTTTAACCTTTAACATGCTAACTGAGGCCTGCAGAGTCTGAGATGTAGCTCTTGGGTTTCTGACCTTGGGTGACCTTTAACCTTTAACATGCTAACTGAGGCCTGCAGAGTCTGAGATGTAGCTCTTGGGTTTCTGACCTTGGGGTGACCTTTAACCTTTAACATGCTAACTGAGGCCTGCATAGTCTGAGATGTAGCTCTTGGGTTTCTGACCTTGGGGTGACCTTTAACCTTTAACATGCTAACTGAGGCCTGCAGAGTCTGAGATGTAGCTCTTGGGTTTCTGACCTTGGGGTGACCTTTAACCTTTAACATGCTAACTGAGGCCTGCATAGTCTGAGATGTAGCTCTTGGGTTTCTGACCTTGGGGTGACCTTTAACCTTTAACATGCTAACTGAGGCCTGCAGAGTCTGAGATGTAGCTCTTGGGTTTCTGACCTTGGGGTGACCTTTAACGTTTAACATGCTAACTGAGGCCTGCAGAGTCTGAGATGTAGCTCTTGGGTTTCTGACCTTGGGTGACCTTTAACCTTTAACATGCTAACTGAGGCCTGCAGAGTCTGAGATGTAGCTCTTGGGTTTCTGACCTTGGGGTGACCTTTAACCTTTAACATGCTAACTGAGGCCTGCAGAGTCTGAGATGTAGCTCTTGGGTTTTTGACCTTGGGGTGACCTTGGGGTGACCTTGCTGGGACGTCCACTCCTGGGCAGATTGACAGCTGTCCTGAATGTTTCCCACTTGTGAATGATATTTCTCTCTGTGGAACGATGGACTCCACATAGTTTGGAAATCGCCTTATAACCCTTCCCAGGTTGATGGGCAGCAACAGCTGCTTCTCTGAGATCGTTGCTGATGTCTTTCAGCAACGAGAGTCAGTTTTTGTTAAATAAATAATGACACACTGTAAAATTACATGCATTGTTGTACATCTGAGTTGTATTGAGCTGATTTTAAGACCCGTTAGAGACCATGTGAGTTTTTTTTATCATGTTCTTAAATGTAAAGCCTTAGAATCCAAAGAGGGTGTAGTTTCTTTTCTGGTGACTGTTAAGAATAATTAAAAGATCATGATTTTTAAAACAATTGTCAGGTCTTTCATTTCACATTAGGTAAGCACTTCAAGAAAACTTAACTATTAATGAATGCAAAGGGTCAGCATCTAATGACTTGAAACGTTTGCGTCTTGACTCTGTGGTGCCCCGAGGAAACAATATCATTTGAAAAAAAAAGAAAGAAAAGACACCCACAGAAAACGCTTTATTTCAAGACTTGTAATTGATCAGGGAGGCGCTACAGGTGCATCAGAACAAAGACCAACAGACTCAAGAACAGCTTCTTCCCAAAAGCCACTGATTTCTCAGCCTAACCCCCTCAACCCCCGGACTTCTTCTACCCACGAATCGTGCAATATTTTATTATTTAATATTTGAAATTCAATAACTCTTGAAAATACTGTGAATCCATTTACTGTGCAATACCTCTATATAAAAATTTCCATACAATACCGCAATACAAACTGCATATTTCTCTGCACAAGCAGTTTTTATGTTGCACATATCTTTGCACTATGATGTTGATATATGTACTGTATATATATATTTTTTGCACTGAATGTGGAATTGCTTTCAATCTCATTGTACTTGTGCATAGTGACAATAAAGGCATTCTATTCTATTCTATAAACAGTAATATAATGTAACTCCCTTTACTGATACCATAAATCAAATGGCAGCCTCATAACTCTTGCTGAAAATGACTGTCACATCCACATGTCCATAACAGTGCAGTGTTTTCCAATGCTAATTTGGAGTTTGTACAGGAAATACTGGAACCGTGGCTTAATGGAAAACACTGGCTAATAGACATCAGGCATAAAAAGACAGACTGTTCCAATCCACAGCTCTGCCTCCGTCTTTCATACTTCAACTTTTCTTAACAGATAGATTTGGTATAAAACAGAAAATGTATTAGATGTGTAAGCTTAGTCAAAGACACTGATTAAACATTTGAATTTAGCCCAGATTTCACCGAGATGGGCAATATGAAAGACAGCTGCCTATGTAGGAGTTTAACTTTTGTTGAGCAACCCCACACTATTCCTGACTATGGGGAACATTCCTCATGTGACGCACTCAAAGCTGTCATTTCTAAATCTTACAAAATTGTTACTATTTTCCTACATTTATGTATTCCTTTATGGTGTTTCATGAGCATCCTGTTTGCAGCATTCAACCAGTATAGTTCCATATCTACAACATTTTCTCTGAAACATTAAATTGATTAAAATACGTCTTTGAGTAGACAACCCTTCATCCATCAGTGAAATATAAGTTTGGACAAAAATCTTTAACTTAACCAAAATTGACTCTCTGTCAACTTACAGCTGAATAAAGTATTTGGGTGTTTTTGACTCGATGAAGGTATTATCACATATTTGCCAACTGTCCAGACAGCAAACCCAACTCAAGGTTGAAATCTTGGTTTGTGTTCTCTCTTTTTTAACATGATTTACAGACTTCAGTTGTGCATAATAATGAGGACTAAACAGATTGGGCTCAAACTGGTCTAAGCAGACCCATTCACGGCTAAATGAGTGTTAGGAGTAGACTGCACGTTGAAGTCATGTCTGCTGCTCACTGGGAAAATATTTCCCCAATTCAAAGATAGGTGTTTTTGTCCAAATGAGTTTCCAATACCACTCTACAGCTCCATGCACTTGTCCAAATGTGACCCCTTCATAGTCCAACAAGGCCAAGATGGCAATGGCCAAATGCCAAACTTGAGGTTTCAAAGCAGCGATTCACAACCCAACAACGTGCATCAGAGTGGCGCCATCTCTTGGTTTAGGCCTGTGTTGGAAACTCAGCTCGCTCCCCATTTAGACTGCTTATTCAGTCCTGTGTCCCTACCGACTACAAACTAAACGAAAAGTCACTAAGTGGCAAACTCTGAGATGTGTCGTCAAAGCTTCACTGGCTGCTCGAACATGGAGGACCGGGAACTTTCTTTTTTGGACTTTCTAACTGTCATTTCCTCGTTTGCTTTTGGTCAAAAGACCAATGTAGATTTTCAACCCAACACAAAAGATTTGATTGTTCTCAGCTAGTTCACCAAAGACAATTGTCCTTGCTCCAACATTTTGTCATTTTATGTGCCGTTGGTATGACCGCAGAGCACTATTCTATAACGCACATCTGGCACCTGCTTTGCTTTCCTGTCTCTCCCGCTACGCACACATGAGGAGTCAGAGCCCCTGCACTGGAAACAGATGCCGCTGTGCACCTGTTGTGAAGACATCAGCTCTCAGCGGGCTGGGAAAGATTTCACCTGACAAAAATCCACAAGTCACGCAGCACCTAAAAGATGATGGCCTCTGGCCTCTCTTTGTTTATCTTTGACTGTCGGAATCAAGCTGATTTTTCTACATGTGACTGAATCATAAAAACACTGGAACTGATCCCAGAGAAATAGATCCAATGAATATTTTTCTACAGAACTCTGATAGTTTGTTTGTTTGTTTGTTTATTATATTAAACGGTGTCATACACCAAAAAGGTGCCCAGCCCGCATGGGCTTACAAGACACACCACAAGCAACAAAAAGCAATAGTCAAATGAACATCTTCATAATTGATAATCCAACGTATACAGTCCTCAGTAAACAACAACCCCACTCAAACATAAAGCGCGCCCCTGCGCTGTTGGTAAGCTTCTAACACATATTGGGCTAAATAAAACACCTCGCTAAACAAATATGTAAGTCTGCACTCATCGGACATAGAAAATAAATCATGACATTCCAAGGTCAATTTAAGGAAGAGCTTAAGTCTAACTTCATGGTAAAAAGGACAGTAAAACACAAAATGCATCTCATTTTCCACCTCATTTAAGTCACACAGGTGACACTTTCTGTTCTCCTCTGGGATTGCATGGAAACGTCCAGTTAGATAGAACAGATTCATTAAAATGCAGAAAACCTCTAAAACCTCAGACTAACACCACCTATGACTGTGTAAACAGCACAGGAGGACCTCATGGCTCCACATTGATCTGGACCACAAGTGTCACATGTGAGGAAACGCCTCCCTGCCTCAGCCTGCAGAGGACAAACATTTCGTACGTCACCAAACTCCACGGAGAATCTGTCACGTTAATGGTTTCTACCACACAAGCGAGCGCACACACACGTGACAAGAGGTGACTCAGACTCTTCCAAATGCCTCATAGTGACCTGTTCAATTCTGTTTACATCAAACTAACGAAGTGCAATCATTTACTATGGAACTGTTATACCATGCCGCACTGCCTCTCAGTATCAACCAGCCCGTCATTTTTGTAAAACGTGACTGCTTAAAACATCAGTTTTGAATTAAGTTGTTATTGCAAAATAAGCTCAGACACATTATAAAATGCATGCCGAGTTAAAGAGCCGGTTCTGATGAGTCAGACAACAATCGCACTTAATGCTCCTCACAGCGTGCAATTTGCAAAATCTGGAGCGAGTCTTAAATGAACACGTTTTCAAATGAAGTTTGGCGTGTCATTTCCCAGCGTGAATGGAGCAAGACGTGTACACGGGAGAAGCATACGCTACCTGTCGGGGGTTTGCTGGGTCTTCGTTCCCGTCGGGTGAGGGGGTCCCTCCTTCGAGCGATGCTGGAGTGACCGGAGAAGAAGCCATGGTCGCCCCCCGCCTCGTCACTCACTCCCTAACGGCTCCCAGGGACGCTCTCCGCGGTGCCCTCCGGCATTCAGCCGCGCTGTCCGCCGTTGTTTGCCCCGCGAGAAGAGCGGCAGCGGCGGTCCCCTGTCCGAGCAAACTGTCTCTCTGTCCGACACACAATGGGGCCACTGTACCTCCTCCGGCCGCTCCTCGTATGGTCGCGGTCTGGTTGTCCAGTCCAAGCAGATGACGTTTTCCCGGGGTCTCTCACTCACTCAGCCTTCCATACTCACAAACACACGCACTTCACACACTGTGTCACACTCCCAGACCCTCTGTTCTTGAACAGGTTGCATCTAATACTGTACTTTGGGACAGAACCTAAGTAGGCTACCAAGTGGATTCTTATTCTCTCTAAGTCTCTCCCTTTTACTCCTGCATCTGTGTGTGTTGCCCTTCCTGCTCGTGCATGCACACTTTTCCCCTCACACCCTTGTTTTCTATGAGATGGAATGACGCCCTTGAAGTGAATACGTTTAATATAGGCAATGTGATAAATAAGCAGTCTAGTTTAATCCTAGCTGTTATATATACTAAATGCTTCACTTTTAAGATCACAATAGACCACATTTATTGTCCAAACTGTCAGAGCTCATACATTTCAAGCAGAAAATACAGTGTATTTACATTGTGTGCTTCATGTAGGCATCACAGCGCACAGCTCCTTTCCTTTTAGAGTTACCACTTGTGATACAATAGCAATGTTTGGTAGCTGGTTAAAACAAATTCTGCTAATACTTAATACTTAAACTATTCAAGCACAGATCAAAATTGGATGTGAACACAAAAATTGCAAGTGCAACAAGAAAAGAGCAATCCATCATGTTTACACCTGCCCGTGCACAGGGATGAGGGGGTTGGTTGCCTGGCAATTAGGAGTTATGGTGACAAGAGGGAGAAGATACTCTCACCGAGGTGATTTGTCACAGGGGATGATGGGGAGGAAGCGTGGTGCTTCAATGAAAAAGGGACAGGGGTTGGTCCCCATGTTTCCGGCTGAGTGAGAAACTAGTTAAAGATGGTGAGGTTGATCCTGTGGTTGTCCCCAGAACAAATGCAATACAGGATATGGGCTTTGTTATTCCCAATTCTAACATTGCATTTCCACCTAAAGTAGCATGTTTAAAGAGATTTTGCAAACCCAGGTACACTTGCTAAAACAGGTCAACTAAAATCTTTCCCACTGCATGATTTATTATCTGTGCTGTGAGGGCTAAAACTTACTATTCTCCACATCACGCAGACGACAGATGTGTCACCACGACAACTTGAAGCTGTAGCATTACCTGCTTTTCTTTGGACCGCAGACATCAGCCTCACACTGAACACGGTTCCAGCTGTGTTGACAATGGGTTAAAAAGACAGAAGGAAAAAAAAGACAAAGGATTTGATTGATCTCATGTCTTTCTTTTTCCAAAGGTTGCTGTCGGTTTCAGTGTCTGGGTGTGAGAAAGTAGCGTCGTTAGACGTGCTTCCATAACAAAAAGGGAGCTGTGGCCATTTCTGTTCCCCTGGCATCCATGAAATCCCCTTGCTGTTGTGTTCCTATTGATGCCAAGTCGAGCTGGAGCAGATTAAAACCCACATTTTACGCAGTCATTTGACACGGGACTGATTGCTGATCAAACATTTTCACATTGGACTCAAGAGCCAGATGTTAGCGGGTGTTAGTGTGTTTTCTGACCAGTGTAAACAGGCTTTAGTGAGCAAAATGTGAGAGTATTAGTATAGTCACCTTCAAAACGTCAGTATGCTTACATAATGTTAGGGGGAAAAAAAATGTACGGTAATTCTTTGTTAGTCCAACTGAAACCAGATCAGTTAATTATTTTGGTCTATGTTGTAATAGGTCAACTGGAAAAGGCTTGACCCTGCTAGGCAGTGACAAAGAATAGTGCCACCTATCATTGTGGACGGAGACAGATTTCATTCGACAAATTGATTTCCGCCCCCCTTTCTTGTAAAATGCAACAATGGCTTAGTTGGAAACATACTGGCTCCAATAGATGAAAGAGGCCAACAGCCAAACAACAAAGTTTGGGGAACAGATGATGGAGCACTGGGCCGGAATTAGTGATGATTGCTTCAGCAGTCTGTTGGGTTGAAATTCATTCATTGAAGCCAAATAGAAATGTATGGGATGCATCACATATTTGGCTTGACATTGTTTCCAACATTTTTCTTCTTAAAAAACTACAACCTGTTGTCTTTGACAATGCGATGGCTGTTACTTCCCCTCTCCCTGCATTACACTTCTTCAGGTGACACTGGTCAAATGTTCCTGTTAAACAGTTCAGAGATAATTCAATTCAAATTCAATTCAAATTCAAAAATACTTTATTTATCCCAGAGGGAAATTAAATGTTGATGTAGCTCAATTAAATCAAGGAGTTATTATAGATGCTGATGGCTGTGGGCAGGAAAGATTTCCTGTGGCGGTCCGTTTTGCATCCAAACTGAAGAAGCCTTTGACTGAAGAGACTCTGTTTTCCGATAACAGTCTCATGGAGAGGATGTTCAGGGTTGTCCATAATTCTCTTGATTTTATGCAAAATCCTTCTTTGCATTATTGTCTCCAGAGGTTCCACAGTCGTCCCCAGAACAGAACCAGCCTTCCTTATCAGGTTGTTGAGTCTTTTTAGGTCCCTGGTTCTGATGCTGCTGCCCCAACAGATGACGCAAGAGGAAATGACGCTCTCAACAACAGACTTGTAGAAGATCTGCAACATCTTGTTGCAAACCTTGAAGGACCTTAGCTTCCTCAAGAAGTACAGTCTGCTCTGTCCTTTCTTGTAGATGGCTTCACTGTTGTGTCTCCAGTCCAGTCTGTTGTCCAGATGAACACCAAGGTATTTATATTCCTCAACCACCTCCACTTCTTCTCCCATGATGGAAACAGGGTTTGATCTGACCCTGTTTCTCCTGAAATCTACAATCATCTCCTTTGTTTTGTTAACATTCAAGATGAGATGATTGTTCCCACACCATGCCACAAAGCGGTCCACCAGCTCTCTGTACTCAGCTTCTTGTCCATCTCTGATACACCCGACAACTGCAGAGTCATCTGAATATTTCTGTAGATGACAGGAGTCTGACTTGTACTGGAAGTCTGAAGTGTACAGAGTGAAAAGGAATGGTGAGAGTACAGTCCCCTGTGGTGCTCCTGTGCTGCTGATCACCTGGTTAGACACACAATTCTTCAGTCTGACAAACTGTGGTCTGTTTGTCAGGTAGTCATTAATCCAGGTGATTGTTGAGGCCTCCACCTGAGTCTTCTGGAGTTTCAGACGAAGCAGATCAGGCTTCCTGAGTCTGGTTCTGCCAGAGGTTTCTTCCTGTTCAAAGGGAGTCGTTTCTCTCCACAGTCGCCTCAGGCACGCTCAGGACGGGAGATTGGACTGAAGACAAGTTTCAGTGCAATCTGTTGGTTTCCTTAGCTAGGAAATTGTTTTTTAATTGGCTCTATATGAACGAATTGGATTATTTTATAAATAATTATGATTACAATTAATTGAATTCCAATTGGCTTGAATTGGACTTTATTATCTAAGTGCCTTGAGATGATATTTGTTGTATTTGGTGCTATATAAATAAAAATGAATTTAATTGAATTGAAAAAAAAATAATATATGGAAAGAATTTGTGAACTTTGACCACAGATGAAATGTAATTATATGGTAGATTACAATCTACGGTCTGTTTATCTTTGTTGTAACCGTTGTCAGTGTTAGAAACAGTGAAACTGATGTGCCACGCATCTATGGTCACGCAGCACGAAATGTCAATAACCGTCAATCACCTTCATATTTAACCTTTTTTACAACATATGCTATAGGCATATTCCACACCCAATGTAGATAATTAATGACACATAGTTCTAAATTTTATATAACACACAAATAGTATCTTTTTTTTTTGTTGAAATAGATTAGTTCTATTTCTTGGCATTGAATCCTGGTTCTTTTTTACTGGTCCTGGGGGTTCTCGTCTTCTTTTGTGTTGCTGGAGAACATCTTGACTGAGAAAAAATTGCACCAAAGATTTACAAGGCTCATCTTATTTGTCTAATTTGTGCTTCCTCATCTCCCTGACCCTCCATCCTCCTAAAATCATTCACATGAAAAAAACTTTAAAGGACATCTTAAGTCCTAGAGTCACCCAGAGGAGATGAGTCTACAATTCATTCCTGAAGATGAAGTGTGACGCCCTGCTCTGAGAGTATTTGGTTGCTCCTTCCACCATCATGGAACCAAAAATAAAAAGTCTTTATCCTCATTCAGGATAAATAATGCGTCATCAATAAATCTTATCGTACCATGGACTGTATATATACTAGATCGTCCTACAGTATAAGAGAGACATACACAACCCTAATGGATAAGTTAGGAAGTTTAAAGTGATACAAATGTTTTTTTTTTGTGAATGGTGAAGTCTTCTTACTTAACTAGCTAACTTAATGTGGCAACATTTATGTAAGCGAGTGACAAAAAAAGAAAAGAAACGCAGAGAAATGCTGTTAAGTGTGACAGAAATCAATGCAGTTGCACAGCTAGCTAGATGCAAATCTAGCTTTAAGAACAAGTACAAAACTGCACAAACTGAATACAATTAGTTCTAAATATTACATCATTTATGTATTTTTGTAATCAAATTCTTTTAATTTTCTCCCATGAAAACAAATTGATCATGCACTTAACTATCTTCAATTGTGACTGTGCGTTCTGGAGGCATAGTAACTTTGACTGAGATAAGACAGAAGCCAGATGAAGCAGTTAGTTGGTGTGTTGAGGTTGCAAATGTGGATGGAAGGGACAACAAAACACAAGCTTAGGGAGACCAGGATTTTTCTGCAACAATGCCCATCCTAATATCGTAACAGTTTCTTGGTTATCATAGTTTGAGGACAAAGAATTACATAACCTTTCAAAACAAGAGTCAGTATGATGACCATGTAAAGAATGGTTCTCCATTTAGAACAAAACTCTGAATAAGACACTGTGAGTTCGACAATGATGCTAATACAGGAAACATTCCTCTGAACGCTATCGAGTCACCTGTATGTTTGTTCTGGTTTGAGGACTTAGAAATTGAAGAGGACATTACCACACTTGAAATCTGGGCCAAGGTATTCTTGCACTGAAACAGGGAATGAATGAGATCTTTATTTCAAACATATTAAAAAGGAAGAAAGCAATAACAAATGTACATCACTGGATGCAGACGTCACCAAACAGACAGTTCTCAGAGCCTCCTAAAGGGAATAAAACTAAAACCATATGTGAAAATAGATGAAGTCAATAACATGCCTTTTGTATTGATTTGAATCCATCTGAACATACTGTATATGGGTCATGTATGCATGCACGTCCCCACTGCGTGTCAAAACTACCTCTGCATGATCAGTCATGGTATTCCCTGCAGCACAAAGTCTGCTGCTGTTCAGTCACCTGTAACCTCTGAGCACGTCCCCTTATAGAATAGAATAGAATAGAATAGAATAGAAAAATACTTTATTCAAATGAAATTCAAATGAGTCAAGTAGCTCAAAAAATTATTAATATTTACAATGATTGTATATTAACAACAACAATAATAATACCAATTCTAATAAAAATACTACTACTACTACTACTACTACTACTACTACTACTAATAATAATAATAATAATAAAATAATAATAAATGACTAAATAAATAAAAGAAATTAATCAATTAATTTGAGAAGAAATTATTATGACAACATGTGAAATTATTATGCCTTCTATGAGGGAATTAAAGCCTGTCTTGAGTTCAGTGCAAGGTTTCTTGTCATTTTACTTTGATAAAACATGTTGTGTGGATTGTCTCTGACGTCATCCTCTATCTGAGTGAGTGTCTAATTGACTGACAGATTTTGCTTTGTAAAATCACTAACAGCAGCACTGACCCGTCACACGTCAGTCATATTAATTAAACCACATCTTAGTTCTCTTCTCAACTAATTACAGTGTAACAGAGCTGAGTCCCATGCGAAGTCACAAATAATGTGTACAACCGAAGCCCTCACAATGTGATGACAGTTAAAGCTGCAGGGCTGAATGGAAAAAATTCCTCTCAGCCAGAGGAACCAACTTAGCCGTCAGTCACACTCGTCCACATCCTGCCTGGGGTGGCTTTGACATTGATGCAGAGGACACTTGGCTTTGTTCCACAAACAAGGCATAAATCTTTATTATTACATGTACAATGTCAATCTTTGGTGACCAGAGACTAATGTCTTTACTTTAAAAAGTGATGAAAATGAGTCCTGCTTGCTGATCATGTGCACTCTTAACCCGAACTAGTTGAGTTTACTAGAAAATCGCGTGGAAACCCGTTGCCTTATCCCGTTTAAGTTTTTACAAAACATGAAACTAAACCTTTTAAGTTGTATTGGCATAGATAACTTAGACATATTCAAGTTTACATTAGTAACTTTTACTCAAAACCATTAGTTCACATAACTTATCTCTTTTCTGAGGTCTAGCCAACCATTTTAGGTCAAATGCACATAAATATATATAAAAGCATTTCTTAACATCATTTGTTAATATAAGTAATGTATTGTCTTCAAATTTTAATTAATGACTTATACTGTTTTGATTTAGAGTTTGTATATTCCATTGTAGTAATGGTAGAGGTGGAGGCAAGAAAAGGCTTATTTCAGACTTCCTCCTGCAGTAAGCACTTTTATCTTGACAGACAATTCACAGGAACAATAGTGAATTTCAACCAACCCACATGTATTCGAACAAGTGGTTGTAACTTTCTATCTCACCACTTTCAGTTATGGTGCAGATTTAGTTAAAATGCAACACGAACAAAAACCTTGTACTACACCGTCACTGCGTACAGAACATAAACATAAAACACATACAAACTCTACCACAGCACTAAATACAGCACATAAACGGGGAACAGAGAGCACCCATAATGCAATGCGGCAACACACCCAAAGCACGCCACAATATATTGTTTAAAAAGAAATTTGTATGGGAAGGAAGAAATTAAAAAATACTTTTAAATTGTTCAAGTTATTTTATTTCAGAAAACATTGAAATTAACAAATAAAAATTAACACAAATAATTCACTGCAGCAATAATGAATGAAGACTGGTGCAGTCCTAAGCTAACCTTTAGCAAACGTTTAGCAACCAGACCGATCTTAATAATTGCTTTACACACTCTTCCGTCTACTTAGTGTCGTTAAAACTACTTTAAAACATCCACAGTTTATTTTTAAATACACAATTCAGTTTTCTCCAAAAATCGAGCTGGTCACGCTCTCACACAGGACGGGTCTTGACTCTCAGTTGAACTTCAAATAGGCTCCGCCCCTCCCTCACAGAACGTAACTTTATATGTAATCTCTGCTTAACATGATCATTGCAGTGTATATTTTCACATTTCTAATCCAAAGAACTAATTTGATTTAGTAATTACATAGATTTTTACAAAACATAATAGAATAAGTAATGAACACTAAAACGTTTAATTGAAAACAAATTCCGGGTTTACAGTGTGGGATTTTAATTGAAAAAAAAAAAGGATTACCTAGGAGTACAGAGAGCAGATTCAATATGGTCAGAAGGCCAAACTCTGCTGCTGTTGGCTTTAGCAGCAGCATGACCTAGTGGCCATTTTAATTAACAGCAGCTCAACTCAATATTCAATCTACAGTATAGGATCAGATTCAGTTCAATAAAGTTAGCTGTTTGACCAAAATGATTCAGCTGCAGTTTATGAAACCTTCTCAGAGGCTTAAAGAGCAAAGTTCATCGTACCAACATTAAAGATGGAACTAAACATCCATATGCATTGTTTAATTCCATGTCTTATGAAAGTTTTTGGCAGAAGCCCAAGATTGGTTAGGTTTTTTTTAGAAATCTGTGGAGCATGTGTGCAATTTGGAATCTGGTTCATGTGATAAGGGGTCACAAAGGACATGGATTCATTTAAAAGACCTCATCATTAAAGACCAGGAAACACGGTGTCGTGGCCTTTCATCCACTGTAAGTCCCTGGATGGATGTGGACACAGCTGGTGGAGAGAAGAGATGATAGGAAGCAAATGGTGGAAGAACAAATCTTCATATGAGTAGCCGAACACAATATCCACCCATCCATTTGCTTGTGTTTTTTCTCAGCAGGCAATGTAGTTTGTTGAAATTGGTGTGATGTTGCTAGACAGTGGATTACCAGCATTAGAGATGTTTACTCTACCACTGGATGTCAGTAATTGTTATACACTAACTTTATCAGAGAGAAACTGCCAACAGAACTAGATAAAGTTCGACTGGTTGGAGTAAGTGGAAACCAACAGAGATAATAACTGCAAGAGGAAGAAAAAATTAGGCAGACAATCACCGACAACACATTTTTTTTTTGACAAATATCTTTATTGATTTTTTCTTTTAATTAACAAACAATCACATACAAAAACAAAGCAACAAGAACAAAAACAAAAACAAAAGAAGGCACATTAACAGACATATTCATCAAGCACAACAGTAAGTAGATACAAAATCCGGAAATTAACATTAGTGAAGAAAGTAAAAAGAATAACATAAGAAGAAGAAAAAAGAAAATAAGTTATACATTCTCCGACAAACCCCCTCCCTCCAAAAACTCCACAAACGAATCCCAGATCTTAACAAATCTGTTATATTTCCCCTTGATCAAGTATGTCAATTTCTCCATGGCTATACAGTGTGAGAGTCCTTCAGCCCACATTTGCTTACTTGGCCTATACATAGATCTCCATGAGAGAGCGATTTTATGTTTAGCTTCACGTATACAATATATGACCATTGATTTCTCATACTTACTGAGTGTACAATTTTCTGGGAAAAGTCCCAGAATACAAAGCTTAGGGCATAGTGGAAGATGTGTATCAGTGATCTTAGACAAAGTCGTAATTATCTCCATCCAAAATACCTGGATAATGTAACATTCCCAAAGACAATGAAATAGAGTCCCTTTATGTGTACTACATTTAACACATAGATCAGGTGTGTTAGGATCAATACGATGTTGTACTACTGGAGTAATATATGTTCTCATCAGCCATTTGTACTGAAGTAACTTAAATCGTGTATTTATCATTTGAACTTGGCTTTGTAAGCATACATGCTTCCATTCTTCATTAGTTTATTCTTCTTTAAGATCTAGACACCAGGCATGTCTTTTATCATCCGAGGACTCTATTGATTTTGCAATGATACTGTGATAGAATCGAGAAATGAGTCCAGGTCTACCACAATAGTTCACAGCTGTCATTTCAATAGTGTTCAGGGAAGGCATGTTTAAGGAGTTTTGAGTTTGTTTTGTGAAATGTCTAATCTGCAAGTTTTTGAAAAAGTGCTTGGCATCAATGTTAAACCTTTGCTTAACATCAGTAAAACTTAAAAGAACATCTTTATCATAAAGATCTGACAACACATTTCGCAAATCTGTCAAGCCAGAAACTACAAGTCACCCCCATGGCATTTTATCTTTTTTTTCATTGCACCTGTAATGTAAACTGATTTTTTAGGGAGATTTTATGTAAAAAAAAATCAACAAAAATTGTACAAATGTGAAGTGAAAAAAAAAATTAAACCATATTTGAAAAGGAAAAACTATTCAATTCAATTCAGTTTTGCAGGGCATCCATCTCGGGCAGGGACCCTCGTCTGATGGCATAGCATGCGTGGGCGCTAAACAGGCCCAAGCTTCGCTAGCTAACCCGCAGGAATCTTTGCACTGCTTCAATGGCAGAAAAAATTCTGGAAAGGAGGTTGAGTGTGGCAAACAGTAAGGATCCCTGCTTTTCTGGAGCCTCATAAGCTGGGCGGATATGATGAACAGAGAATCCCTTGCTTATGGGTCCTCTGGCGGCTCAAGGGGAGAGGTGCATCACATGAGCTGCTCAACCTTGGGTTATAATCACAAAATCTCAGAGGTACAGACATCAGTTTGCTGATGATTTCACTCTGTGCCAGCTTCAGTGTTCAGCACACGTCCTGCAGGATGAGATTGCTGCTCTGCTAAAGAAACGAGCAATCAGAATAGTGCTTGGAGGAGGAAGAGAAGGAAGAGGAGGAGGAGAGGATTTATCTGGGCTTCACACAAGTATACATTCAGAATGTTAACACACAAAGTGCTTTGTCGCGGTATTCGTCAAAGAGATTTATGTGTTACAATCAGATGTGTATCTCTGCATAGCCATTTATCCCCCCCACACAGAAAATTTCTCAGGTTTGCTTATTGTGGTGCGGCCTACGAGTTTCAGACCATGCCATTCGGGCTGTCACTAGCCCCGTTGATGTTCAGCATGTGTGTGCGAGCAGCGCTGTCCCATTTGAGGAACAGCTGCACCAGAATACTCTCATACACTGACGATTACTTCACGTTCTCCCAATAACTGGAGTTGGCACTCTGGGATTACAATGTGGTGATGAGTCACCTATCGATCTCAAGTTCAAAATAGCCAGGAAAAAGAGCCGTCTGATATCCGTACAATGGTACAATGTACAGAGGAGCCTATTTGGGGCTCAGAATAAACTCATTCTCATATTGTGTCACGCTCTCAGAGGGGAGAATCACTGCCTTCACCCAGTGCATTGCACGTTTTCAGCAGGGAAACGTCATGTAATCCAGCCTGCGCCTCCTCCGTCTCATGACTTCTGTCATCTCAGTGGTACAGCAGGGACTCATAATGATGAGAGATTTTCAACGATGGGTCACATCATTGCGACTGTACCACCGCCATCATCTTGACTGCAGTGCATGGATATTATCGGCATGCATCGCCACCGACCCGACTTTCATCACAGGTGTGCCGCTGGGGGCCTTAGCATCTAGTTACCTTGACGACGGAAGTTTCCTTAAAAGGATGGGGTGCGGCCATGATGGGCAGAGTGGTGAATGGCATCTGTTCACAGAGGAAAACTCAGACTCACATAAACGCCCTGGAGCTGCAGGCAGTGTTTTTAGTGTTTAACGAAAGCACATGTGACCCAGTTGTCGAGCAGTTCTTTGACACAGCAAGTTTTTGAAGATGTGTGAGGAGATGAAAGATGAAGTCGGGAAACTCCACTGGGATATGGTGCCTGATCCATAGATGTCATACCTTAAATGTGTATGCATTTAGCAATTTGTGTGCACAAGAAGCCTTGAGCATAAAAATCTTAAAATGAATTCAGGTTAGAGATGAAAATCTGCAAATCGGTTTTTCATGTCAATAGTCTTAGGAACCTTCCAAACTGAATGAAATGATCTGGAAGTATCTTGGCAGCAGCCATGATGACATAATTTGAAATTGTCCAAATTCTAAGGCAAGGAGCTTAAATTTAAGATCCCTTTTAGCATAGGACATGCCTTTATGAAAGAAAGGAGATCATTCTGTTCAAATATACCTTGTGGCTGCAAATTTCCTAGCAACGCTTGATCATTTCCATCGTTTTGTACCAACTATTTTTGCGTGTGGATGAATATAAGAGCAGGAGAATGAGAGTGAGTAGCTTGTAACAACAATATTTGTCATTTAAATTTTTTTCTCCTTTTTTAGTTAACATTGATAATAAAGTAATATTCTTTATTATCTCTTATGCAATGTTCGTGATGTTCTGTGTAATATGTCCTTAAGAATTTTCCCTTTAGCTCATGACATTTTCCATTGGGGTTAAGGAACAGAGCTTAGAAAAAGACAGTTGGACGTAACTTTTTGACTATTCATTTTAAAAGCCTGCTGATGGTTTACAAATCCCAGAACGGTTTAGGCCCAAAATACATCTGTGATATGTTCAGAGAATATAAACCCAGCAGAGCTCTTAGATCCAAGGACTCAGGTCAGCTGGTCCAGTCCAGAGTCCAGATTAAACATGGAGAAGCAGCATTTAGCTGTTATGCTGCAAACAAGTGGAACAAACTGCCAGTGGAGATTAAACTTTCACCAAATGGAGACATTTTTAAATCCAGGTTAAAAACATTTATTTTCTCATTCAATTCAATTCATTTTTATTTATATAGCGCCAAATACAACAAATGTCATCTCAAGGCACTTAGATAGTAAGTCCAATTCAAGCCAATTGGAATTCAATTAATTAATAATAATCATAATTCATAAAATAATCCAATTCGTTCATATAGAGCCAATTCAAAAACAATTTCCTAGCTAAGAAAACCAACAGATTGCACTGAAAACTTTTTGTTTTTCGGTCCAATCTCCCGGCCTGAGCGTGCCTGAGGCGACTGTGGAGAGAAACGACTCCCTTTTAACAGGAAGAAACCTCTGGCAGAACCAGACTCAGGGAGGGTGGCCATCCGCCTCCACCAGCTGGGGTTTGAGAAGACAGAAAGGGGGGGAGGGGGCCGCGGCGGCGGCACTGTAACACCATTCAAAGGATATCTGTTGGAACAGGGAAACACGAGTTAATGACCACAATAATATCACATATACATAAAGAGAGTAAAGTGAGGAAAGGTGTGACAGATGAGGCCCCCCAGCAGTCTAGGCCTATAGCAGCTTAACTATGGGATGTTTCAGGATCACATGAGCCATCCCTATTCAAGGTAAACACAAGAAACTTATGCTAACGAAAAAATAAATAATAAAATAAAGGACCAGACTCAGTGAGTAATTCCCTATACTCCCTATATAGATCTGCTCCTCACACCACAACAACCATCTTTTTACAGCCACAAGCTACCTCAGCCTCTCACCAACTGCACACCAGTCACAGCGGGGTGGGGATGCAAACCCTGGTTCGGGTAGGGGGAGAAATAAAAGAGGTAAGATAAGCGGGAATGGGATTCAAACCCTGGTTCGGGTAGGGGGTAATGAAAGTATAGAGGGTGCCAGAGGTGGAGGCAGGACAAGACACACTAGCAGATACACTATCAGATTCAACAGACCTAACTATTAGCTTTATAAAAAAGGAAAGTTCTAAGCCTGGTCTTAAAAGTGGAAAGGGTGTCTGCTTCCCGGACATTTACTGTCAGCTTATTGCACAATAGAGGGGCCTGATAACTGAAGGCTCTGCCTCCCATTCTACTTTTAGAAACTCTGGGAACCTCAAGTAAACCTGCAGTTTGGGAACGAAGTGCTCTGTTAGGAAAATATCTTACAATGAGATCTTTAAGATATGATGGAGCTCGGTCATTTCTCATGTGCATGAAATCTGCACGATATCTTTTAATTTATCTTAACTGTTGCTTGTTTTTAAATTAATTTAAATTATTTTATTTGTTTCTCTTTATATTATTTTATGTATTTTAATGCTTCTTCCACTCCCTGCTGCAATACTTTTATTTTATGTGAAGCACTTTGAATTGTTTTATACATGAAATGTGCTCCAAATAAATTTGATTTGATTTGATTATGCGACTGTATCCCATGCTTTTATTCTGAATAAAACCTTAACCGGAAGTAGTACCATTGGATGCGGAAGACAGAAGTATTCTTTTTCTTCCTTCTTTTTCTTCTCTCTTAGAGTAATAGGTTGACAGCGGTGGTGTCTCCTCTGCTGCACCATAAAGTAAGTAGCTAATAACCGACACATTTTAATTTGCTGTTTTATTAACTGTTTCTCTGTCGTCTGTCGCAAATAGTATATTTTACTCTTCCTTGTTTTTCATATACGAAGCGTAGGCTACGTTAGCTAACTTTGCCTGTCATTTTTAAAACTCTCCACCTTTCACCTGTAAAACAAGTCATGCTGACTCAGTAGTTATTGAAATAATAACAAGCAAGTTTTCCAGGGTTATTGCTTTCCTTTTGTATTCTCATATAAAGCAGTGACTGTGTTAGTTAATGTTTGACAAAGGAGCTAATGCTAAGAGGCCAAATTAAGCTGGATGGTTGGAAATATGAATGAAACGCGTAGGGGATTAACACAGCTAAAGTACCGTTGTAGCCTAATTGTTGTTTTGGGTAAAGTTGAAGGATACACATTTGTTCTTTTTTCTTAAAGCAGGCTACACTTTAAAGTGACAACTTCAGCTCTGTTTTTATCTAATTTTGGTATCATTTACTGATGTGAAAACAATGTTTTTTTGAGGACTGTAGTCATGTTTTTTTGCTAAAACTTTTTTGCTGAATTGCTGATGAAATGGATCTGTAACTTAGATTAAAGACTTGATTTAAAGCAATGAGTCTGATCATATAGTTTCAGATTTTGGTACTCATAACTTTCATTTACTGAAAAATGGATGCATTCAGGACAAAGAGATACCGAGCTCCAGTCATTACGTGTGCATTTAGCAATGTGCTAATCACAGTTGATGTGCCTTATATTTGGTCATACTTTGACACCAGGCGCATATGTTTGATGTAAAGGCTTAGGGCAGGTAACTCTGCTTGCGTATACCATGTGATGTAACATTCATGATGTGACTTTGAACCTGGCAGCTTAGGTTAAAGCTGATCATCCAAATATGCAGCCTTTCTGGATGTACAGGCGCAGTCAAAAGCTCTTTTTATCATTTCAACTTTGACACAGATAAACGCCTCTGAAGGAAATCACATGTGGCCAAACCCGCTTCTCACTTACTGTGTTCACTGTGTTGGTTTGCAACCAGCAGCGGCTTTTCACCAGTTGGCCGCACACTTTCCTGATTTCTAAAGGGATTGGGTTATGTAAGATTTGCAAAACGTGGGCTAGAGTTCAATGACCGTCCGCTTCACCTTTATGCATGCACTGCAATCAAAGCTAATCCATTTGCACACCATGGAAAGATTGTAGAGTAGGCCTCATTGTTAACCCTCTAGCCTCTGTATTGACACTCTTGCTCTGCTTTAATTTCCTTCGGATGTGAACTTAAGCCTTCCCTGCTTGTGCTGTGCACCTTCCAGTGTTTACATCAGGCTTATTAAGTTTATGTGTTGTTCCAGGTTGCTACGGGCACATAGAGGAGGATGTCAGCAACTATGAAAAATCCTTTTCAACATATAGTCGAGCCTCTCGACCCCAAGGACCCGACGAAGCTGTTGTTCAATCTGACCAAGCTTGGAGATCCGAGATATGGTAACGGCAGAATGTAACTGCATGTTGAAGTGAGACCTCTCGTCTAATAGCTTAGTCGTAGTTGCATATGATCAAAAGTTTAATCAACAATCTGCTTCTCAGACCGTCTGCCGTTCTCCATCCGGGTGCTGTTGGAGTCTGCTGTCAGGAACTGTGATGAGTTTCTCGTGAAGAGCTCGGATGTTGAAAGCATCCTTAACTGGAAGCAGACTCAGTCTCAAACTGTAGAAGTGCCATTCAGGCCGGCCCGTGTCATCCTCCAGGACTTCACGTACGTCTATACCACACTTCCACCCACCTGATTCTACAGTTTAGGTTTCTTGTTTTTTTTTGTTTGTATCATGTAAAACATTTATGTATTACACACAGTGTATTATCAGTCATGTTTATGGCCAAAACCAGTGACGCCCCTCTGAGGGATTTATAGTTATTGTCCAACTAACTTAAATTCAGTTCTCATTCATTACATATGTATAAACACAAGTTAAAAGAAGAACTAACTATTAGTAGCATTATTCTCTATATGTATAACTGGCAGCAAATCTTTTGTCGAGCCAAATCAACAATATATGGATCCTTGGAACAAGTATTGTGTGTATTATAAAGCTTAATGTACTTTACACATTATACATCTTAGACTTCTGTAGCAAAAAGCTGTCAAGAATTGCTTTGGTGAGCCACATTGTTGCTCTTGATGGCGTTTTGTCTCGTTACCATACACAAACACGCTGTCATTTATTTTTAATCCACTGCCACTTGCACCCCGGCAAATCCACCAGTTCCTCCAACATTAGAGATGTACGGTCACCAGCTGGGGAAGGGAAGTGTTTTTTTTTTTAAGAATATTGAAGCAACATATCATGGGCTACAATGGGCTTGGGAGTCATTGCAACAGAAAGTACTGAGTATGAAGAAACGGATGACTAGTTTAGCCTTTTCCCTCTGACCTGTGCTATCTGAACGCTCTGTGCAGCGGGGTTCCTGCTGTGGTGGACTTTGCTGCCATGCGGGATGCAGTGATGAAACTAGGAGGCGACCCAGAAAAGATTAATCCAGTTTGTCCTGCTGACCTCGTCATCGATCATTCCATCCAAGTGGATTTTAACAGGAAGTAAGAACGGGCTCGTTGGAGTCTTCCCACCATCGGACCAGAATAGCACCATCAGTTCACAGATGATATATTGTTCTGCTCAGTCTTTGCTGAGATTTTAAGTATTATCTAACCTTTTGCTTTATTCCTGTAGGTCTGACAGTCTTCAAAAAAACCAGGACTTGGAGTTTGACCGCAACAAAGAAAGATTCCAGTTTTTAAAGGTATGAAACTTCCCTGCTTTTTATGTCTGACTGGTTTTATTCAGTCTTTCTGTTCAGTCATGTGATGTTTGTTCTCTCAGTGGGGTTCTAAAGCCTTCAGGAACATGCGGATCATTCCTCCAGGTTCAGGAATCGTTCACCAGGTCAACCTGGAGTATTTGGCCCGGGTGGTGTTTAACTTCGATGGGTTCTTCTACCCCGACAGTCTGGTGGGCACTGACTCCCACACCACTATGATCGATGGGCTGGGGGTTCTGGGCTGGGGTAAGACAATAATGTATGCAAGTAACACTTAACATGGCTTATTTCTAACAAACTTCATTATTATCTAGTTTTAATATACAGGTTGGGTTATTTTAGTCTTTTTTAGCTTGTTTTGATATTCTGCACCACATTATGTGGTCATCATCCTCACTTTGAACAGCAACATGTGGCTATATTCTGTTTCAAGAAAATCTTTTTATAAAGCAATCGGAAACCAGCAAGTACCTAACGGAGAGTGTTTGGCAGCAACAAAGCAGATGGAGTATTTTACCTGAAAGTGGAGCTTATTGAGCCTGGAGACTCTCTGCTGGATGGATTAGCAGGCAGTTTTCTCTCAGATATTTTGAATGCTGCAGTAGAAAAACGTACTGTCCGGAGTTTAGCAGTGTGGTCGTAGACGCTGAAATGGGTTGCACATTAATTTGATGATGTTTTATTATTTATTTAAGTTTAGCTATTGCAGGTTAGCCACATACTAAAATGGCTATGCCGGTATTTTATCCAGTTTCTAGAAAATGCATCTTGACATATTGATTTTTTAAAAATCTTTTGTATTAACTTTGGATTGGAAACATTTATTCATTTCAGCATTAACTGCCCTGTCCCAGTTGAGTGTGAAGCAAAATATACGTTTAACCACTTTCACATGATGGCGAGTGTCGTTTTTGGTGTGTAAATCTTATCCGACGCTCGCTGTGTGCTGCATTCCTGGCTCTTAGTTATAATTTCCCCATATATATAAAGTTCTGTGTAATGATCCGACAATGAAGTGAAGCGATCATAAAGTCCTAAATTACCAGCGTCCTCCAACCTTCAGGTGTTGGTGGGATTGAAGCGGAGGCCGTTATGCTGGGTCAGCCAATAAGCATGGTGCTGCCTGAAGTGGTGGGATACAAGCTGCACGGGACCCCAAACAAGCTCATCACCTCCACTGATATCGTCCTCACTGTTACAAAGGTAG
This sequence comes from Odontesthes bonariensis, assembly GCF_027942865.1. Lineage (NCBI taxonomy): Eukaryota > Metazoa > Chordata > Actinopteri > Atheriniformes > Atherinopsidae > Odontesthes > Odontesthes bonariensis. The sequence goes on along the minus strand of NC_134524.1, from coordinate 32,137,148 downwards.
TTGGCTGTAGTTTCATGCAGCTTTTACAGCAAAATGCTGTCTTTTCTTACCCAGCATCCCTGACATGATATCGTTCCTTGCCCTTTGCACTTCAGCACCTCCGTCAGGTGGGCGTTGTGGGGAAATTTGTGGAGTTTTTCGGCCCGGGTGTGGCTCAGCTGTCCATTGCTGACCGAGCCACTATCGCCAACATGTGTCCGGAGTACGGAGCAACGGCAGCGTTCTTCCCTGTGGATGACGTCAGCATTCAATACCTGGAGCAGACAGGTGAGTGTCCAGCAGGGAGGCGTTACTGCTGCAGAGGGACTCAGGCTCAGACCTCGATTCAATATGAAAATATGGTTTTTCCCCTGTTAAAATTGGCTTTGTTCTTAGACAGTATGAATTCATATTCTGTATTTTACTAAATAATCTAGGTTCCTAGTTTGTACTTTCCCACTGCTCATATAAACGCAATGTATGTCCAAGACTTCAAGGTGACATAGCGGGACTAAATAACTGGGTCAGATAAAGAGTCTGGGAAAGCAGATGCAAGCTTAAAGCAACATTCACACACTCACATTGTTTGGCTTATCCAAAGAACATGACGAAGACGGTGTTGAACCTGCTCATGTCCAATTATACTCTGTCGAGTGTAAGTCCAACCTCTAGGAAATAAAGGGTCATATAAATATGAAATGTTTCCGGAAAACGGGGCTCGGTCTGACGGATTTCCTGCGAGAGCTCTGTCCCTCTGAGCCCAGCGCTGCCATACTTCACATGTGAACACCAATAAATACTTTATTTAACTTGAGATTCCAATGAAAGAATCGAGCTAACACCCCTTAGGATTATCAATTCAGAGTACTTCTGATGTTTTACCTTTTCCTCTTTAGTAGAATTGCATCATAAGGTTGGAACAGCTTCTTCATGAGAGTTTTGTTCAATATTCTCTGGAAATCTAAATAATTCCATTGTTAATTTTCATTGTACCCTTTCCAAGCTCATTTCAATGACTTATTTCCGATTCATCAGAAGGGAATAATGTCTTAATTCAACTCTTTTCTTCTCTGGATTCAGGGCGAGAACCAGAAAAGCTGGCCTACATTACAAAGTACCTGAAGAGAGTGGGCATGTTCAGAGACTATAACGATGTTGCTCAGGACCCAGATTTCACTCAGGTAGGTCAACCTCATTTTCAGGTTTTGTCCATTCTTATTATTATTATCAACTTATTTTGAGACCATGAATGCTAATTATTATTAACCTTTAAAATTTGAAATGTTGGGATTTTTTGCCACTTAATGATCATATGTAAATTGTAAATAATGACTTATGAATGTATAATTCTGTATTTGTGATCCGAGTGCACCAGTGGACAGAATAGTAAGATAGATGTGATTGGTGAGATGAACCTCTCTGGTCTGCCCCCTCTCAGGTTGTTGAGTTGGACCTCAGCACAGTTGTTCCGTGCTGCAGCGGTCCCAAAAGACCGCAGGACAGGATCACTGTGTCTGACATGAAGACAGACTTTGAAACATGCCTGGGAGCAAAGGTAGGTCCCAGTACTGCTACATTTTTACTGGACATCCACGAGAAACAAAATTTGAAAGCTTTTATTCACAAAAAAAAGCCTTTCAAAAGCTTTAAACGCACAGAGTTTAGGATGGGAACTGAGAACACTAACCTGGTCCTAGTTCAGTGCTGAGGTATTGATGAGCTACAGCAAAGACGTTGCTCTTGTTGAAACTTATGTACCAACTTTTAGTGTCAGACGATTACTTCCTGTTGTGTTCCCAGTTTAAGCTAAACCCTCTGAAGTTTGATCATACTGACCTGACAAAACATTTACTATTCTGACGTTATTTCATTCTTAGCAGTGCTTTATAGGGGTGCACTGATCAATCGGCCCCAATTGCCTTCATTTTGGGTGATCGGCAATCGACCGATACTTTGCACGTGAAACCGATCTTATCCACCGATCTTATCTGACCTCAAAGCTCGTGATTTTGTAAAAGTGAAATACTGCTGTGCAGTATTTTAGGCTCAACACAGGTCTGTAGTCTAACCTGTTGTGCAAGTTTTTTATTTTTTTTGTTTTTAAATGAAAAATTAAGTGAAAAGTGAAAGACTGAAGGAACTGATTTATTTTATTTTAGTTTAGGTAATTTAGTAGTTTGGACAGCAATGCTCTAAACCTTCCATTTATATTTGAGAGCATGACCTCATGTGCAGTTAAAAAAAGTTTGTATTGTTTCACGGGCATTGTTCAATGTTTTCCAATAAAATAAGATTGGGACATGGAAGGTGTGTGCTGTCAGACTGACTTTATAACACCTGACTGTACATCAAACCCTCGGAACACTCAATAACCCATGCTTAAAGACTTGTGCTCATGCTTATCATGTGTTTTTACATTTAAAGGGACAGTTCGCCTCTTTTGACATGAAGCTGTATGACATCCCATACTAGCAATATAATTTCTGAACATTTTCTTACCCCCCGCTGCGTCCTGTGAGCCGAGTTCCAGCCTCGTTTTGGTGTTGATGAAGGTAGTCCGGCTAGTTGGCTGGGGCTTAAAGAATAAAGCGTTTTGCTTCTCGAAACAATATGCGTTCAAAAGAGTAATACATTTGCATCACTAAATCGTTCTCCAGGAAAAAGTCAGACCTCACAATCTCTTGGCCCTATTTTCTCTCCCTTCGTATCACTGCCTGCTGCCGACAGCCACACCTGTTGCAGTGTTTACTGCTCGGAAGCAGGGGACTGCTCGGTCTGCACGGTCTACACAGCAGGCAGTGATACGAAGGGAGAAAAAATAGCGCCAAGCGATTGTGAGGTCTGACTTTTTCCTGGGGAACGATTTTGTGATGCAAATGTATCACTCTTTTGAACGCATATTGTTTTGAGAAGCAAAACGCTTTATTTTTTTAAACCCCAGCCAACTAGCCGGACTACGTTTGTCAACGGCAAAACGAGGCTGGAACTCAGCTCACAGGACACAGCAGGGGGTAAGAAAATGTTCATAAATGATATTGCTAGTATGGGATGTCATACAGCTTCATGTCAAAAGAGGCGAACTATCCCTTTAAGTTTGCCTCCTTGGTACAACCATGCCTCGTACATCTGTTTTCTTACCACAACATTAGCTTCAGCGTGACATGACAGGCTCAACATTGTGAGGTTTTGAAATGGTACAGCACACGCTATTGAATGCCAGAAAATGTATTGATAGACATTCATCTGGAAATCTTGTGCATCGTTTTCTTTTGCTCCGTGGTTGAACACTTTAAGTGTCAGAGAAGAAGAGAAACTGCGTTCTTCTTTTGTGGTGGAAACCCTCTGTGATGAAATTTGTTTGAATTGAAGATTCTCACCATCTGCTCTTCCTACTTTCATACACAGCCGACTCTCTGCTGCCACATCTGACTTTGTTTCCTGCTGGAACTTTCCAATTCTTACTGAAATGTATTCAGTCAGATTAGTGATCTTTATTAAATTCTGATCAACTCACTATGCCTAAACAGTTCTATTTAAGTTCCTGTATCAAAGTAAGACAAAGCCAGTGCTTTGTTACAGTTCAAAGACTCACCTGTTGAGTTAAATTCAATAAGAATTCAAATTTTAACTCCATCGTTGATCTTTTTATTGTGCTACTTGACTTCATATGTAAAGCATACGTGTTGTAATGTTCTCAGCAAGGGTTCAAGGGTTTCCAGGTGGCCCCTGAACGCCACAGCGCCGCGGTCCCCTTCCACTTCGGTGGCAAAGAGTTTACGTTGAGCCATGGCTCGGTGGTCATCGCTGCCATCACCAGCTGCACCAACACCAGCAACCCATCCGTCATGCTGGGAGCAGGTGCACTTCCTTTGTTTGAAGATCACATGACGGGATTCACTACTTTTACTGTTGGCACTTATTTGACACTTTAAATCAATAAATGTTGAACCCTCTTGTGCCAGGACTCCTCGCAAAGAAGGCGATAGAATGTGGTTTGAGTGTGAAGCCGTACATAAAGACCAGCCTGTCGCCCGGCAGTGGAGTGGTCACCTACTACCTGAAAGAGAGCGGTGTTATGGACTACCTCTTCCAGCTGGGGTAAGCTGCTCAAATGATCGTTTTCATTTAGTTGACAGGAAGTTTGGATGATCCCACACATGTTCATGTTTGTGTCCTCCTGCCTCTGTTTGCTTCTGACTCTTTCATCTAAAATCCCCATCTGCAGACATGAAACGAATAGATCCTAAAAATACCATAAAGTTCTAATGGTTGTATATGTTATATTCTATTTGAAATGTGTCACTCACTATGATTTGTGTGTTTCTTTTTCTCCTTTTAGTTTTGAGGTTGTTGGCTACGGTTGCATGACATGTATAGGCAACAGTGGACCGCTCCCAGAACCAGTGGTGGATGCCATAACCCAGGTATCAGTGATCTCGAGTACTGTGAAAAGTTTGTTTTGTTTTTGTGGCTGAAAAAAAAACCCCAACCCACTCCACTCATCTTTGAACAAAGGAGGTGGTCTCAGGTATTACCTTCCCAGCACCTACAATGCAGCATTCAGTGGGGTCACATGGCACTGAAAGGATCAGATAATTGGATAAATTACAAGAAGAATGAGTTGAGCAAGGGTAATTATCCTTGGATAAATGACGGTGAATGAATCGAATCAAACTCAGGCATTCGAGAAAATGGCGAACGAAGAGCAAGATGAAGCTACGTCCCTCTACATTTGGTCTGTGATGAGCTGCTTGTTGCACAAACTTGATGCCCAACGGAGCATTCTTCATCGCGTTGTTTGTTTCTTTCTGACGGCGACAACAACAATGATATCTTCCGGGTCACGACCCCGGGAAAAAATCTCGAGCATGCGCAGAACGCAAAGTCAATTCACCACGTGCTTCAGCGTCTGCAAGCAGGTATAATTTAACTTTCAACCCAGTTATCTCGGGGTCTGAATCCCATCCGATCCAATTCTTAGTCAGATTAAGGTGTCTACATGCACTTAATAACTCAGTCTGATTGTAATTTAGCCAATAATCCGATCCTTTCAGTGCCATGTAACTCCTCTGACTGTCTCTCCTCCCCAGGCAGTTTCACAGCACATTCACACCTTGGAGCCTGTGACCAAAGCTTGCTCTTTCAGACGGGTAGACAATTTGTAGGTGAGAATGACTTTGGTCGCATGTTGTAGCACACATTGGTCATATGACTGTAATGACCTGCCAAGTATGAACGGCCCCTCTCTGCTTATCAGCAGATACTCCCAACCATCTAGTTTAGAACTCCCAGATGAGAGATGAAATGTCTTCAAGTTCCAAGAAGAATTCCAATTGCCCATATTCAAGCTCACATTCCTCTGAAAGGGGCCAAGCATTTTCATATGGATGTATGTTTTGTTAAAGCTATGGTAGGTAATCCTAGAGAGCTAGCAAGATTCGAAAGTGGCCCCTCCTCTAAGCTCCACCCCCCCCTCCTCATTCCGTCAGTGCTTCATCCAAAGCCATTTTTGCCGTATAAAGTCGTTTTCGCTACCGGTAGAACCGCGTGCGCGCGCGGAGGACGGAGCCGACAGAGGGGGGCAGGCAGAAAGCCTGGTTTTCTGATTGTTTTTTTGTAGGCGCCCCAATCTGAGATCAGCGCCCCGCTGATCTCGGATTGGTCAGCTTTTTCTCAGTCCTGCAGCTGCCACAGAGGTCTGATTATTTTCGTCCATTTTTCTAAATACATCTTGTATAGATTTCTCTCAGGATAGACGGACCATTTCACCCAGTATTACAAAATGTGTTTCTGAACAGGATTACCAACCATAGCTTTAAGTCTCCAGCTTAAAGGTGGGGTAGGGGATCTTTTTCTGGAACATTTTTTTACATATTGCTTGAAATACTCTTCACACCCCCATTGCAACCAATTAATTAAAAGTTTTGACACAAATATGAAAAGTTTTAGTGGCCTCTAGAACGTACAATCTAGGAAAAACAGTATCCAATCATACTGAACGGACCGTTAACAATGATTGGATTCTGATGCCGTCTATCAAACTGCAATCTGCACCTCCCTCCCCCTCCTTCCCCCTGTGCGCGTACCCTGCTCCGTGAACGAATTACGCGTCCAGAAGCTTGGCAGGAAGCTAAACTAGAGCCAGCTTGGCTAGCACCTAGCATTATTAAACGTATAGTTAGCATATACTATTCAATATAAACACAAGAAACTTGTGCTAAAGAAAATAAAAAATAAAATAAAATAAAATAAAGGACCAGACTCAGTGAATAATTCCCTACACTCCGTATTATATAGATCAATGAGCAGTGCTGACCAACATATCATTGGGGTCATCAGGTGGGAACCTCCTTTCATCAGTGTTTCGTCTAGTTGGGCCCACGACACCTCCAGGAGGCTAGACAATGACCACTGGCGTCCCAGAGTCACCCCCCTAATGCCAGCCAACAGTGCCCCTCACACCACAACAACCATAATCTACCTCAGCTTCTCACCAACTGCACACCAGTTACAGCGGGGTGGGGATGCAAACCCTGGTTCGGGTAGGGGAAGAAATAAAAGAGGTAAGAAAAGCAGGAATGGGATTCAAACCCTGGTTCGGGTAGGGGGTAATGAAAATATAGAGGGTGCCAGTGGTGGAGGCAGAACAAGACACACTAGCAGATTCAGCAGACAAACTCACCTAAATAGTCCTATAATCACTAAAATACCAGCAAAAACAAATCCATACAACTCACTCTCACCAACTGCACACCAGTCACAGCGGGGTGGGGATGCAAACCCTGGTTCGGGTAGGGGAAGAAATAAAAGAGGTAAGAAAAGCAGGACTGGGATTCAAACCCTGGTTAGGGTAGGGGTAATGAAAATATAGAGGGTGCCAGAGGTGGAGGCAGGACAAGACACACTAGCAGATTCAGCAGACAAACTCACCTAAACAATCCTATAATCACTAACAATGCCATCAAAAACAAATCCATACAACTCACTCCAAGCCAACTCACCCAAAATGGCCGCCTGGTTTCAAAAGGATCACATGTGCCAAACCCTCCACTTAAATAGCTTGAACTTCTTCTTTGCTTTTTCAAAAGTCTGTTTACCCTAAGTGCCCCCCCTGCTGGGCCCCCAGTTGCTATTGCATCTTCTAATCCAAATCCACTGACTGGATCTTACTGCTTTATCTGACATTTCCTGCAATATTTTCCTCACACTCTGTCCACTTACACCCAGCTCCCTCAACAATGAGACAACAGACTTTGCAACAAATCCTCTACATCCTACTTCCACTGAACAGATTCTAACCTTCCATCCTCGCTGCTCTGCTTCTGCCCCCAACTCCACATATCTAAGCTTTTTCCTTTCATATGCTTCCTCTACTAAATCCTCCCAAGGAACAGTCAGCTCTATGAAATAGACTCTCATTCTACTCCTAGACCACAAGACTATATCAGGCCTTAGGTTTGTAGAGGCTATCTCCTGGGGAACAACAAGCTTATTTCCTAAATCTACCTGCATCTCCCAATCACAAGCATCCTCCAAGCTGCCGTGCCTCCTTATCGTCTTTTTAACTTTCTCCCCCTCTTGAACAAACTGAATTGCAACTCTCTGTACCTTGGACCCTCCTAAGTTTACCTGCCTTCGTTTATCTTCAATACCTGCAGCTAAACTTCTTAATACTTGGTCATGTCGCCATGTATACCGGCCTTGTGACAGACTAACCTTACAACCTGACAAAATATGCTTTAGAGTTGCAGTACCTGAACATAACGAACATAACGGGTCTCCATTTACCCAGAGTTTTAGTACTCTGAGTAATACTAAATACGGCAACGATCAATGCTTGCTGTCAGAACAGCGCACGTGCGTTCATGTACTCTAGAGGCGTGCCTTCGGGGGGAAAGTGAAGAAAAGGGTTGGGACTTTTTACCTGTGTATTTTCAAAATGCAACTTCGCTGGACTCAAAATCCAGGATCTCCTACCCTACCTTTAACATTGGCTTATGAATCACACAAGCATAAAAAAGCACCTGACTGAAGGGATGAACCAGTGTTGTCTACACAACTGGCCAAATAACTTAATTTAACCATCCTTTTGTATCTTTAGACACTTCCCGTGTCTTTAGTTTTAACTATGAAAACACCCAAGATCACACAGTGTGGCAGATGATTTCCAAAGAGCTATTAGCTGAAAAGTTCAGTGTGCCCACTGCAGCGTGTCCTTAAAACATTTGAGTAAACTGGACAAGTGGAGGACAAAAGAAGAAGTGTCTGGCCTAAAAAACTATCTACAGCAGGTGAACAGGATCTGAAAGTGATGTCCTTAAGAAAGAGGAAAAATCCAGCAAAGACCTGACACAGGAGCTGAGAGATGCATCTGGACCTTCAGCTGATCCATCTGCTGTTGGCCCAAGCCTCATCAGAAATGGGCTCCATGGAAGGGTGGCTGTCAAGAAGCCGTTCTTAAGGAAGGGAAACAGGGAGAAAAGGCTGAGCTGTGCCAAAGGACACAAGAAGTGGACTGAAAATCAGTGGCAGCAGGTCTGATGGAGGGATGAATCCTCCCCAGAGCCTCAACATTACTGAAGCAGTGTGGGATCATCTTGGCAGAAAACGGAACAAAAGGCAGCCCACATCCAATGAAGAGCTTTGGGATGGCCTTCAAGAATCCTGGAGAACTATTCCTGAAGACTGCTTATAGGGATAGTTTGCCTCTTTTGACATGAAGCTGTATGACATCCCATACTAGCAATATTGTTTATGAACATCGACTTACCCCCTGCTGCGTCCTGTGAGCCGCGTTCCAGCCTTGTTTTAGTGTTGACGAAGGTAGTCCGGCTAGTGGACTGGGACTTAAAAAATAAAGCGTTTTGCTTCTCAAAACAATATGCGTTTAACAGAGTAATACATTTGCATCACAAAATCGTTCTCCAGGAAAAAGTCAGACCTCACATCGCTTGGCACTATTTTATCTCCCTTCGTATCACTGCCTGCTGCCGACAGCCGCGCCTGTTTCACGTTGAGAAAGCATCCTTCTTCCTTAGTGGCACATAGATTTGGCTGTCATCAGCATAACAATGGAAAGAGATACCATGCTTTCTCAGGATGGAACCCAGGGGCAGCAGGTACAGTGAGAAAAGCAGGGGCCCTAAAATTGAACCCTGTGGAACCCCATATGACAGCGGAGCAGAGCGGGACTCAGAACCACCAAGACATTCAAGCTCCTTAGAACTGTACATACGCTGTTTTTGCCTTGTATTCTGTGTTTAGGTTTATGTTTGACCATGTTTCAGTCATTTTCTGCAGCTGTATCTTGTTTCCTGACAGTGTATTAAGAAATGAGGTGTGGCTGAAGACTTTTTCCACAGCACTATTTATAAAAGGCTGTTCCCACATATATTATGTTAAAGTTTCCATCTGTCCACAATGAGAATATGTTCGACACCATTAGTTATCTTTTCCCTCTTTATTTAGCTTTTATTTCTGTTTTGTTCACCTGAAGCAGCCTTTTTTTGTTATGTTACTGTTGCACTGGCATTGTTTAAGGTATCATTGATTTGTGCGTCAGGGGGATCTGGTTGCTGCAGGCATCCTGTCAGGCAACAGAAACTTTGAGGGCAGAGTTCACCCCAACACCAGAGCCAACTATCTGGCTTCACCGCCGCTCGTCATCGCATACGCCTTAGCTGGCACTGTGAGGATAAACTTTGAGAAAGAGCCCATCGGTAAGTATTAGTGTGTCAAAGTCATGACATCAAACTACACTTTTTGGAACAAAATAACAGTTATTATGTGAGCAGTGAAGAACTCAAAATGTACATGCTATCTGGGGTGAGGGAGCAAATCTGCATGACACTGATTGGAGAGTCGGGTTTTGTTGGAGACTTTCTCAAACTGCACTGGTCTGCCAACCAGCACATTTCAGTAATGACCAAAGCTGTCTATCAGGAGCTGCACACATTAGCACAGAGTCACAACCAGACCTGCTATTTATCAGGATCCTGTGGTTCACAAACCAATCGGATGCAGCTTGTTTCTGTGGAAACAGATTATACAAACCTGAACCTGTTCTGCTGAAATACATTAGTTTGGCTCAGTTAAAAACACCTGTTTACTGGGTCTACTTTGATCAATTAAATCCGTGAGTGCCATCAGTTTTCTCTTGGGTTGAACTACATTCAGTTGTTATTGTGTTCTTATAGTTCGGGACCCAAACATGGTCTTTTATTCGACCATGTTTGGGTTTGAGACACACAAACAACAGATGTGGTTTGATGGAGTTTATCAAGCCACATGTCTCCCTGCATCAGAGCCCAACATGCTGTCTAAGTGATTTATACGTATTTTTTGCACGTGACATCATCAGATATGTTTAACTACATAGAAAAGTATAACTCTTTAAATATTGTCTTTTCTCCACCTTCACTGCAGGCATCAACTCAGAAGGTAAAAAGATCTTCCTGAGTGACATCTGGCCCACGCGAGAGGAGATCCAGGCTGTGGAGAGAACTTTTGTCATTCCATCAATGTTTAAAGAAATCTATGAGAAGATCGAGGTAAGCTTTAGTTGTGTGCATCTTTAAATGTATGATGTGGTTTGATTGGAAATAATTCCTTTGGGTTTGGATGTGCTTTGTTGTTACAGAAAGTGAATGAACGCTGGAACTCTCTGGTTGCTCCCTCTGATAATCTGTATACTTGGGATCCCAAATCAACTTACATCAAGTCCCCGCCATTCTTTGATGATTTGGTCAGTATCACACCTTCCATTACTATTTATCACAGTTACTTCAACAGCTACAATAAGACAATAACACTCATGGCTGTGGAGGAGGAATTTGTCATCTTGGTAACTGAGGAGACCACCTGGGTCGCCTGAACTCGCTGTAAAGTTAATGAAACTAGTCTCGGATGGGCTTCACAGCACTGTCATTGAAGAATGGTGTGGCTGCACCCATTACTATTCTGCCTCACCTGTGTATAACCTTACACAATCATCTTGGTTGAGGCTAAGCCCAGCATTCGACAAAGCTAAATTCATCAGGATTAACCATGAAAGCAATACATGTGTATTTAGTGGTGTATCAGCCCCTGCTGCCCTGTTCAAAACTAGCAGTAAAGGGGAATTTATGCACACAGTTGTTGCTTATGAGGTAAGCACGTATACAACATGCCTAATGATGCAGTTTCCAATGCACCATCGAATCTAACCTATGGAAAATATTTAGATTTAATGAGAAGGAAGCAACATACAAAAGATCAAAGTTGGCATTAGAACAAGAGATCATCTAGTCCACAAAACTCTGGTCAAACTCCCATGCTCCTTCCGTAACTCTGCAAGGGTAAAGATCTGGTCCAGTGTTCCACGACCTGGGCCAAAACTGCCTCCTCAATCTGAGGTTGGACAATCGGTCGGAGCCTCCTCTCCAACACCCTGGAGTAAACTTTCCTGGGAAAGCTGAGTAGTGTGAACCCCTGTAGTTGGAACACACTCTCTGGTCGCACTTCTTAAAACTGGCAACCACCACCCCGGTCTGCCGCTCCACAGGCATTGACCCAGACCTGCATGCGACATTAAAGAGACGTGTCGTCCACAACGGCCCCACGATGTCTGGAGCCTTCAGCATCTCAGTGAATCTCATCCACGGCCAAGAAGCTTTTTAACTACCTCACCTACCTCTGCCAGTGGGAATGGACGAGTCTTCCCCCAAGTCCTCACTACATGGGAGGTGTGGTTAAAAAAAATCAGGCAGTAGTTCACTGACAAATACATGCCAAACAAAGTAAAGGATTAAGTCCTAATATTTTCTTTCTGTGCCCTAAAACACCTGAGCATACTTGATTCCCTGGTCTTTTATTAAATGCATTTGTCATAGCTAACCGCTGTCACGTTTGTAGAAATGATGTGTTTTCATTTCAGATGGAAAATGGATATCTTTTGTTAAAGAAATGTGAAGAATTGCATCAGACTGCACCAAAGTGAACTCAATTGTTCTGTGTAAAAATGAATCGTCCGTGAGTCATATCTTACTCCGTGTAAATGGATACGTACCAAATCGTCTTAGGGAGAGAAACACTCCCCTATAAAACAGTGCTGAATGTGAAGGATAACCCCATATTCTTCATCCAGTGAGTGGGACTGTGCTGAAAGCAACGTTCCCTCTAATTTTTCATGTGTCTGGGCATGCACACGAGCTCCCTGAGCACACTGAGGAGCACTGTGAGCAGCATCAGGTGTGCACGCCAGGCCACACACCAGTTTCACACCTGTTCAAAACCTTGGATCATAGCAAGTTACATGGCTTATTAAAAGAATCAAATCACAGCAGCAATTTTCATCAGTTTACTTTTCATTTCAGTGATTTGGCCCACTTAAAATGAAAAAGACAAAATCTTGTTGTTCATGAGATGTGTAGTATGTTATATACTGGGAAGTGTCATGCTTGCAGCCTGCATGTTTTGCAGAGTAGATCTTTCTCACTCGAAAAAGAAAAACTCTTACCCAGTTTTCTTCTATTTGCACATACTCAGACAGCCGTTCCATCCTCAAAGAACTGCATTTCTTTTTTTACTTTGGCTTGGTGAGTGGATGTGTCGCTGGCGCTGCCCGTTCGATTCGCCATGATAAGGGGTTGCGTCTCTTAACTCCGCCGCACTGTTTTTAGCTAGCTAACCTGCACGACGTGTATGGGCAGGGCACATATGAAAGCACTATCAATGCTCTGATTGGCTGCATAGCGTAAGTAAACCGTATCATTGGCTGAACACCTGTCACTCACTGCGTTACATTGAAAAATGGTACAGAAAAACATTAGGTCTGGTATTAGATATTAATTAACACATTTATGGTGAATTTTATTTCATGTGCTACATAGATTTTCTTGTGCGCTGAGAATGTGCGTGATTGCGCAGGCGCGCAGCTTAGAGGGAACATTGGCTGAAAGTAGCCATTAGATGATGGTAACATGCAGCCATAAGGGAAGCACATGGCCTGCTGTGATTCAAAGGGTGACTGCTTGGCCTAAAGTGATCATTTCCCACATCTGGACCCAACCAGCAGCAGTCTGGAGAACCTGAGTCCGCCTCGGTTCTCAGTTGTGACATGGTTACACTGTTCACAGTAAAGTCAACAGAAAAGTGTAGTGAAAATCATCCTTTATCTTCGGTGATATAAATAATAACTGGATCTCCTGAGCGGGGATGTATGCGGCGTGCAGAGGTTTCAGTGGTTTTTGGCTTTGAATTCGACTATGTTTGGTGATTTTGTGTCCTCCCGTTTATGTTTCGTGACACCTTGTCTTTATTCAGAGCATGGAGCTGGAGCCTCCTCGGTCCATAAAGGAGGCCCAGGTGCTGCTGAACCTGGGAGACTCGGTCACCACAGACCACATCTCACCTGCGGGCAACATCGCCAGGACCAGCTCGGCAGCACGCTACCTCACCGACAGAGGGTGAGTCATCTGTTCCTGTGGCCTCTTTATGAGTCAAACTACAGGTCAACAAGGAGTGTGGCATTCACAGAACGCAGGGGAAAGCACACAGACTGTGCGGGGACACACAGTCTGTCAGAATAACATCTCTGACTTCTGCAGGCTTTATTTCTTTTATTCATAAGCCGAGGAAATGTTCATTACTTTGATATGTTCCCTTATCTGCAGCGGTTTGTGAGCAACTGGAGGAAAACTGTACTTTATTATTTTAATACAACATGGTGTATAAACTTTACAATGAAGGTGGCATGAGGGTGAGCAGGGGGCTGTAAATACCTGTAAAACACTGTCTTATAACAGAGGTGGTCAAAGTTCTGTTTTCCTTTCAGCTTCTGTTCTGCGGCTTTGAAAAGTCCAACTTATGCCCAGTTAGTTTAATCATTTAGTTAAAGATCACAAAGCCATCTTTTCCACTTTAAAGTTACCGTAATGCTTCAGACCAGCTTAAACTTGGCCTTTCTTTCCAACTTTCCTGTGAATAAATAGTTCATCCTCCTCAGCTAAACGCAGGTATCTGTCATTGGGATGATAGTTTCATTCTGTGACTCCAGCACAGAATTAGACCCAAGGTGCTGGGGATGTCTCCTGCTTCCTCCCTGGGTGCTGGGGATGTCTCCTGCTTCCTCCCTGGGATGCAGAGGGATGTCTCCTGCTTCCTTCCAGGGTGCTGGGGATGTCTCCTGCTTCCTCCCTGGGATGCAGAGGGATGTCTCCTGCTTCCTTCCAGGGTGCTGGGGATGTCTCCTGCTTCCTCCCAGGGATGCAGAGGGATGTCTCCTGCTTCCTCCCAGGGAGCTGGGGATGTCTCCTGCTTCCTTCCAGGGTGCTGGGGATGTCTCCTACTTCCTCCCAGGGAGCTGGGGATGTCTCCTGCTTCCTTCCAGGGTGCTGGGGATGTCTCCTGCTTCCTCCCTGGGATGCAGAGGTATGCCTCCTACTTCCTCCCAGGGGTGCAGAGGGATGTCTCCTGCTTCCTTCCAGGGAGCTGGGGATGTCTCCTCCTTCCTCCCAGGGAGCTGGGGATGTCTCCTGCTTCCTTCCAGGGAGCTGGGGATGTCTCCTCCTTCCTTCCAGGGAGCTGGGGGTGTCTCCTGCTTCCTCCCAGGGATGCAGAGGGGTGTCTCCTGCTTCCTCCCAGGGAGCTGGGGATGTCTCCTGCTTACTCCCTGGGATGCAGAGGGGTGTCTCCTGCTTCCTCCCAGGGAGCTGGGGATGTCTCTTGCTTCCTCCCAGGGAGCTGGGGATGTCTCCTCCTTCCTTCCAGGGAGCTGGGGGTGTCTCCTGCTTCCTCCCAGGGATGCAGAGGGGTGTCTCCTGCTTCCTCCCAGGGAGCTGGGGATGTCTCTTGCTTCCTCCCAGGGAGCTGGGGATGTCTCCTGCTTCCTCCCAGGGAGCTGGGGATGTCTCCTGCTTCCTCCCTGGGATGCAGAGGGATGTCTCCTGCTTCCTCCCTGGGATGCAGAGGGGTGTCTCCTGCTTCCTCCCTGGGATGCAGAGGGGTGTCTCCTGCTTCCTCCCAGGGAGCTGGGGATGTCTCTTGCTTCCTCCCAGGGAGCTGGGGATGTCTCCTGCTTCCTCCCAGGGATGCAGAGGGATGTCTCCTGCTTCCTCCCAGGGAGCTGGGGATGTCTCCTGCTTCCTCCCTGGGAGCTGGGGATGTCTCCTGCTTCCTCCTTGGGAGCTGGGGATGTCTCCTGCTTCCCCCCAGGGTGCTGGGGATGTCTCCTGATTCCTCCCAGGGAGCTGGGGATGTCTCTTGCTTCCTCCCAGGGAGCGGGGGATGTCTCCTGCTTCCTTCCAGGGAGCTGGGGATGTCTTCTCCTTCCTCCAAGGGAGCTGGGGATGTCTCCTGCTTCCTTCCAGGGAGCTGGGGATGTCTCCTCCTTCCTCCCAGGGAGCTGGGGATGTCTCCTCCTTCCTCCCAGGGAGCTGGGGATGTCTCCTGCTTCCTCCCAGGGAGCGGGGGATGTCTCCTGCTTCCTTCCAGGGAGCTGGGGATGTCTTCTCCTTCCTCCAAGGGAGCTGGGGATGTCTCCTGCTTCCTTCCAGGGAGCTGGGGATGTCTCCTGCTTCCTTCCAGGGAGCTGGGGATGTCTCCTCCTTCCTCCCAGGGAGCTGGGGATGTCTCCTCCTTCCTCCCAGGGAGCTGGGGATGTCTCCTCCTTCCTCCCAGGGAGCTGGGGATGTCTCCTGCTTCCTTCCAGGGAGCTGGGGATGTCTCCTCCTCCCTCCCAGGGAGCTGGGGGTGTCTCCTGCTTGCTCCCAGGGAGCTGGGGATGTCTCCTGCTTCCTCCCTGGGTGCTGGGGATGTCTCCTGCTTCTTCCCAGGGAGCTGGGGATGTCTCCTGCTTCCTCCCTGGGATGCAGAGGGGTGTCTCCTGCTTCCTCCCAGGGAGCTGGGGATGTCTCCTGCTTCTTTCCAGGGAGCTGGGGATGTCTCCTGCTTCTTTCCAGGGAGCTGGGGATGTCTCCTGATTCCTCCCTGGGATGCAGAGGGATGTCTCCTGCTTCTTCCCAGGGAGCTGGGGATGTCTCCTGCTTCCTCCCTGGGAGCTGGGGATGTCTCCTGCTTCCTCCCTGGGAGCTGGGGATGTCTCCTGCTTCCTCCCAGGGTGCTGGGGATGTCTCCTGCTTCCTCCCTGGGTGCTGGGGATGTCTCCTGCTTCTTCCCAGGGAGCTGGGGATGTCTCCTGCTTCCTCCCAGGGAGCTGGGGATGTCTCTTGCTTCCTCCCAGGGAGCTGGGGATGTCTCTTGCTTCCTCCCAGGGTGCTGGGGGTGTCTCCTGCTTCCTCCCTGGGATGCAGAGGGGTGTCTCCTGCTTCCTTCCAGGGTGCTGGGGATGTCTCCTCCTTCCTTCCAGGGTGCTGGGGATGTCTCCTCCTTCCTCCCAGGGAGCTGGGGATGTCTCCTGCTTCCTTCCAGGGAGCTGGGGATGTCTCCTGCTTCCTCCCTGGGTGCTGGGGATGTCTCCTTCTTCCTCCCTGGGTGCTGGGGATGTCTCCTTCTTCCTCCCTGGGATGCAGAGGGATGTCTCCTGCTTCCTCCCTGGGATGCAGAGGGATGTCTCCTGCTTCCTCCCTGGGATGCAGAGGGATGTCTCCTGCTTCCTCCCTGGGATGCAGAGGGATGTCTCCTGCTTCCTCCCAGGGAGCTGGGGATGTCTCCTGCTTCCTCCCAGGGAGCTGGGGATGTCTCCTGCTTCCTCCCTGGGAGCTGGGGATGTCTTCTGCTTCCTCCCAGGGATGCAGAGGGATGTCTCCTGCTTCCTCCCAGGGATGCAGAGGGGTGTCTCCTGCTTCCTCCCAGGGAGCTGGGGATGTCTCCTGCTTCCTCCCTGGGAGCTGGGGATGTCTCCTGCTTCCTCCCAGGGAGCTGGGGATGTCTCCTGCTTCCTCCCAGGGTGCTGGGGATGTCTCCTCCTTCCTTCCAGGGTGCTGGGGATGTCTCCTGCTTCCTCCCAGGGTGCTGGGGATGTCTCCTGCTTCCTCCCTGGGATGCAGAGGGGTGTCTCCTGCTTCCTCCCAGGGAGCTGGGGATGTCTCCTTCCTTCCAGGGTGCTGGGGATGTCTCCTGCTTCCTCCCAGGGTGCTGGGGATGTCTCCTCCTTCCTCCCAGGGAGCTGGGGATGTCTCCTGCTTCCTTCCAGGGAGCTGGGGATGTCTCCTGCTTCCTCCCAGGGAGCTGGGGATGTCTCCTGCTTCCTCCCAGGGAGCTGGGGATGTCTCCTCCTTCCTCCCAGGGAGCTGGGGATGTCTCCTGCTTCCTCCCAGGGAGCTGGGGATGTCTCCTGCTTCCTCCCAGGGAGCTGGGGATGTCTTCTGCTTCCTCCCAGGGATGCAGAGGGATGTCTCCTGCTTCCTCCCTGGGATGCAGAGGGGTGTCTCCTGCTTCCTCCCAGGGAGCTGGGGATGTCTCCTGCTTCCTCCCTGGGAGCTGGGGATGTCTCCTGCTTCCTCCCAGGGAGCTGGGGATGTCTCCTGCTTCCTCCCAGGGTGCTGGGGATGTCTCCTGCTTCCTCCCAGGGAGCTGGGGATGTCTCCTGCTTCCTCCCAGGGAGCTGGGGATGTCTCCTGCTTCCTCCCAGGGAGCTGGGGATGTCTCCTGCTTCCTCCCAGGGAGCTGGGGATGTCTCCTGCTTCCTCCCAGGGTGCTCGGGATGTCTCCTCCTTCCTTCCAGGGTGCTGGGGATGTCTCCTGCTTCCTCCCAGGGAGCTGGGGATGTCTCCTCCTTCCTTCCAGGGTGCTGGGGATGTCTCCTCCTTCCTTCCAGGGTGCTGGGGATGTCTCCTCCTTCCTTCCACGGTGCTGGGGATGTCTCCTCCTTCCTTCCAGGGTGCTGGGGATGTCTCCTCCTTCCTTCCACGGTGCTGGGGATGTCTCCTGCTTCCTCCCTGGGTGCTGGGGATGTCTCCTGCTTCTTCCCAGGGAGCTGGGGATGTCTCCTGCTTCCTCCCTGGGATGCAGAGGGATGTCTCCTGCTTCCTCCCAGGGAGCTGGGGATGTCTCCTGCTTCCTTCCAGGGAGCTGGGGATGTCTCCTGCTTCCTTCCAGGGAGCTGGGGGTGTCTCCTGCTTCCTCCCAGGGATGCAGAGGGGTGTCTCCTGCTTCCTCCCAGTGAGCTGGGGATGTCTCCTGCTTCCTCCCTGGGATGCAGAGGGGTGTCTCCTGCTTCCTTCCAGGGAGCTGGGGATGTCTCCTGCTTCCTCCCTGGGATGCAGAGGGGTGTCTCCTGCTTCCTCCCAGGGAGCTGGGGATGTCTCCTGATTCCTCCCTGGGATGCAGAGGGATGTCTCTTGCTTCCTCCCAGGGAGCTGGGGATGTCTCCTGCTTCCTCCCAGGGTGCTGGGGATGTCTCCTGCTTCCTCCCAGGGTGCTGGGGATGTCTCCTGCTTCCTCCCAGGGTGCTGGGGATGTCTCCTGCTTCCTCCCAGGGTGCTGGGGATGTCTCCTGCTTCCTCCCAGGGTGCTGGGGATGTCTCCTGCTTCCTCCCAGGGTGCTGGGGATGTCTCCTGCTTCCTCCCAGGGTGCTGGGGATGTCTCCTGCTTCCTCCCAGGGTGCTGGGGATGTCTCCTGCTTCCTCCCAGGGTGCTGGGGATGTCTCCTCCTTCCTTCCAGGGTGCTGGGGATGTCTCCTGCTTCCTTCCAGGGAGCTGGGGATGTCTCCTGCTTCCTTCCAGGGTGCTGGGGATGTCTCCTGCTTCCTCCCAGGGAGCTGGGGGTGTCTCCTGCTTCCTCTGAGTTTGCTGGACTCAGATGGACTTGAGGAGGTGTCTCTCTGGCTCCACACACTCAGTTTCTTTGTGCTACTGTGTGCATTCTGCTTACTGTGCATGAGTTAGATTTTAGCCTTTTTGTGCCGTCAGCTCCAGCTCTCCTGCGCCTCCACCTGTCAACTCCACCCTGAATTCACCTCCGTGTCTCTGTGTTTTTTTCATCAACTCAACTTTTTTCTGGTCTCCACCTCTGTGATTGGCCCTTTGACCTGACTCTTCTTCTTGCTCCTGATTGGCCAGGAGGTGACGGGGTGTCGTGTTATTGTACTCTGCGTAGTCACATGCTTTCAGTTTTCCGGTCTGAGAGTCAGAAAGGAAAGGTCTTGTACCTGTAGATATTTCTTCCCCTCAGTATGAGGCCCCTGGACTCTAAAGTTTCTGCCCCTCTTTGTTTGTGTTTTGGCAGTTTGACCCCTCGGGACTACAACTCCTACGGCTCTCGCCGGGGTAACGACGCTGTCATGGCCAGAGGGACGTTCGCCAACATCCGCCTCTTTAACAAGTTCCTCAACAAGCAGGCGCCACAAACCCTTCACCTGCCGTCAGGAGAGACGGTCAGACTGCTCATATGACATGTTACTCTGGCTAAAATGCCTCGTTTCTATGGAAATGCGTAGAGAATGAGAACAAGTTGGTTCAATGGAATTTGGGCTTTGAATTTTGGTCTTTTTTGGACCAAATTGTGCCAGTCAAAAAGTTGTTAGTATCAGACAAATTAATCAAACCATCTGATTATTTTCTGGATCTTCCATACTTGAGTTGATATTCTTGAACGTTGCAGTGTGTCCAGCTCGTAGTCCCAGATTTTTCCTTTAAATCTGCGTATTGAGAAATCTGGAATCTTTGATTGTTAATGCAGTTGATGGAATCTCCCTGAGCAAATGAAGCGATCAGCTGATCCTCTCCCTGTGTTTCCTCCTTTCTCTCAGCTGGACGTGTTTGAGGCTGCAGAGAGGTACCGGCTGTCCGGTGTCCCGCTGCTGGTTCTGGCAGGGAAGGAGTACGGATCGGGGAGCTCCAGAGACTGGGCCGCAAAGGGCCCCTTCCTGCTGGTGAGTCCTTCTTTTCAAATTCATCACATCAACTCAGGCTCCACTCGGCTGGCTTGTAACGGACCTTTTACCTTGTCTCATGGTCCTTGTCATCAAATAGAGTTTGCCTAGTTGTTACAGTATCAGCTCATTGTGGAACTCAGCTCGTGATGAGCCCGAGTCCATTTGCTGAGGAAGACTGTTGTGTTTAGTTTTTCTTTTCCAAAACCTTTTGTTTCTGTAGGGTATTAAGGCGGTTCTGGCAGAGAGCTATGAGAGAATCCACCGCAGCAACCTGGTGGGGATGGGAGTGATTCCTCTGGAGTATCTAGCAGGAAACACCGCTGAGAGTCTGGGGCTGACGGGCCGGGAGCGCTACACCATCCTCATCCCCGAGCAGCTCACACCCAGGGCCATCGTCACCGTGACGGTAAGCTGAGAACGCACGAGTTTGAGCGCGCTGGCGTGATTCTGGACGTCACACCTGACCTGCTTCTCCTGCTTCTCCTCCTGCCCTCACAGCTGGACACGGGGAAAACATTCCAAGTGCGCATGAGATTCGACACAGACGTGGAGCTGACTTATTTCCAGCACGGAGGAATCCTCAACTACATGATCCGCAAGATGTCAGAAAAATAATATCTGGTTAATCTTCTTTATTCTGAGCTACAGAAAGCATAACTTTTAATTCAGGTAGTGGCTGAGAGGAGAGCGCCGTCCAAGAATAATCCAATCATTTCCCACGTTGGGCACACAGAGACATTTACAGAGAACTGACTCAAATTAACACTGGATCCCAATAAAACCGCTTCAAGCCTGTCTGAGCTGTAGTATTGTTGAATAGAAGAGATTTTGGGTTCCTCTGTAATTTATACCTTTATCATTGAAGCACTACTCAGTTTAAAGACTTACAGCTGGACCCGTGCAGAGGGTTTTACTGGTTTATTTGTGCCTGGCTCTTATTATGTGTTGTGATCAGTAGCACATGTGACATCACACATTCCAGCCAATGATTTCTCACCGTTCCTCTGACCTAAAGGGGGCAGTAATGCACCAACAAAGCAGAGAAGAAGAAGATGCTGTTAAACAAAGTGCTGAGAGTTTTCTGTATATGTTGGTGAACCAGTCACGTCTCATTTTTAGTGTTTTTCACAGCGAGGAACAGATGAAGCACTGAGCCGGTGAGGGTAGAACTGTCCCCGTCCCCATGAGAACACGAGACAGCCACAGATGGAAAGAAGACACACGAGCTGCGATAAGTCAGTGATTCTCTAGAAACGAGGGGTACATTAAGGTTTAAAATTCTCAATTCAAAGTGGAAAACACACTGAGAGCTCCAGAAAAGCCTCCCAATGGACCGTGTGTGGGAGGTTTAGTTCAGGGATGTGTTGGTGGAGATGTTAGCGACGGTGATGGACTCCCAAAGGCTGAGTTAGATGCCACTCGGCTGTAATAACACTGATGAGCATTCCAGGAGTGGTTATCTTCCACTGCAGCATCCTTTCATTTATCTGCTGCTATCTATCTATCTGTGACCACCTAATAATAACTCTGTTTTTGTCCTAAATGAGTGATTGTTTTAATGATTAAGACTGACAAGGCTGCTGCTGTGTTGTGTTAATTCTTCTGTGTTTGTTCCAATCAAAAAGCATTAAGTCTGAATTTACTAATAAAAGATTAAAATTGATTTTTGGAAGTTTTCTTTCATTCCTACTTTAGTTGTTGTTTGATTTATTTTTGGTGGAGTCTTAAATGAACAAGAATTTTAAGTGTAGTCTTTGGCAGCGCTCCAGAATTCTGCCCGAATGACCGACTGGTTTTGGAATATTTCCGTGATACTTTGCAGAAGAGGGTCCTTAAAATAGTCCCTGATAGCCCTGTAGCTCTATGAGCAGGCAGCGGGCTGATGGCTCCCTGTTCTCACTGACTGTGAGTCTGTTCAAAGAGAGCCGTGAGCCCACTCTGAATGATGGTTAAAACACGTGACAGGAAGACAGAGTTTGGGGCTTTGTGGTTGGCTGAGCTATCTGTGATGCACCTTCCTGTTGATCCCGGGCCGACCTGCCTCTCCTGGGAACATATTGAGGAACACCACCACGCAGACAGACTCATAGCCGCAGAGAACTGTAGACACTATTTCATCTGAGCTCAATATTAAACGTATCAAATTCTAAAAACTATGGAGCAATAATTGTCCAGTTGTGCTCCATCAATGTGATCTTGGGTCTGCAGAAATGGAATGAAACTTATCTTGACTGTTGCTTGTATTTAAATTATTTTATTTGTTTCTCTATATATTCTTTTATGTATTTTTAATGCTTATGTAAAAATGTAATGTAAAAAATATATTATTCATCCCCCAATGGGGGGAATTCAAATTAGTCAAGTAGCTCAACATTTTTTAAAATATTTACAATGATTGTATTAACAACAATAATAATACCAATTCTAGTAAAAAATACTACTACTAACTAATAATAATAATAAATGACTAAATAAACAGATAAATAAAAATCAATCAATCAATTTGAGACGCACTCAGCAGTCACTGTTATAAAGCCTCATGGCTGTGGGGACAAAGGACTATGTAAAGCACTTTGAATTGTTTGTACATGAAATGTGCTTTATAAATAAATTAGATTTGATTTGATTTGATGATAGTGGCAGAGGTATTTCTATCACATTTCCTCCCTTCTCAGGCAAGCAGAGTGATACTTTTGTAAAATGACTGCGCTTTCACACACGGCCCTAAATGCAGACTGAATGGCAACCTAAGAGGAGGAGGCTGCATTATTTAACAGAGGTGACGTGAAAACTTTATTCATTCATTCATTGCGTCGGATCACTTGTTGGAGATCAAATAACAATAACATACATCTTTAGATTCTCTTTGGCTTGGCTGTCATTTTGATGAGCACATTAAGAGCTGAAGTAAAATAACTGGACTGCAGCTTTAACACAGAGCAAAGGCCCTTCATTCAAAGCCCCCCGGCCCCTCCTTGCCTCAGACTTCCAAGAACCTTATCTCTGCAGGCAGCTACCTTAAAAACCTCACTGTGGGTGCAGCAGCAGAAAAGAAGCCATGTTAGCTGTGTAGTTTCTGATAATAATTGTGAGTGTTGCACTTAGATTGTAAGGCCTGTTACACCACAGATGCATCATGGTTCCGTAATGGCGTGACAGGAATTTTTTTAAACCCTGATTCCAAAAAAGTTGGGATTTTGTGTCAAATGAAAATAAAAACAGAATGTAGTCATTTGCAAATATCATACACAATATTTTATTCACAATAGATCATGTCAAGTGTTTAAAGTGAGACATTAAAAATATCATCACGTCTTGATTGTGATGCAGCAACACGTTGTTTCCCCTTTACTTTTAACGAGTAAAACTGACATGTTAGATGTGAGTGCTGAGGTTAATGAGACCACTTTACCTTCATCTCCCAGTTACGGACAAGAGCAAGCTAGCCCACGGTTAATTAGCACCAGCAGGATTACCACGAAACATCTGGAAATATGAGAGGTAAG
Source organism: Odontesthes bonariensis (assembly GCF_027942865.1). NCBI lineage: Eukaryota > Metazoa > Chordata > Actinopteri > Atheriniformes > Atherinopsidae > Odontesthes > Odontesthes bonariensis. Next base: position 32,113,848 of record NC_134524.1, on the reverse strand, counting down.
AAACCAGTGCTCCTGGGACTCTTTGAGGAAAAAGCAGAGAGCTAATCATTTCTATGAGTACAGGAGGAAGAGAAGCTGGCAGAGCTCAATGCCTTTTTATATAACTTTAACAATATCATTTCTGCAATTTCCCTTTGGTAATAATGAAGTATTTCATCACTTCATTTCACAACAGTACTTCTGCCTATCAGCAGAGGCACAGGAAGATTTGCTCCATGCATGCAGGGCACTGAATTATTGCCCGGTGATTTGGGCAACCATTCATAATCATACACTGGAAAAAGTCTTACCAAGTATATTTGTCTCATTTTTAGTCAAAATATCACAACTGCCTAACAAGTACCATTTCAGCCAGATATAGGGACTTGTTTGAGGACAATACATCTGGAATATGTAGTGAAAAAGTCTTGAAAACAAATTGTTTTGAGTCGGATTTCATATGAAACAAGCTTTTTTTGACATTTGAAGAGGTTTTTATATTGACTTTCTTTATCGGAAGCAATTTCACAGGTAGAAATGTAGCAGTACAGCACAACAGAGAAACCTTCCAATTGAAGAGGTTTTTAAGCTAATTTCAAGATCACTCAAAAGTACCAAATATCACATCTTATTTCAAGAAATCTTGACAAGCCGATTTTCACTAGTTCCATTGGCAGATTCTTTTGCTTATTTCAAGCAAAAACATCTTTTATTTGTTGTTTTTCTTATTTTTGGAGGGGCCTTTTTTCCAGTGTAAGAGTAACACGTTTAAGGAAATCTGACAGCAGAAGACTACAGACTGGGCCTCAGACTCTGACTGTACGGGATTTTACTGTGAAACATGCAAACAGCATGTGCAGCACAACCACAAAAGGGGTCTGTTTTCCCAAGGACATGGTCTCAGACTTGTCCCACCAAATTCTGGACACTGGCTGCACATCCAACTGTAAAATGTATCATACTGCATGTAGGGAGCAATAATACTATGAAACAGTCTGAAATACTCAAAAAGGACTCTGCTTATCTCCTTAAAATAGTTAGCTGTGAAGGCAGAGGTGGTTATCAGTGCCCCCCTTCCACCCGTCACAAGAGCAGTTGAGAGCTTCAGCAGAATTATGGCTCTAAACACATGGCTCCAAACCACTGGTTCCTTACATTGTTGTAAATGTAAACTTTTGGGGGGCCGCAGACACCTTTTTAAGGCACACGGAATATGCCTGAACAAAAGTTGGAAATAAAACTCTTCAACTCAAACTTCTTTGACTCACTAAAGGATTATTTATGCTCCCTTTACGTAATGTTTCAAGCGTCTCCAAGTACCCCTGACTGCAGACCGCAGATCGGGGCGGAGATCAACGTTGAGGGGGCGGAACGTTGAGGGGGCGGGGCTCAACGTTGAGGGGGCGGAGCTCAATGACTCCTTTGCGGGTGCCATCTGGTGGCGGAGACCATGCAGCACATTCACAAACAGCAAGCAGCTCCGAGTTGCCTAAAATAAGGAATCAATTATAACTGTATATAAAACAATTATAATAATATATATTAGATATATAATTATATATATGAAACAATTATATATATTAGATAGATAATTATAGGCTATATATATAAGCACAGAGTTTGACCAATCAACTATCTGCAGACTGAGATCAGCTGATTATCTGAGTCAAGACTGTCGTACTGTTGCCTGTTTGGGACAAAAACCTGCGGCTGGTGATGGAAATTGAATCATTTTGAACCATTGTCTCAAAGTGGTTCACTACACGAAGCTTCATTCAATTCCCTTGGGTTACATATACTGGCAGTAGCGATTGTTGCACCAAATAAAGCAAATATGATACATCTCTTCTGTATATAATAACACAATAATTTAAAAACAATGTGAAAAATTTTGGTTTGTCATTCATATTTTCTTTGGGAGTGTGCTTGGTGTAATAAAGAGGGTGCTTGTGTTGCTTCACATGTTTTTATTCAAGAAAAATAGTTTTTGCACAGTAGAAGGGCTCAAACGTTTTTTTTTTTTTTTTTTTTTTTAGACAATTTTTCCAGTGAGTTTGAAGCATGCTTCAAAGCTTTGGTGTTGTTTATTTTTAAAAAAACGAGTGTAGGGGCATAGTACTATGAATAATTTTATGAGACACACATCTCTCTTTTTTAAATAAAAAATTGACAGTTCTCGTTTATTTTTGAAAACCAGAAGTTACCACATGCTGTTGAAAGTTAGCGCTGAGTTTCTAAGTCGTCTCCGTGGTGTAAGATAATAACTAAGCTAATAACTAAGAACACATCGTCACAGAGAGCATAGCATATTTTAAAATGAAAAAATGTTACTTTCTTCCTTGTCTGTCACAAATATTGCAAAATAGCACATTAAAAAACAAATCTACTTATTCTCCTCCACACAGTCTTCTTCTGCGGTTCAATGTGTTGTTCTATGTTGAGCATCAACGTTGAGCACCGCCACCAGATTGCACCCGCAAAGGAGTCATTGAGCTCCGCCCCCTCAACGTTCCGCCCCCTCAACGTTGATCTCCGCCCCGATCTGCGGTCTGCAGTCAGGGGCTACTCAGCGTCACTGCCCACATACTCCCATGCGTATGGGACGCAGGCTGTTGTTAGGCCATGCATCCACCAGAGGGCAGTGCAGAGTTCAGAGTTAACTTCCGAGTTCCAACGTCAGTTTCAGACAAAAACAAGGAGATCATTTTTTAAACTTTTTAAAAAAAAAAATTTTTTAATCATACAAAATCATGTACAAAATGCATGGCTTACATCACCCTATATACATTTTAAAGGAGCAGGTGCATATGAAGAATGCAGAACAGAGAACATGTGAAAATAAAATCTTCATTAAATAAATTAAATTAAATAAAGTTTGCTAGAGCTTTTGTCGCAAATCGTATTTTTCAAACAAACTAAAAAGTTTCATAGCATTTTTACTTTCTATAATATTAAGGGCTTTGCTAAAGGAAAGAAAATCTTTAAGTAATACAAAAAAATCTGTGTTTTACATTCATATATTTACATTTATGTATGAAAAATGATTCGAATAATAATATTTAATTCACCAGAACGTCCCATTCACTGTTATGCATAATGATGCCATAAACAATGTATTTTAGGGGAAAGGGTTGGAGACGGATCCCCGTGTGCAGCCAGTCATGAACATCAATCCAGAATGACACACACTGAAAAAACAAGTGGTCAGAAGTTTCATCCTCTCCACAACACACACATCCATCCCATTCAAACCAAACCTCAGTAGCTCTCCGGATGGATATACACCATTTAGGATTTTAGAGTGAATTTCTTTTACTTTGGGGATAATGGGGAATTTTAAATATTTAGAACCCAACGAATATTTGTTCTTCTTTGGAGAAAATTTGTTTAATGGAGTTACAAAATGACAATAAAGAGTGCGCGATGTCATCAAACATTTTTCTAATTGTTTTATTAGGAATTTTAATATCCTTAAAATCACAATTTCCAACTAGAAGAAGTGGAGAATTAGGAGGGCTGTGAGTGGAGTTGGAAACAATCCCTTGAATTAAATGTAAAGTAGGTTTAGGGATGGCTTTTATTATGGATGCAAAGGAGTTATGACTGATGATCAGATTATATATGAGGAAAACATTTTCACATGTCATCACACCCTTCACCATCAGCTAAATGAATGAAAGACCAAATACCTTCATCCATCCAGTCCTTGATACACAGCGACTTGTTTCTCCTTGTGATGGATCTATTGTTCCATGTGGGCGAAGTTATGATTGTACAGGAGTTTCCAAAAGAAAAGGACCTGCTGGTGAAACAGGGATAACTTAACGGGAATATTCAGAATATTAAAATCACATTTTAACATAAACTCAATGCCACCAAGTTTTTGGAAGATTTCTCTGGTGATATGATACCAGAAGCTCTTATTGTTAAGGAAGGATTCAGTTCATTTTCAGTGGACCAAAAATCAACAGCCTGTAGGCCGCCATCTTTGTATGCCTTGGTCATCTCTGTCCTCTTAATATAATGTATCTTTTTCCTCCAGTTATAATCAAAATGAAATTGATTGACCTTCTTAATGACCCTGTTGGGGATGGCCAAGGAATACGCTGGATAAACACACCTCGATATGTTCTCCATCTTAGTAAGAACAACTCGGCCCAGTAAACTGATCTCTCTCAATAACCAGGAGTTACATTTAGTTTGACATTCAGTTATTGCACTCCACACATTCATATTTTCTCTTTCAGCTGAGTTTTTAGATATATGTATTCCTAAGTATTTAACAGCTGATTTTATAGGAATGTTGGATGCTTCTGTTAAGTCACAGGGATGAATTGGCATTAACTCCCATTTGTTCAGAATAAGTTTAAGCCCAGAAGCATTGGAAAATGTGTTAATCTGTATTATTTTGGGGACCCCAGTGAGGTGTTTCATAAAAATGGTTGTACCGTCTGCAAGCTGGCTGATGACAACAGGTAACCCAATAACCTTTAAAGGAGCAATGCTTGAATTTCCAATAAAAACAGAAAGCATTTCTGTGGCAGTTATAAAGAGAAATGGAGAAATAGGACAGCCTTGTTTGAGCCCACGTTGGACAGGAAATCTTAGTGATGTGCCTCCTGGTGGTGAAACAGAGCTGTTTGCGGTGGAGGAGATCATGATAATGCACCTTAAAGCAATACTATGTAACATTTCTACCTTAAAATGACAGCTTGAAAAAAATTGTGCGGCTAGAATGAGTTTTAATATTACGATTGGTCTGTCTCCTATGCCCTTCGGGGGTCTGAGTTGGAATAACTGCGCTATGTAACTTTGCTGGAGCGGCCCGGGAGCTGAGAGGAAGTACTTCGACTTGCTTTCTGGCACACCTACCGCAAAAACAAATAGACCCCTCTCACGCTCCCAGGTACATTTGATTACTCTTACCTTCTCGGTCGACATAGCTTGCACCTTCTGACTCCTCGCCGGTTCGTCAACAAACGTGAAACGTGAAAGCGAAAGGGTGTTGTATTTACGACAGTGTAACCGTACATTACCTCCAAGCCTGTAGGGGGAGCTCCATAATGGGCTTTTTGAGAAGTTACATTGTATTGCTTTAAAGGGACACTTTGTAATTTCTTCCCCCATCTAGTGGTGCAATTTTATTTTGCAAAGTCGAATGAATTTGCTCTCTAGCGCCTCGCGTTTTCAAATGTGCGTTGCAACTTATTGAACTACGGCAGGCGGTATGTGTCAAGATTCAAGAAGCTATAGCTTCAGACTCAAGGTCCATACAAACAAAAATACATCAAGACACACAGTACAAAGGATTACATGACACACATACAATAACACTATAAATACAGATGACAGATAACATGTCAGATAACATAAGTTGACATAGCCTTTGGTGTGCAAGCAATGCAATTAGTCATATTCCGGGAGTTACCGGAAGTGACGTCGACGCAGCGGTAGCGTTAGCAGCAGTGTGTAGTTGCTATCTGGAAAGTGTTCTTTTAAATAAACTCCCGGTAAACTTACAAACTTTCTAATGCCTTGTTTTGGGAGTTAAGAGCCTATGTGTACTACGGCAGAAGTTTGGTAACAATCAATGCATTATTAGTGGGATAATTTACGAGATAAAATCTATTTACCATTAGCGCCAGTAATAAGCCATTCGGCTTGCAGGCCTGGCGTTGGGGAAAACGCGATTCCAAGTGCTTTTTGTCCCTCTCGGCACTTCGTGGTTTTTCATAGACCAGAAGGACATGGCAGCCTCCATAGAGCTTGCCCGCTCTATGTAGATACAGACAAGTTATTCTTCACTCAGGAGGATAAGTGAGATTTTTGACAGAGATAATTTTACACCAATGAGGACTAATTTATGAATGAATATGTTGATTTGAGCTAATAAATGACTTAATATTAGCTCAAATATTAAGTCATTTAATATTGCTTCTTTAAGCCCAGAAGCATTGGAAAATGTGTTAATCTGTATTATTTTGGGGACCCCAGTGAGTTGTTTCATAAAAATGGTTGTACCGTCTGCAAGCTGGCTGATGACAACAGGTAACCCAATAACCTTTAAAGGAGCAATGCTTGAATTTCCAATAAAAACAGAAAGCATTTCTGTGGCAGTTATAAAGAGAAATGGAGAAATAGGACAGCCTTGTTTGAGCCCACGTTGGACAGGAAATCTTAGTGATGTGCCTCCTGGTGGTGAAACAGAGCTGTTTGCGGTGGAGGAGATCATGATAATGCACCTTAACAGAAAGAGACATGGCGGCACGTGGATGGATTTCTGTTTTTGTCTTCTTGTTTGTTCCTTTAGCTGGCTGAACATGAGCTATATTGCATAACTGCCCCCACAGCTTCCAGCGGTACAGCTCCATCTGCTGCGTTTGGGTACGCATCCGCAGGCTCTCTGAAAACACAAGGCTCTGTCTGTATGCTTCTGCGTATTTAATGTTGAGCATAAATCAGCCATGAGTCAATCATCTTCTCACTCTGGTAAAAACAAGATTAAAGCTGATTTGCAACAGGAGGAAGCGATAGCGCAGCAGCAACCTTGGAGCTGTCTCAGCCTTGTTGTGGAGAAAAAGGAGCCGGACTCGTCGGGTCAGCCTCTTATGGGGAATTTATTGAACAGACGTCACAGAGACATGTACATTTCAGCATGCACGGAAATCCCCAATGACCTCAGTATGTGACAACCTCTTATAGACTTCTGTATCATTCATGCACAACAAGGCACAATGTGTAATTGGAGGCTTTCAAGGCTTTGCTCTCCTACAGCTCAGCCTGAAACCCACAAGGAAGATCTTCCACTGGACTTACTGACTTTTTTCAACCCCCAACCACATGAGCTCATGGTCCTCATCAGTCAGCCTCTCCCCCTCCTTCCCCCTCATGTAGTTCACCGTACAGATGATGCTCATCACTGCTAAACCTCTGCCCACTTTTACCACTGAGAGAATCTGCCTCCCTAAGGTGCTCTTTTTATACCCACTTATGCTACTGACCTGTTGTGTAACCTAATAAATGTTCCTCCAGCTGTTTTGAAGTTAGTCTTTTATCACTGCTTTATCTTGATGAAAGAGTGTTAAAGTGTTAAAGAGGGCAACATACTGTACTTGATTAATGCTGTAATGTTTGCCTTTTATTAAAGTCTGACCGCTTACTTCACACAACCCCACTTCAGAACCAAACTGTCCTTCTAAGTTGAACTTTAAAGTTAGCAAGCAAACACCAGTGATTATTCAAAGGTTCACATTCACTATGTTGCCACATGTTTACATCCAATGACTGCATTGATGTTCTTATGGAATTCAGAGAGTTACAAAGACAGTTATGATGTTAGGTTAGCTCGGACTCCCAGGGGCCCCAGTTTTCTGCCATGATATCTGGGTTGAAATGATTAGATTCAATTTTCCACACTCGGGTACAAAATCAGGTTCATCCGATTCTTCATCCTCCCACTCATGGCTACACTTTTTTTTTGAGAGTTTGATAATGTTCTGAGAGAAACACAGAAATAAGCCTAACAGAATAAAAGTCAATCTAAAGTCAGTTTCTCTCAGTAAGAGTGGTTGTGTGTGTGTGGTCTGTCATCATTTACGACCTGAATGTGTTGGGTACAGGAGAAGAGTTTTTGGGGTTTTTCATTTTTCCTTTTGATATGCTGTCGTAAACCATTTGAATAAAAGTTTGAAAACATAGAAAGTTTTCTGCCAATTATCAGCGGGAGGTTGCGCTCGGTTTCACCACCACCGTCATTCATTCTTAATTATATACAACTCTTGACTCAGTTGCATTTACTCGTGTTATTGGAATTAGTCCATTTACTATGTATCAGGACTAATGACAAATGTTTAATATGGATTTTTAAAACTGTTTTGATTCTATTTAATTCAAAATGACTACATAGAATAGAGATGCATCACCTGACATGACATGTTTAGACACTAATAATAACCCCGCCTGACAAAGGCAATGCATCAGGACTGAAAATTGGCCCTTATTCTGAGTTTCTGTCTGAATTCTCAGAGTTTTTATCCCAGTTAGTGCTGAGTACAGATAAAGTCATTGTAGTGGGCGACTTTAATATTCATGTAGATGTTGAAAATGATAGCCTGAATATGAACTTTAATTCTATATTAGACTCTATTGGATTTTCTCAGAGTGTTCACAGACCGACTCACTGCCTTAATCACACCCTTGATCTTGTGCTGACTTATGGCATTGAGAGTGAACAGTTAACAGTGTTCCCTCATAACCCTGTCTTATCTGACCATTTTCTGATAACCTTTGAGTTTACATAACTTGACTATACAGTTTCTGAGAAGAAATTTACGTATAGAAGGTGTCTATCAGAGGATGCTGTAACCAGATTTAAAGAATTAATTCCATCATCCTTTTCTTCACTGCCATGTGCAGATATGACAGAGGACGACTACCTAAACTTTACTCCAGCAGCACTTGACTCTCTTGTTGACAGCACTATAGTTTCAATGCGTACAGCACTGGACAATGTTGCCCCTCTGAAAAGGAAGGTAATCAGTCAGAAGAGGCTGGCTCCTTGGTATAATTCACAGCTGCGTGCTTTAAAGCAGACTGCAAGAAAGCTGGAGAGACAGTGGCGTTCCTCTAATTTAGAAGAGTCTCAGTTAGTCTGGAAAGATAGTTTAATAACGTATAAGAAAGCCCTTCGTAAAGCTAGAACTGCTTATTATTCATCATTGATAGAAGAGAATAAGAATAATCCCAGGTTTCTTTTCAGCACTGTAGCCAGTCTGACTAAGAGTCCGAGCTCTGCTGAGCCAGTTATTCCTTTAACTCTCAGCAGTGATGATTTCATGAGCTTCTTTATTACTAAAATTGTTTCTATCAGAGAGAAGATTGATGGAGTCCTTCCCACTATTATCAGTGATGTATCATCAAGTACAGCAGCTTTAGAAGTATCTTTAGAACCTGATTTGTATTTAGACGGCTTCTGCCCAGTTGATCTCTCTGAACTAACAACAGCAATAGTCTCTTCTAAACCATCAACTTGTGTTTTAGACCCAATCCCAACCAGACTGTTCAAGGAGGTTTTCCCATTAATTGACACTTCCATATTGGATTTGATCAATCTGTCTTTGTTGACAGGATATGTACCTCAGACTTTTAAGGTTGCTGTAATTAAACCTTTACTTAAAAAACCTACTCTTGATTCAGAAGTGTTGGCTCATTATAGACCTATATCCAATCTCCCTTTTATGTCTAAAGTTCTTGAAAAAATAGTTGCAGCTCAGCTTTGTGATCACTTACACAGAAATAATCTGTTTGAAGAGTTTCAGTCAGGATTCAGAGTGCATCATAGCACAGAAACTGCACTGCTGAAAGTTACCAATGATCTCCTCTTAGCCTCTGATAGCGGACTTGTGTCTGTGCTTGTCCTGTTGGATCTCAGTGCTGCATTTGATACGGTCGATCACAGTATCTTATTACACAGACTTGAACATGTTATTGGGATTAAAGGAACTGCATTAGGCTGGTTTAAGTCATATTTATCTGATAGATTTCAGTTTGTTCTTGTAAATGAAGAATCTTCCTCACACACCAGAGTAAGTCATGGAGTTCCTCAGGGTTCTGTGCTTGGACCGATTCTTTTCACTTTATACATGCTTCCATTAGGTAACATTATTAGACAGCATGGCATAAATTTCCATTGCTATGCTGATGATACCCAGTTGTACTTATCTATAAAACCAGATGAACCCAATAGGTTGGTCAGACTACAAGCATGTCTTAAAGACATAAAGACCTGGATGACTCAGAACTGTCTGCTTCTAAATTCAGACAAAACTGAAGTCGTTATCTTTGGACCTGAGCGTTTCAGGGAGAAATTGTCTAGCTATATAGTTACTCTAGATGGTATTTCCTTGGCTTCTAGTTCTACAGTGAGGAACCTTGGAGTTATTTTTGACCAGAACTTATCATTTGACTCGCATATAAAACAGGTTTCTAGGACTGCCTTCTTTCATCTTCGTAATATTGTTAAAATCAGGAACATCTTGTCTCAGAGTGATGCAGAAAAACTAATTCATGCATTTGTTACTTCAGGATTGGATTACTGTAATTCTTTATTATTGGGCTGTCCCACATATTCTCTGAAAAGCCTTCAGTTGATCCAAAATGCTGCAGCCAGAGTTCTGATGAGAACTAACAGCAGAGATCATATTTCTCCAGTTTTAGCTTCTCTTCATTGGCTCCCTGTTAAATTCAGAATAGAATTTAAGATTCTTCTCCTCACATATAAAGCTCTTAATGACCGAGCTCCATCATATCTTAAAGATCTCATTGTAAGATATTTTCCTAACAGAGCACTTCGTTCCCAAACTGCAGGTTTACTTGAGGTTCCCAGAGTTTCTAAAAGTAGAATGGGAGGCAGAGCCTTCAGTTATCAGGCCCCTCTCTTGTGGAATAAGCTGCCAGTAAATGTCCGGGAAGCAGACACCCTTTCCACTTTTAAGACCAGGCTTAAAACTTTCCTTTTTTATAAAGCTTATAGTTAGGTCTGTTGAATCTGATAGTGTATCTGCTAGTGTGTCTTGTCCTGCCTCCACCTCTGGCACCCTCTATACTTTCATTACCCCCTACCCGAACCAGGGTTTGCATCCCCACCCCGCTGTGACTTGTGTGCAGTTGGTGAGAGTGAGTTGTATGGCCTTGTTTTTGCTGGTATTTTTAGTGATTATAGGACTGTTTAGGTGAATTTGTCTGCTGTATCTGCTAGTGTGTCTTGTCCTGCCTCCACCTCTGGCTCTATACTTTCATTACCCCCTACCCGTACCAGGGTTTGAATCCCATTCCCGCTTATCTTAACTCTTTTATTTCTCCCCCTACCCGAACCAGGGTTTGCATCCCCACCCCGCTGTGACTGGTGTGCAGTTGGTGAGAGGCTGAGGTAGCTTGTGGCTGTAAAAAGATGGTTGTTGTGGTGTGAGGAGCAGATCTATATAGGGAGTATAGGGAATTACTCACTGAGTCTGGTCCTTTATTTTATTAATTATTATATTTATTTCGTTAGCACAAGTTTCTTGTGTTTACCTTGAATAGGGATGGCTCAGGTAATCCTGAAACATCCCATAGTTAAGCTGCTATAGGCCTAGACTGCTGGGGGGCCTCATCTGACACACCTTTCCTCACTTTACTCTCTACATGTATATGTGACATTATTGTGGTCATTAACTCGTGTTTCCCTGTTCCAACAGATATCCTTTGAATGGTGTTACAGTGCCGCCGCTGCGGCAGCCCCCCCCCTTTCTGTCTTCTCAAACCCCAGCTGGTCAAGGCGGATGGCCACCCTTCCTGAGTCTGGTTCTGCCAGAGGTTTCTTCCTGTTAAAAGGGAGTCGTTTCTCTCCACAGTCGCCTCAGGCACGCTCAGGCCGGGAGATTGGACCGAAAAAGAAAAAGTTTTCAGTGCAATCTGTTGGTTTTCTTAGCTAGGAAATTGTTTTTGAATTGGCTCTATATGAACGAATTGGATTATTTTATGAATTATGATTATTATTAATTAATTGAATTCCAATTGGCTTGAATTGGACTTACTATCTAAGTGCCTTGAGATGACATTTGTTGTATTTGGCGCTATATAAATAAAAATGAATTGAATTGAATTGAATTGAAAATGTGTGAGGGAGACGATCAATGATGTTGTCTAGTGTATCAGAGTGGACAACAACCACTGCTGCTTCTGTGATGGCTGATGACCCATTTTCCACAGCCTCCATCCCTGTCTGTCACCCAGAACCCAATGCCTGGCACCTTCGTCCTGTTCACATGACATGGGTTGTGAATGGCAGCAGGCTGATTGGTCTGGGACAAATGTGCAGTCTGTTTAGTTTTCAGAAAGATGTCAAAAACATGTCAGTTCATAGCTGATGGCAGCCACTGTTGTGGCTGTCACATGATTACAGTAGGGGCTGGTGCAGCATGCAAAGCAGCTGCTCGTGCTAAATCTCCAGTCGGTGCTGGCAAACCACTGCACTGGTTATGAGCTCAAATATATGCAAAAAAAACATGAAATAAATAGCATTATGTTAAACAGTTGGTGCCCTGTTTTTCAATGTGAAGGTTTTACATGTTGGGACATTGTATGAAAATGATCTGGTTCTTACCCGGCCATAAAAGTAGGTAAATATGACCTCAGATCACATTACACTGTCTCATTGCTTATTTAAAAGGAAAAACTTGGTGGTAAGAATACTGAATAGGTAAGAACAAAAAAAAACTAAGAACCACTTTTGGCAGCAGTAACCCAAGCTAATTGTTTTCTGTATGATCTTATCAGTGGTGCAGCATTTCAATCAGGTTGAAGTCTGGACTTTGAGTGGACTGTGACGGACGTGTACGTTGATGGCTAGTTTCCTTCTCACTGACTATGTGCTCCGGTTAGAGAACAGCTGCGACTTCAGGTGATATTGAGAGTTTATTGATATTCAGGCATCAAATTAGGTTCCAAATACATATCCAATGTATTGTGGTAAATTAATTACAGTTCGTGTGTCTGTGTGTGTGTGTGGTTTCTGTAAAATAGACATATACAGAAAAGTAATTAGAAACTGTACAAGCAAATTCTTCATTGTACTAACGTATGCAGAATATACAGCCGTAATATCAAAATACACATCAAGTTACATTAACAATATATACACGGTAATATAATTGCACCAAGTAACATTAATGTGACAAGAAACCAAGTTACTGCAAAGTAGCACTTATAGGGTTAATAAAGAGAAAATTAAGTGCAGTACACTTAAGTGACCAAAAGATGGCGCTTTAAGACCACAAATGGCAGAAACGCTATTTGCCGTCAGAAAGTCTAGCATGGCGGCTGTTCACGTGAACAATGCATGGCACCATAGGCACGGCGATGCAACACTTGGAAGCTAAATATAATGCCTCAAACATTCACAGAACAGAGAATAACGCTACAGGTCGAAAATACTATCAAAGCACTCCCAAACCCGACTGTTCATGTAAATTTAACCCAAGAAATAAGCATTTAACAAGCTATTTAAGAAATAGACATTTCCTCGTAGAAATGTATTGGATCTCGCGATAAACTCGAAGTTACACGGTGACCGAATAAATAAACACAAACAGATGAAATACACATTGGAAACAGAAAGGGCGAAGCTGATGACATGTCCTTCTACAAATCCCGTAGTTTTAAAATGGCGGAGCGACATGGAGACATTCATTGTCCGTGAAATATTACACATTATACTTTAAGGATTCTCACAGTTCTGATTCACATCTATTTCTTATCTTTCCTGCACAGAAGAAAATTTATATTTAGAAAATTTTACTCCACTCACCGTATCTTTTATTGCAATTTGCTAATTTTTTTTAACTTTTCAACATGCTTTCTTTATTCAGAGGCATCTTTGTCTCTGAGAAATGAGTGGTTCTATTAAAGAGTAATTATTATGATTATGATTACAATTAATTGAATTCCAATTGGCTTGAATTGGACTTTATTATTTAAGTGCCTTGAGATGACATTTGTTGTATTTGGCGCTATATAAATAAAAATTAATTGAATTGATTTAGCATTAGCTCTTGATAAAGGATCTTTTCACTGGGTTATATGTCACTGGATTTTAGCTCAGGACATCGGAGTAAAACAAGACATATTGAAAAAGTTTAATATAAAAAGTCAGCTGCATGTTGTATCCTCCACAAAGTCCAATACAGCTACAGGACATCCATAGAAATATATACACCAGGCTAAGAGGAGAGGAAGTATTGGACTTGCAAATAAGCACATGGAGGGACACTCATTTGAAAAGATTTGAATTATTCAAAACTTTAAAAACCATGTACTTAGATTCCCTCCTTCCCTCCATGTCCAAGTATAGAGCCATATGTGAAACTGTGAGGCCACCCCTGACCCTCCAGTACACAAATCAGCAGGGTGTTCAAAATTTTCAATAGCACCTGCGCTTGCTACAGTATACATACTGTACACCAGTCAACTGCTGGTAACGGCTGGTATCTGCTGGTAACAGCTGGTAATGGCTGGTAACGGCTGGTAACAGCTGGTAACTGCTGGTAACTGTTGGTAACTGCTGGTAACTGCTGGTAACAGCTGGTAACTGCTGGTAACTGCTGGTAACAGCTGGTAATGGCTGGTAACGGCTGGTAACGGCTGGTAACTGCTGGTAATGGCTGGTGACTGCTGGTAACTGTTGGTAACTGCTGGGAACTGCTGGGAACTGCTGGGAACAGCTGGGAACTGCTGGTAACGGCTGGTAACTGCTGGTAACAGCTGGTAACAGCTGGTAGCTGTTGGTAACTGCTGGTAACTGCTGGTAACTGCTGGTAATGGCTGGTAATGGCTGGTAACAGCTGTTAACTGCTGGGAACTGCTGGGAACCGCTGGGAACAGCTGGGAACTGCTGGTAAAGGCTTTTAACTGCTGGTAACTGCTGGTAACGGCTTGTAACAGCTGGTAACTGCTGGTAACTACTGTTAACTGCTGGTAACTGCTGGTAACTGTTGGTAACTGCTGGTAACTGCTGGTAACAGCTGGTAATGGCTGGTAACTGCTGGTAACTGTTGGTAACTGCTGGTAACTGCTGGTAACTGCTGGGTACAGCTGGGAACTGCTGGTAAAGGCTTTTAACTGCTGGTAACTGCTGGTAACTGCTTGTAACAGCTGGTAACTGCTGGTAACTACTGTTAACTGCTGGTAACTGCTGGTAACGGCTGGTAACTGCTGGTAACTGCTGGTAACTGCTGGTAATGGCTGGTAACAGCTGGTAACTGCTGGTAACTGTTGTATAACTGCTGGTAACTGCTGGTAACAGCTGGTAATGGCTGGTAACTGCTGGTAACAGCTGGTAACGGCTGGTAACTGCTGGTAACTGCTGGTAACTGCTGGTAACAGCTGGTAACTGCTGGTAACGGCTGGTAACTGCTGGTAACAGCTGGTAACTGCTGGTAACGGCTGGTAACGGCTGGTAACGGCTGGTAACTGCTGGTAATGGCTGGTGACTGCTGGGAACTGTTGGTAACTGCTGGTAACTGATGGTAACTGCTGGTAACCGCTGGGAACAGCTGGGAACTGCTGGTAACGGCTGGTAACTGCTGGTAACAGCTGGTAACTGCTGGTAACTGTTGGTAACTGCTGGTAACTGCTGGTAACTGCTGGGAACTGCTGGGAACTGCTGGGAACAAATAGCTGGGAACAAACAGCTGGGAACTGCTGGTAAAGGCTTTTAACTGCTGGTAACTGCTAGTAACGGCTTGTAACAGCTGGTAACTGCTGGTAACTACTGGTAACTGCTGGGAACTGCTGGGAACTGTTGGTAACAGCTGGTAACTGCTGGTAACTGTTGGTAACTGCTGGTAACTGCTGGTAACTGCTGGTAACTGCTGGGAACAAACAGCTGGGAACTGCTGGTAAAGGCTTTTAACTGCTGGTAACTGTTGGTAACAGCTGGTAATGGCTGGTAACTGCTGGTAACAGCTGGTAACGGCTGGTAACTGCTGGTAACTGCTGGTAACAGCTGGTAACAGCTGGTAACGGCTGGTAACTGCTGGTAAGTGCTGGTAACAGCTGGTAATGGCTGTTAACGGCTGGTAACTGCTGGTAATGGCTGGTGACTGCTGGTAACTGCTGGTAACTGCTGGGAACTGCTGGGAACAGCTGGGAACTGCTGGTAAAGGCTTTTAACTGCTGGTAACTGCTGGTAACGGCTTGTAACAGCTGGTAACTGCTGGTAACTACTGTTAACTGCTGGTAACTGCTGGTAACGGCTGGTAACTGCTGGTAACTGCTGGTAACTGCTGGTAACTGTTGTATAACTGCTGGTAACTGCTGGTAACTGCTGGTAACAGCTGGTAATGGCTGGTAACTGCTGGTAATGGCTGAAAACGGCTGGTAACTGCTGGTAATGGCTGGTGACTGCTGGGAACTGTTGGTAACTGCTGGTAACTGCTGGTAACTGCTGGTAACCGCTGGGAACAGCTGGGAACTGCTGGTAACGGCTGGTAACTGCTGGTAACAGCTGGGAACTGCTGGGAACCGCTGGTAACAGCTGGTAACTGCTGGTAACT
Source organism: Odontesthes bonariensis (assembly GCF_027942865.1). Lineage (NCBI taxonomy): Eukaryota > Metazoa > Chordata > Actinopteri > Atheriniformes > Atherinopsidae > Odontesthes > Odontesthes bonariensis. The sequence continues at coordinate 32,097,778 of NC_134524.1, read as the reverse complement.
GTTGGTAACTGCTGGTAACTGCTGGTAACTGCTGGGAACAAACAGCTGGGAACTGCTGGTAAAGGCTTTTAACTGCTGGTAACTGCTAGTAATGGCTTGTAACTGCTGGTAACTGCTGGTAACAGCTGGTAATGGCTGGTAACTGCTGGTAACAGCTGGTAACGGCTGGTAACTGCTGGTAACTGCTGGTAACTGCTGGTAACAGCTGGTAACTGCTGGTAACGGCTGGTAACGGCTGGTAACTGCTGGTAATGGCTGGTGACTGCTGGGAACTGTTGGTAACTGCTGGTAACTGATGGTAACTGCTGGTAACCGCTGGGAACAGCTGGGAACTGCTGGTAACGGCTGGTAACTGCTGGTAACAGCTGGTAACTGCTGGTAACTGTTGGTAACTGCTGGTAACTGCTGGTAACTGCTGGGAACTGCTGGGAACTGCTGGGAACAAATAGCTGGGAACAAACAGCTGGGAACTGCTGGTAAAGGCTTTTAACTGCTGGTAACTGCTAGTAACGGCTTGTAACAGCTGGTAACTGCTGGTAACTACTGGTAACTGCTGGTAACTGCTGGGAACTGTTGGTAACAGCTGGTAACTGCTGGTAACTGTTGGTAACTGCTGGTAACTGCTGGTAACTGCTGGGAACTGCTGGGAACAAACAGCTGGGAACTGCTGGTAAAGGCTTTTAACTGCTGGTAACTGTTGGTAACAGCTGGTAATGGCTGGTAACTGCTGGTAACAGCTGGTAACGGCTGGTAACTGCTGGTAACTGCTGGTAACAGCTGGTAACAGCTGGTAACGGCTGGTAACTGCTGGTAAGTGCTGGTAACAGCTGGTAATGGCTGTTAACGGCTGGTAACTGCTGGTAATGGCTGGTGACTGCTGGTAACTGCTGGGAACTGCTGGGAACAGCTGGGAACTGCTGGTAAAGGCTTTTAACTGCTGGTAACTGCTGGTAACGGCTTGTAACAGCTGGTAACTGCTGGTAACTACTGTTAACTGCTGGTAACTGCTGGTAACGGCTGGTAACTGCTGGTAACTGCTGGTAACTGCTGGTAACTGTTGTATAACTGCTGGTAACTGCTGGTAACTGCTGGTAACAGCTGGTAATGGCTGGTAACTGCTGGTAATGGCTGAAAACGGCTGGTAACTGCTGGTAATGGCTGGTGACTGCTGGGAACTGTTGGTAACTGCTGGTAACTGCTGGTAACTGCTGGTAACTGCTGGTAACCGCTGGGAACAGCTGGGAACTGCTGGTAACGGCTGGTAACTGCTGGTAACAGCTGGGAACTGCTGGGAACCGCTGGTAACAGCTGGTAACTGCTGGTAACTGTTGGTAACTGCTGGTAACTGCTGGTAACTGCTGGTAACTGCTGGTAACTGCTGGGAACAAACAGCTGGGAACTGCTGGTAAAGGCTTTTAACTGCTGGTAACTGCTAGTAATGGCTTGTAACTGCTGGTAACTGCTGGTAACTACTGGTAACTGCTGGTAACTGCTGGGAACTGTTGGTAACTGCTGGTAACTGCTGGGAACAGCTGGGAACAGCTGGGAACTGCTGGTAACTGCTGGTAACAGCTGGTAACTGCTGGTAACTGTTGGTAACTGCTGGTAACTGCTGGTAACTGCTGATAACTGCTGGGAACAAACAGCTGGGAACTGCTGGTAAAGGCTTTTAACTGCTGGTAACTGCTGGTAACAGCTGTTAACGGCTGGTAACTGCTGGTAAGTGCTGGTAACAGCTGGTAATGGCTGTTAACGGCTGGTAACTGCTGGTAATGGCTGGTGACTGCTGGTAACTACTGGGAACGGCTGGTAGCTGCTGGGAACTGCTGGGAACAGCTGGGAACTGCTGGTAACGGCTTGTTACTGCTGGTAACTGCTGGTAACGGCTTGTAACTGCTGGTAATTGCTGGTAATGGTTCTGGGAACTGCTGGGAACGGCTGGTAACTGCTGGGAATGGCTGGTAACTGCTGGTAACTGCTGTTAACTGTTGGTAACGGCTGGTAACGGCTGGTAATTGCTGGGAACTGCTGGGAACTGCTGGGAACTGCTGGGAACGGCTGGTAACTGCTGGTAACTGCTGTTATTGTGTTCAGTTTAAGAATAAAACTATATATTATTAAAGACAACATTTTTTTATTTATTTATTTATTTATTTATTTTTATTTAACCTTTCTTTAACCAGGAAATGGTCCCATTGAGTTACAATAACTCTTCTGCCAGGGAGTCCTGGCCAAGAAGGCGGCTTAAAAAAGTTACATTACAATAAAACACAAGAGACAAGACAAAACCACTACTACATCACATCTAAACAAAAGTAAACATTAAAAACTGAGTATACACAGACACTAAAAAACAGACAGCGAACAAGGAATGAAATTAAAAACAATTGCAGTGGTCAGTTAATGATAATTTTAAAAGGTCTTTAAAAGAATTTATGGATGGAAGAACTTCAAGATTTAGAGTAGCTTGAAGTTCATTCCAAGCTTTTGGTGCATATGATGAAAAGGCTGTTTTCCCAAGTTCAGTTCTTGTAAGTGGAATATGTAAAAGTATTTTTTCTGATGACCTCGTCCTGTAAACACTATTTTGAAAAGAAAACAAATTAAAAATGTATAAAGGTAGTTTACCCATTAGGGCTTTAGCAATAAAAGTCAGCGCATGGATTTTTCTTCGGATGGAGAGAGAAGACCATTGTACAGTTTCATAAAGAGTGCAGTGGTGAGACCTGGCTGTAGCACCTGTGATGAAACGTAAGGCTGAGTGGTACAACACATCCAGTTTTTTAAGAAAAAATAACCTGGAGTGCATATACAGTATATCCCCATAATCAAGCACTGACAGGAATGTGCTCTGAACTAACCTTTTCCTTGCAGCATAAGGAAAGCACTTCCTCATTCTAAAGAAAAAACCCAACTTTGGTCTAAGTTTCTTACAGAGGCTCTCAATATGGACACCGAGAGACATCTTATCATCCAACCAGATCCCTAAATACTTGTAAGACGATACTCTTTCTATTTCAGTGCCAACTAGTGTTGACACACCAATGTTAGGTGAAGAACGTGATTGTGTAAAAGACATAATTTTTGTTTTTTTAGCATTCAGTACCAACTTTAACTCAATAAGAAATGTTTGTACATGATTAAAAGCAGACTGCAATTGTGTAAATGCAGCATTCACTGATGAAGCTGTGGTGTACAAAATAGTGTCGTCTGCATAAAGATGCACTTTTGCTTCCTTCAGGTCCCTACCCAAGTCATTTAGAGAAAATGGAAAATAAAATCGGGCCCAAAACCGACCCTTGTGGGACCCCCATTCTGACTTCTAATGATGTTGAGGTATAGTTATCAATAACAGTACACTGTGTTCTACCACTGAGGTAGCTTGAAAACCACCTTAATACAGTACCACTAAAACCTATATTTTGTAATCGCTTCAAAAGAAGATCTTGGTCCACCGTATCAAACGCTTTAGAAAGATCAATGAATATTGCAGCACAGGACTTCTTATCATCCAAGGCATTTAAAATATCACTTGTGACTACAGTTACAGCTGTGACTGTGCTATGGTCTTGTCGGAAGCCAGACTGCATTAGGTTTAAAATGGAGTTCTCGGTTAGAAATTGTTTAAATTGCTCATTTATAAGAGATTCAAAGAGTTTGGCCAGCACTGATAATCTAGAGATTGGGCGATAGTTGTCCAAAATATAAGGGTCTCCATTTTTCAAAAGTGGGAGGACAAAAGCAGACTTCCAAGATTTAGGAATAGAACCACTGTATAAACTAACATTGAAAATGGAGGCAATAGGGTCAGCAATCAAGTTTGTAGCAGTAAGCATTAAGGCTCGATCTGGTCAGGGCCAGTAGACTTTTTACAGTCTAATCCTTGCAAAGCCCTCTGAACTTCATAGGCAGAAACAGAACGGAAATTAAAACTATTTAGACTATTATTTGGATCTGGAACAGTCGTTATACTTTTAGTAAAATTGGTTGGGAGAGTTGACTGAGTGGCAATTCCAGCATTAATAAAGTGCATGTTAAAAGTATCTACCAAAAATAAAAGTATGAATAGCATATCTAATTTATTTGATAAACAATAATATGAAAATAATCATTTCTGTGTTTGGGAAAATGAATGGCTGAAACTTTCATAAAGATGATCAGCTACAGCGCAGGAACAGATATATCTGGTTAGCATACAGGCCCACTGCTGCCAATACTGGCAGCTTCAGTGACAGCATTCAGAGAGAAATATGTAAAAAGAAAAAGAAAGAACAAAAAAATCTGTGGTAAATTATCTGAGTACCAAAAGAATTTACTAAAGGGCCATACTATAGTAATAAAGGACCATGAGGAACAGAAATGGTATCAATCTTTTTGTAGCCTCTAGTTTAACATAGTTTAACATTTTTTGTATGATTCCAGTTTGATCTTATGATAGTTCATTTTGGAAAGAATGGGTTAGCTGTTTGCCATTACATCTAGTTTTCATGCTGAGCGAGGTTATTGTGCTCCTCATGTGAATGTATGTATGTATAGGTTAGGTTAGCCTTTAGTGGCGTTGTGTGTAAGGTTAACCTTAGGGTTTCTGTGCATTGTCACCCCAGAGGTGCACTGAGGTCCCATGAGCCCCCATAAAGGCAGTGACATCTCTGCAGTTCCCATTTCATACCCCAGTACCCCAAAACTCTGACGCAAGCCAGCTGTCACTCATGTCTTTTTCAGTATTATTACAAAAGGAGGACATTTCTGTAAAATGTTGCAGATTGGAAAGTTTTTTCTCAGTGAAAATAATGTTACCACCATGCTGCTAACAAAAAACAGGTAAGGTCTTTTTTAAATGACTGATTACTACCAGCAGACATTTAGTTTATCTGGAGTTATGACTGAATTATCTTATTTAGTCAAGAAAATTTAAAGACAGTCCATCCAATGTGTATCTATGGATCTTTTTATGAAAAAAACATTCACCTGATCTACTCGAATAGTTAAAAATTAAACTTCCATAACACTATTTTTGTGATTGTTATTTTTTACTTTTATTTATCATCCTTTTATCTACATTATTTGGAAAAATATAATGCCAACAATACTGCAAGTACAGGTTAAATATATAGATAAACAAATAAATAAACACACAATCAAAACTGTTATCTTTGTAATTTATTCAATAAAACTCAAATTATACACATCATTAGTGCTTCTTCATAAATCAGTTAACATCAGGGTTTTCACTTTTTGAGCACTAACAAACACAAAGCACTGTAGTTGGCCTCCGTCTCTAATCCTTCATAATTAAATGCCTGTCTAAATAATCTATTAGAGTCACCCCTGAGTACATCACTAGGTAAGATACAGCAGTCAGTAAGTCTAACATTCACACACTGAGTCATGCTTACACGTCAATGGATTCAAGTGCGACAGCCAGTCTGGAGAGGGGACAAAGTCTGTTTCAACGATGGTTCTTCTCGGCATAGAATGATTGATACAAATGCTGTATTGAGGTAGAAACATCGCTTCAACATCAGCTGCATCGGTATCTGATGAATCCCTCTGAGCACTCATTAGGGAGCACTACTTAAACCTGAAAGGGGTTGGAATAATACAGTACTGCAGGGCTGACCCTTAATGCCTCTTTTACACGCGTGTTCAGTCTTTCATTTAAATTGTTTCACATGGTTGGAAGCTTTATGGCAGCAATGGAAGACAGTCTACCCTTCGCAGAATTGTTCTGTCCTGTATAATTGGATTTTCACATTGGCTTGCTGAAGTGATGTTGTTGAAAGACATACAAACAACCATGTATGCATTCCATACATTACACCACTTCCCATCTTTTCATTCAGCTTCTTGATACAAAGAGCGATGTCTCTGAAATCCACAGTGAAATGTATACATTTTCAATGAACTTGATACGATGCAAATTGAAGTAGATAATAATTCTATTGAATTGGACTCGTTTGCGTTCTCAGTAAAGAGCCAACGAGAAAGCCAAGTATACCATACTTTGGCTCTGGTATAAATAAACTGAATTCAACTATGGGACATTACAGAGCTTCCCATGGGCTGCCAGTTTACTTGAATATGAACTCACACATGTGGAAACGAGGCGAAAAGGAACATTTTTAGGGAGCTTTACAGCAGCTTTATAGCACACCACTCAATATGGTCCTTCAATATTCATTCCACGGTCAAAGATGTGCCACATCACAGCTTCCATTTCTAGTCACTGTCTTGTGTGCAAATGAATGCAGTTAAGTGTGCAGATTTTAATATATAATTAATAAAATTAGACAATGACCAACATCATCATGTTTCAATATGCTTGTATGTAAAATGTGACATACATATGATAGTTTTGCAATTTAAATGATTACTTTCAACAACACACCAAAGGCATGACAGAAAAAACACATACTCGTCCTCTCTGACAGTCACGGTCCATTTCACTGAGTGAACCGACTCAGAATGAACTCAGATTTCCTCCTCTGTGATTGAGCAGATCAGACTCCTCAACAGCGGAAAGCCTTCTGAAAAGAGGATACCCCTAATACAAGGTTTTTAAATGCCCCACGGGACCTAGAGGGTTTAAGTAATGGATGGATGGATGGATGGATGGATGGGTGGATGGGTGGATGGGTGGATGGGTGGGTGGATGGATGGATGGGTGGATGGGTGGATGGGTGGATGGGTGGGTGGATGGATGGATGGGTGGATGGATGGATGGGTGGCGGGATGGATGGATGGATGGGTGGATGGGTGGATGGATGGATGGATGGATGGATGGGTGGATGGGTGGATGGGTGGATGGATGGATGGATGGATGGATGGATGGGTGGATGGGTGGATGGATGGATGGATGGATGGATGGATGGATGGGTGGATGGGTGGATGGATGGATGGATGGATGGATGGGTGGATGGGTGGATGGATGGATGGATGGGTGGATGGGTGGATGGATGGATGGATGGATGGATGGGTGGATGGGTGGATGGATGGATGGATGGATGGGTGGATGGATGGGTGGGTGGTGGATGGGTGGGTGGGTGGATGGATGGTGGGTGGATGGATGGATGGGTGGTGGATGGATGGATGGGTGGGTGGGTGGATGGATGGATGGATGGATGGTGGACGTACAGATGGGTGGATGGATGGATGGATGGATGGATGGATGGATGGATGGATGGATGGATGGACATAATGTGCAATATCAACAATTTTGTGATTGACATATTTTATGTTAATTAGTGATATTCAAAATACTAGCGATCTAAACACAAAAATAAGGCTATATTTATATATATTATTTTCCTTATCCATTATTTGTTGTTAGCTTACATGGCTAGCATAGTTTCTTTTTCTTCCTTGTTCTCCAATGACACAGCAGATGTGGATGCAAATGAAGACAACAAAAACCAGCCCTAACCTTTAAACAACAAAACGAGGCTTGGTGGGTTTGGTTCTGATTGCAGAATGCTTGAAAACACAGGACATGAGTCTACAGCACAGAAATATTGTTAGGAATAAGGCCAAGCCTTGCGTCATGCAACTGAAAGCTGAACAAAGAAAAAGAAGCTCCTAAATTAAGGTTAGCATTCAGTCTTTCTAATCTCACTGCATCAGATTATGTTACTCTCATACTGAAGCCACGGGGCATCCGTTCCTTTGAAACAGTATATACCTGACCACATGAGTAAATAGGTCAACATACAACACTTAATGCTCTTCCTTTTGCTTCTCATATAGTTGACACAGTATTCAATTTCACAATAAACAGACAACTTTGGAAATTGATTCAATGTGCTGTTATTTTTTTCATATCAGCCCAAAATAACATATTCATTAAATATGATTGATCTGTATGGAAGAGTAACATCCACTAACACAATCAGAACTGAATAGAAAATGTATAGAAATCTATGGCTTCAATAAAGTGGAAATGGAACTCATCACCAACCTTTCAGCTGCAGCGTCAAGTTCCTGCTTATTATAAACCACAATTATACTGATTCAACTCCCTCTTTGTCATGCTATGGCTTTTTCTCTGAGAGGTTGCTGTACATCACATGACATGACAAACCTCGGCTTCATCATTAGAGCTGTGCCTATGTTCACAGGCAGACCTTCACATTACAGCCTCTGCTCAGATGCATGTTTGAAGTTGGCTGCCAGCAAAAAGTTATCAAGCTCCCACTTCGGTGTTTAACAGAAAGCTCCAGTCTGCTTATTTTCTGCTCATCCCATTCACTTCACATTTTCAACTGGACCGCTTTAAGCAGTGTGAACAGGATCTGTGCGGAACTGGTCATGAGTGAGAAAAACACTCAAGCAGCAGATGCATTCAGTGCAACATGAATGCACTTCACAGCCAGATGACCAATAACCAGCCAGAAGGACATCACAATATACTTGAAAATGTTCAGCATCTTTTAGTTTTGAAAGTGAGCATGTCTTCTTAATGACAGAAGCAGACCGAGCAGCCCCCTGAAAGTGCTTTACTGTAAGACTCACGAGGTCAAGCTATTTCTGTTATTGTCTGCAAAGCTGCCCTACTTCCTGCTGCAGCGCTTGAGAAAGAGGAAATGAGACTGCCTACGAACGTTCCCTACAGCCAGAAGAAGAGAGTAGAGTTAACAAAAGTCAGAATGAGGGGCCAGCTCAGCATGGAATATGGCTTCGACTGTAAACACAGTGGAGGATATTGGAAAGATGCTGGTAAAGGTCAGAGGAAGGCGAAAGTACAAAAGAAAAATCGAATCTGACATCAGAGAGTTCTATAAATGGTCCCACTATTTTTGCATCCCTTCAACCAAATGTTAAAACGAGTCGTCACATGCTCTCTCACAGGCAGCAACACTTTTCTTCTGTCCTCAACTGTACAGCCTCGAGAGGTAGTTGTTATCCCCACTGCTCAGACATCCTGTCGGAACACGCCAGAGCAGCTCTGGGGAAAGAAAAACTGGCAAGGACATTTAATACCCACTCAGCAAGACAGCCAGAATATAATCCTTCCATCTCCTGTTGTCCCCATCTTTTCCTTACGGAAGCTCGAGAGCACTCCCAAATAGGGTGAAAACATATGCGAGACTTGGAATCAGAGGGAGAGTGTTGTTTTCTTGTGGGCCTTTTATTGTAGTATGGCTTTGTAGGCATGTGGAAAACATCCGGCATGATGATAAAAAAAAAAGATTCTTTTGTGATTACTGAGTTTTCAGGTATTTCTTGGGGTGCTCCACTCCTTCTTGGTCTCTCTGGGGCTTGTCGACGCAGTTGGCACGCCACGAGAAGCAAATGATGATCGAGATGATGGTGGTCTGGAGGAAGAGCATCACTCCATAGGTGGAGGCGATTGTGGGTCCGGGCAGACGGGACAGGACGGAGGGGGGCAAGAGCAAATCAGGATTCAGCAGGATGGCCCTCACCTCAGCTTTGATCATGTGGAGTTCATCGAGGATGGACAGAAACGTGCAGCAGTGGAACCATTGGTGGCTGTGGCCCCAGATGTCAAAGCGGCCCGGCGCGAAGCGCTCGGGGATCTTGCTGATGTTGAAGAGGGCTGACACCAGCAGCCAGAGGCAGTGGCGATAGAAGAAGCTGGGCAGGGCTGTGGAAGCAGCAAAGGAGGAGGAGGCGGTGGAGTAAGGTGATCTGGTCAGGAGGCGGTAGAAGACAGGTGTGGAAGAGATGACGAATGGGAAGAGGAAAACCAGCGTTCGTATCATGTATCGATGCTTCCTCCACCTCTGACGAGTGTTGCAGCAAGACAAGACGCACATGATTGCTATAACACATGCGCACGGGATGTAGAAGGTCTCAAAGAACATGCTGAACTCTGGCATTGCATACGATGTGAGAACCTCTTCAGGTTCATGGTTGGAGTCCATGTGGGAGCTGTTGTGTCCTTCTCTCTCCACTATCCCCGCCCGGGGATGGATGTAGTAGTAGTACGCCAGCGACGAGCCTACAGTGTAGGCGCTGATTGTGCCGTAATCCACGAAGAAGCAAACTTCTCTGACGACCAGAGACATTGAGTTCAGCAGGTGGGCCATGCTGCTGGCCATCAGCAGGCAGAACACCCCGATAAAGTAGTTCCACAGCGGATAAAAGAACGGGGCACTGCCATCAGGTGCACGGTCCCAACCGAACACCTCCACAAAGTAATACAAAAAAATGAAAACGGGCAGGAAGTGTGTCCAGAAATTCCCGGTTTCATTGGTGGGCCGGAACGCCGACAGTAAACAATCCCTCAGGCTGTAGTTTGGGAAGCGGTAGCCGGTCAGGATGAAGTTTTCTATGACTCGAGGCGGCACATCTGTGTGCCTCAGGAGAGGCAATGGCTGAGCGCAGTTCAGAAGCATGATGAAGACGGTTTATCTGCGCTGCCGTCAGCCAGGAAATGGATTTCGATTTGAGCTCCCTTGCAGAACACTTCAGTTTGTAATACCCTGCTGTTCCTGGTACTCCTGATCACTGCAGTCTGGGGTGGGTAAAGCATCTACAGGCAACAAAAGAACCCTCGGCCCAGCTCCTGTTGGACCATTGATTCTGGCTTCCCATGCAGGCCGCGTGAGCTGCAGGGAAATCCAAGAGCAGAGTGAGTGTGTAGTCCAGCGACAGGCAGGGAGAATGGCAGGGGGGGGCAAAACCCAGGCGCCTCAGGCCTCTCACTTGGTCCAATTTTTTTCTTTTGGTTTCTACTTTGATCCCCTCAGAGCATTACCAAAGGTCAGCAAAACACCCAGCATGCAACGCTTATCTGCTTGTAGGTCTTATTTTTTGTTGCATAGGACTTCTTCTGCATGAATGAATAATTCACACACTCACAGCTCGTTATGCATAGTTCTACAGCAGCAAACACAGATGAACGTCCCTTACTATGTGGCACGAGACTGCACAGCACATTAGTAACTGTCTAATGTTTCCATACAGCAGGGGATGCGTCCATTAAGCTGAGTGGTATGTAGGTCAGACTGGCCATTAGCCCCGTATCAGCCTCCAGCAGGCTTCTATTCCCACTGTTGCTCCTGGGCATTCAGCTTGTATCCACGTCCGACTTTTAATTCATTCAGCACCCATTCCATTCCGTTCCGTTCCGTTCCGTTACAGTGCAGTGCGCCGCAGTAAGAAACGAATCCATCTGTTCAGGAGAAACCGCTGTGTGTGTAGTCCTCTAACGGAAGGTCACGTATGAAAACGCCATTTTACAACCGGGAATCAAGGCTTTAAAATCACGGATGACAGCCAGAACACTGACGAGCGCGCGGCGTCCCGTGAGGCTGACGGCGCTTCAACGGAGCCCGGAGAAAACGGGACGCTGCCTGACAGGTACTGCCGTCAAGTTACACAGGTCAGGACAACACGTTTCCGGCGAGGAGTTTCAAAATAAAACATGTGACGTAACACCCTTCAGAGGTCATGTGGCGACCAAGTGAACAAAATGGGCACAGTTGTTCCTCTCTACATTTTAACCTTGTAGCACCCACAGTTGCAGATATGCAACAAGCTTTTTATTTATTTACATTATTTATTTACATTATATTTTATTTATATTTTTATTTACATTACATTATTTGATTTTTTAAATATACATAAATTATTTACATTCATGTGTAATATTTTTTTACATTATATTTTATGTGCCGACAGTTGTCACAGCATCATTTTCTTGGCTCAGTGAATTACACTCTGCTTTGCGGTGGTCTGTTCTAGTTGGTTCTGGTCTTGTTTGGTGTGGTCTGCTTTGTCCACCTTTCACAGCGGTAATGGGAGCTCAGGTCTCCAAATTGTATTATTATGATTATTTTTTTGCATTTTTTTTATTAGCTTCATGTGCTTCATGTATTTATATTACATTTTTTTTTGCATTTTATATGTGCTTCACTTTTTCACAACAAAGATCTGTGAAATCTGTTTGATTTGTTGTTGAATGGAAAGTTTATGATGGTTGCGTTCCGCACTTTGTATTAAGAATGTTCAATAAAGGTCTATTATATACATTTTATTGTGGTAGCAGCAGTTACTGGTGAACTTTCACTATACCTTTTTTTGCCAAACGATCTGCAGAGAATGACTTGGTTTTGTGAACAAAATTAATCAGGAAAGCCCACAGATGCAAATATACAACATTGCCTAAAATGATCAAAAATAGCCCAATTCCAAAAATTCCAAAAATATTGGTTTATTCCCACCCAAAAAGATGCAAGAAGAGCCAAAATGATTTTTTTCAATGATTATTCATGGTGCTACAAGGTTAATATGGTGGCATGATCAGTGGCTTCATAGTGTAAGTTTAGACTGTTTGCACATAGATCTCAATGTAGGAAATACTCTAAAATTCTTACATTGTATTAACTATTATCTAAGTGCCTTGAGATGACATTTGTTGTATTTGGCACTATATAAATAAAAATGAATTGAATTGAATTGAACTATTTCATGTTTTTGATGCTTAACTTTTACAAAAACAATTATGATTTTTGTCGTGTTATCAGATCCAGCTTGGCACTTTAAAACAAGGTCACGTGGGTCCCATCCAAGGCCCATCATAAACCCATCTGGGCGAACATATTTCAGGCATCCGTGGAAATTGAGATCAAAACTAGCCTGGCCCCAAGTATGTTAGCAAGTGGGCTCCATATATAAACCCTGACGCCGCCGATCAGGGCCCCACATATGGATGTTGGCTGGAAGGCGCAGTAATTGGTTATAAAGAAGTAAACTGTAAACAGTATGCAAGAGCCTTTTCCAGGAACCAGGGTCTTTCAAAGGTCCCTTCCTTGATCTCTTTCATTTCAATCCAATTCAGTTTATTTATAAAGTGCCAAATTACAACAAATGTCATATCAAGGCACTTCAATAATATAGTCCAATTCAAGCCAATTTGAGTTCAATTTATTGTAATCATAATCCAATCAAATCCAATTAATTAATTTAAAAATGAATCCAATTCATAAATATAGAGTCAATTAAAAAACATGATCGTAGCTAATATAAGGAAACCAACAGATTGCACCGCAACTTGTCTTCAGTCGAACCCCGGCCTGAGCGTGCCTGAGGCGACTGTGGAGAGAAACAACTCCCTTTGAACAGGAAGAAACCTCTGGCAGAACCAGAACCAGGAAGGGTGGCCATCCGCCTCCACCAGCTGGGGTTTGAGAAGACAGAAAAGAGGGGACAACAAACACTGTAACACCATTCAAAGGATATCTGTTGGAACAGGGAAACACGAGTTAATGACCACAATAATGTCACATGTATAATGTCATATGAGAAATTAAACAGGGGGGAGCAAAGTGAGGAAAGGTGTGACATAAGAGGCCCCCCAGCAGTCTAGGCCAATAGCAGCTTAACTATGGGATGTTTCAAGGACGATCTTCGTCTGGACGGTACCTGTAAGTGTAAAGTACCATTTTTCAAGTAACTTGTTACCTTCCTGAGTCTGGTTCTGCCAGAGGTTTCTTCCTGTTCAAAGGAAGTCGTTTCTCTCCACAGTCGCCTCAGGCACGCTCAGGACGGGAGATTGGACCGAAATAAAAAAAGTTTCAGTGCAATCTGTTGGTTTCCTTAGCTAGGAAATTGTTTTTGAATTGGCTCTATATGAACGAATTGGATTATTTTATGAATAATTATGATTACAATTAATTGAATTCCAATTGGCTTGAATTGGACTTTATTATCTAAGTGCCTTGAGATGACGTTTGTTGTATTTGGCGCTATATAAATAAAAATTAAATGAATTGAATTGAAAATGTACAGTGTAATAACTTCTAGACATTTTCATTTTTTTTTAGCATGTAAAACATACATACAGTATATTGCTGACGCAGTTGCCAAACCAACAAACAAACGTGATTTATTTTGAAGGTCTACTGTCTTAGTTTCCGGTCTGGTTCCAGCTCATTGCATGTCTTGCTGTAACTCGACGGAGTGCAGAAGTTCAAGCCAACGCTTTGATCAACCTGCGTTTTCCCTTTCCGAGATAATTACGGGGAGCTGCTGGTGTACAAGGCGCACACACGCGCGCACACACGCGCGCACACACGCGCGCACGCACGCACACACATGCATGCACGCACACACACACACTTGCAACCTGAAAAACGACAACAGAGAGGCCGATCCGTATTCTGCTTAGAATGCTCAGTCCGTCCCTGTTGGGTACAAACAGCCCCTGCCTGCCCCCCCCCCCCCCCCTCACCACAGTGCCCTGAAAGACATTCTGCTTCATATAAAGTTACAACAACTTAGCATTCATCTGCCTCATAAACAGGAGGCCATGTTAAATATTAACTTGTGTTTGAAGCACAGTCAGTGGAAAGTTGATCCGTGGCCTAATGGAGGATTCTAAAGTAGGGGAAAAAGCTGTGGGGGCCAGTAGCAGACGCTTATGTTTAATTCAATTCAATTCAATTCATTTTTATTTATATAGCGCCAAATACAACAAATGTCATCTCAAGGCACTTAGATAGTAAGTCCAATTCAAGCCAATTGGAATTCAATTAATTAATAATAATCATAATTCATAAAATAATCCAATTCGTTCATATAGAGCCAATTCAAAAACAATTTCCTAGCTAAGAAAACCAACAGATTGCACTGAAAACTTTTTGTTTTTCGGTCCAATCTCCCGGCCTGAGCGGCGTGCCTGAGGCGACTGTGGAGAGAAACGACTCCCTTTTAACAGGAAGAAACCTCTGGCAGAACCAGACTCAGGAAGGGTGGCCATCCGCCTCGACCAGCTGGGGTTTGAGAAGACAGAAAAAGGGGGGGGGAGGGGGGCAGGGGGCCACCGCGACGGCGGCACTGTAACACCATTCAAAGGATATCTGTTGGAACAGGGAAACACGAGTTAATGACCACAATAATATCACATATACATAAAGAGAGTAAAGTGAGGAAAGGTGTGTCAGATGAGGCCCCCCAGCAGTCTAGGCCTATAGCAGCTTAACTATGGGATGTTTCAGGATCACCTGAGCCATCCCTAACTATAAGCTTTATCAAAAAGGAAAGTTTTAAGCCTGGTCTTAAAAGTGGAAAGGGTGTCTGCTTCCCGGACATTTACTGGCAGCTTATTCCACAATTGAGGGGCCTGATAACTGAAGGCTCTGCCTCCCATTCTACTTTTAGAAACTCTGGGAACCTCAAGTAAACCTGCAGTTTGGGAACGAAGTGCTCTGTTAGGAAAATATCTTACAATGAGATCTTTAAGATATGATGGAGCTCGGTCATTAAGAGCTTTATATGTGAGGAGAAGAATCTTAAATTCTATTCTGAATTTAACAGGGAGCCAATGAAGAGAAGCTAAAACTGGAGAAATATGATCTCTGCTGTTAGTTCTCGTCAAAACTCTGGCTGCAGCATTTTGGATCAGCTGGAGGCTTTTCAGAGAATATGTTGGACAGCCCAATAATAAAGAATTACAGTAGTCCAATCTTGAAGTAACAAATGCATGAATTAGTTTTTCTGCATCACTCTGAGACAAGATGTTCCTGATTTTAACAATATTACGAAGGTGAAAGAAGGCAGTCCTAGAAACCTGTTTTATATGCGAGTCAAATGATAAGTTCTGGTCAAAAATAACTCCAAGGTTCCTCACTGTAGAACTAGAAGCCAAGGAAATACCATCTAGAGTAACTATATAGCTAGACAATTTCTCCCTGAAACGCTCAGGTCCAAAGATAACGACTTCAGTTTTGTCTGAATTTAGCAGCAGACAGTTCTGAGTCATCCAGGTCTTTATGTCTTTAAGACATGCTTGTAGTCTGACCAACCTATTGGTTTCATCTGGTTTTATAGATAAGTACAGCTGAGTATCATCAGCATAGCAATGGAAATTTATGCCATGCTGTCTAATAATGTTACCTAATGGAAGCATGTATAAAGTAAAAAGAATCGGTCCAAGCACAGAACCCTGGGGAACTCCATGACTTACTCTGGTGTGTGAGGAAGATTCTTCGTTTACAAGAACAAACTGAAATCTATCAGATAAATATGATTTAAACCAGCCTAATGCAGTTCCTTTAATCCCAATAACATGTTCAAGTCTGTGTAATAAGATACTGTGATCGACCGTATCAAATGCAGCACTGAGATCCAACAGGACAAGCACAGACACAAGTCCGCTATCAGAGGCTAAGAGGAGATCATTGGTAACTTTCAGCAGTGCAGTTTCTGTGCTATGATGCACTCTGAATCCTGACTGAAACTCTTCAAACAGATTATTTCTGTGTAAGTGATCACAAAGCTGAGCTGCAACTATTTTTTCAAGAACTTTAGACATAAAAGGGAGATTGGATATAGGTCTATAATGAGCCAACACTTCTGAATCAAGAGTAGGTTTTTTAAGTAAAGGTTTAATTACAGCAACCTTAAAAGTCTGAGGTACATATCCTGTCAACAAAGACAGATTGATCAAATCCAATATGGAAGTGTCAATTAAGGGGAAAACCTCCTTGAACAGTCTGGTTGGGATTGGGTCTAAAACACAAGTTGATGGTTTAGAAGAGACTATTGCTGTTGTTAGTTCAGAGAGATCAACTGGGCAGAAGCCGTCTAAATACAAATCAGGTTCTAAAGATACTTCTAAAGCTGCTGTACTTGATGATACATCACTGATAATAGTGGGAAGGACTCCATCAATCTTCTCTCTGATAGAAACAATTTTATTAATAAAGAAGCTCATGAAATCATCACTGCTAAGAGTTAAAGGAATAACTGGCTCAGCAGAGCTCGGACTCTTAGTCAGACTGGCTACAGTGCTGAAAAGAAACCTGGGATTGTTCTTATTCTCTTCTATCAATGATGAATAATAAGCAGTTCTAGCTTTACGAAGGGCTTTCTTATACATTGTTAAACTATCTTTCCAGACTAACTGAGACTCTTCTAAATTAGAGGAACGCCACTGTCTCTCCAGCTTTCTTGCAGTCTGCTTTAAAGCACGCAGCTGTGAATTATACCAAGGAGCCAACCTCTTCTGACTGATTACCTTCCTTTTCAGAGGGGCAACATTGTCCAGTGCTGTACGCATTGAAACTATAGTGCTGTCAACAAGAGAGTCAAATGCTGCTGGAGTAAAGTTTATGTAGTCGTCCTCTGTCATATCTGCACATGGCAGTGAAGAAAAGGATGATGGAATTAATTCTTTAAATCTGGTTACAGCATCCTCTGATAGACACCTTCTATATGTAAATTTCTTCTCAGAAACTGTATAGTCAAGTAATGTAAACTCAAAGGTTATCAGAAAATGGTCAGATAAGACAGGGTTATGAGGGAACACTGTTAACTGTTCACTCTCAATGCCATAAGTCAGAACAAGATCAAGGGTGTGATTAAGGCAGTGAGTCGGTCCGTGAACACTCTGAGAAAATCCAATAGAGTCTAATATAGAATTAAAGTTCATATTCAGGCAGTCATTTTCAACATCTACATGAATATTAAAGTCACCCACTACAATGACTTTATCTGTACTCAGCACTAACTGGGATAAAAACTCTGAGAATTCAGACAGAAACTCAGAATAAGGGCCAGGTGGACGATACACAACAACAAACACAAGAGGTTTCTGGGATTTCCACTTTGCGTGGGAAAAACTGAGAATCAGATATTCAAAAGAGCTCAAACTAATCTTGGGTCTGGGACTGATGAGTAACCCTGATCTGAAAATAGCTGCCACTCCTCCTCCTCTGCCTGTGGTTCCAGGAACGTGAACATTTAAACAGTCAGAGGGAGTTGCTTCATTAATGCTAACATGATCCTCCTGCTGCAGCCAGGTTTCTGTAAGACAAAATATATCAATATGATGATCACAAATCAACTCATTCACTAACAGAGACTTCGAAAGGAGAGATCTGATATTCAGCAAACCACATTTAATAGTTTGATGTTTTTGTTCAGTTAAAGTTTTTGTTTTAATAATTTCTTTTTGCACAAGAGGATTTGCTCCTTTTGTGTTAATTGATTGGGTGGGTAGCAGTAGGTGGGAAGCTGCAGAGAAGTGTGTAAGACTACAACTCTGCATCCTGGTCTGAACCCTGGGTTGTCATGTTTTAGGGTGGCAAATAAATTCATCCATATTTCTAGAAATGAGAGCTGCTCCTTCCAAAGTGGGATGGATGCCGTCTCTCCTCATCAGACCAGGTTTTCTCCAGAAAGATTGCCAATTATCTATGTAGCCCACGTTGTTTGCTGGACACCATCTAGACAACCAGCGATTGTAAGACGACATGCGGCTAAACATGTCATCACTGGTCAGATTTGGCAGGGGTCCAGAGAAAACTACGGAGTCCGACATTGTTTTGGCAAAATCACACACCGATGCAACATTAATTTTAGTGACCTCCGATTGGCGTAACCGGGTGTCATTAACGCCGACGTGAATAACTATTTTACCATATTTACGTTTATCCTTAGCCAGCAGTTTTAAATAGGATTCTATGTCGCCCGCTCTGGCCCCTGGAATGCATTTGACTATGGCCGCTGGTGCCTCTAATGCCACGTTTCTGACTATAGAGCTGCCAATTACCAGGGTTTTGTCCTCAGCGGGTGTGTCGCTGAGTGGGGAAAATCTGTTAGAAGCGTGGACAGGTCGATGGTGAACAACGGGCTTGACTTTAGAGCTATGCCTCTTCCTGACAGTCACCCAGCCACGATGTAATCCCGGCTGCTCGGGTTCTGCCTGGGGGCGGCTAATGGAGCTAGCTACGCTAGGTGGCTCCACACTGGCAAAAGGGGCCTGGCTCGCTATCGGTTGATTTTCAACAGTGCAGAGCCGAGCTTCCAATTCAGATAACCTCGCCTCCAAAACTACAAAAAGACTACATTTGTTACATGTACCATTATCGCTAAAGGAGGCAGAGGAGTAACTAAACATCTGACACACGGAGCAGGTGAAAGCAGGAGAAGGAGGAAGAGAACCGGTAGCCATGCTACGCTAGAGAACCAGACACACCGTTAAAAAGTGAGAATAAAGATTAAAGATCTGTAGGAGTGTGTTAGAACAGAACGGTAAGCTATAGAGTTTAACTATGCAAAATTGTGTAAGTTATAGATCGAAATAAAGTGATTATCAGTACTCCAAGCGGAGCAAGAAATTCCACAGTGCACGAGCAAGGTAACAGGAAGTGATGCAACACGTCTTACCGCAAAGCGTCACAGCGTCAGCAAAGCCTCCAACCCAACAAGGTGTGTCAGTTTATCATTTAATAACTAGATAATACTTGATGAAATGAACACACAGGCAACACACTGTGGTGGTGGGACCAAATCCTCAAAGAGCTTCCAGCTAAGTGTTTACATTTTTTTTCCAAAAGTACACTTAAATCCCCCTTCTGACATAGAAAGCCCTCAGTGGCATAGCTCTGTCTTATCTGAAGTATTTCATGTTCCGCTGTCAGCCCGAAGCAGCTGTTTGCTCTCTGAATGCAGGCCTGTTTGAGCTTCCAGACCCCTTTACTGCAGAGGCACTGTGCAGTAAAGGGGTCTTTCAAAGAGCTAATATCTAACTCACTCATCTTCTGTAGCCTACAATTCTTCTTTTAGTATAGTTTTAGTCTCTCGTACATTTCAACCCTTTTTATCTTGATTTTTTAAAAATACAATTTATACAATTTATATCTCACTGTTTGATCTGTTGTAAGCCTTAATAATATTTGAATATTTTGTGTTACTGAAAGTTTTACTTTGTTTTGTAAAACACTTTGTGCTAAAGTAGCAGAAGAAAAAATCAAACTAAAATACTACATTCTGGCGAGATAAATATAACTTCTAAAGGCTGTAGTATGAGCAAACTCAGGCCTTCAAGTGCTGCTACACCTCCTCTTCCCCCTCCAGCAATGACTGTGGTGGCCAGATGTCAGCAAGTCTTTTAACCAGCAATTTTGGCAGGATGGGGTGGAGGAGGGAGGAATGGTGCGGAGGCCACTTTCCAAAACCCCCGAGGAATAAGAAGCAGGCAACATGTCAGTGCACAGCCAACTGGAAAGCAGCAACATGCTGTTTTAATTAGTGATTGACATTCTCCAAGGATGGGATGGACCAGGAGCTTTTTGCAAGATGTTAGGATACAGTGCGAATAAAAAGCAGGACAGATTTAGATGCTCAGCCGTGATGATTACACTGGGATTGAGCTGAGATCAATATAACTTAAGGAAGTTGTGAGGGAAACTCTTAAAACAAACGTAGTGATCATGTGATCCTCCATGATGTTTTGCCTCGATGAAAAGCCTTTTTGATATCCTGAGCCTCTGAAACCAGTTCGCTTCATGTCCTGTCTGAAGCTCTGTAAGCTCCATTATAACAGTACCCACTATGTGCAGGAGAGTGTGAAGTTAGTCACAGCACATATGCAGCACTTGACTGGTCATGTTTGCAGAGGAAAGGCTGTCTTTAATCACTTTGATTCTCCATCCAGGGGGAGAGAGAGTGCTCGTTTTATTATCTGATGATGCTTCACATTCTTTCCTTCTCCACATCTTCCTTGCATCTGATGTCATCCTCTGCCCCCTGAAGGTAAAGCATGATGCCTCTTTAAAAGACTGTACCAGCTACTGTACACTGTCTACAGGTGGGTAAGATAACAGCGCTGCACTGGCTGACAGGAAATTACACGTGTAGAAAAAAACAAAGCATGCCCAGGACTACAAGAATGATGAATTGAGCAAAAAATGTAAAACCCGAGAGCACCGCTGCACTGATAACTGCAGTGCAAAGCAGCGCAGTCAGAGCATCTTAAACCTATCAGGGACATTTTTAGGTGACTCACTGAGTTTAAATATGCCCAAACAGCCCTTCAGTGTGGTAAACTTCCAGAGTTAATAACATTTTAAAGTCATGTCTCTCTGTTAGAAACCAGAGGATGTGGTGCACATTGCATGTGCTACTTGCTGGTGCACAGGACATGCCACCAATTGGAATTCAATTAATTGTAATCATAATTATTCATAAAATAATCCAATTATTTTATGAATACAACATATATAAACATCAGGCATCCATTGCACAAAAAACTTTGTGCAATGGATGCCTGATGTTTACACGTTCCATGACTGATTTGTTCCTAACATTTTAACAACGCTGTTGTACAGCTGATGATCATGATCTTGTTTACAGTTGCAGCTTCCTGTTGGTGAGAGGGTGCCAACCTTTATCAGAACTCCAGGAAACGGGCTGCCCAATTCATTTGAAAGTAGTCTGATGGAAAGTCTCAGAAAAGGTTTCATATTTACAGTTTTTAATCTATACTTTTTTAAGATAATTCACAAATTCAAATGAAAATGACTCATATTAAAAACAAACACATATACAGTAAAATTATTCTAATTTGTTTTTTGTTGATAGCTTATATTATGCAATTCATATGATTTTACATATGGACATCTGGATGTGACATGATCATAATCTGATGGTGTTGTCATGGCAACAAAACAATGCGGAATGTATGGAATGACTCCTCCACTCGTGTTTATGTGATTTGAGAAAGAGCAGTTTGTCAGCCGTAACAACTGGTCGAGGTCATCTGCTGGAGCCCAGTGAGTCGTTTCACAATCACAATACACAAAGACTTGAAGCAAGGGAAATATTAGTTTCCTTCCTGCTATTCAAGAGCACACAAAAACGTGCACATGCAAGTCAACCATGCGCTGTAATGCTGGATACATTGCATCCTTTGAAAGTTGATCCAAAACTAAAGTCATGATAGACAGCTCACGCTTTGTATTGGAAAAAAACTGCAAAAGAAAACATTAATACCCACCTAACTTCATCCAAGCATGTCATGCAGATATGAGGAGTTGTTTTGTTGAGCTGAATGAATGGATGCTACTGTATAGTATAGGACTTCAGCAGCTCTGGTTGTAGTTTTTTTTTGTCTATCCTGTTGAGATTTTTCAACTCCCTTTATTTATTCATTTATTTAGGTGATGTCTAGGATGTTGGACAGGAGGAAAATGTCATGGAGAATGTGAGATAACTGGCAAATAAAGTGAAAAAGCTTGCAGCAGTCACGACCGCAGTCAGGACAGTCAGGACAGTCAGGACAGTCAGGACAGTGAGGACCGCAGTCAGGACTGCAGTCAGGACAGTCAGGACAGTCAGGACAGTCAGGACCGCAGTCAGGACTGCAGTCAGGACAGTCAGGACAGTCAGGACAGTCAGGACCGCAGTCAGGACTGCAGTCAGGACTGCAGTCAGGACTGCAGTCAGGACAGTCAGGACCGCAGTCAGGACAGTCAGAACAGTCAGGACAGTCAGGACCGCAGTCTGGACAGTCAGGACAGTCAGGACAGTCAGGACCGCAGTCATGACTGCAGTCAGGACAGTCAGGACAGTCAGGACAGTCAGGACCGCAGTCAGGACTGCAGTCAGGACTGCAGTCAGGACAGTCAGGACAGTCAGGACCGCAGTCAGGACCGGAGTCAGGACCGCAGTCAGGACCGCAGTCAGGACCGCAGTCAGGACAGTCAGGACAGTCAGGACCACAGTCAGGAAAGTCAGGACAGTCAGGACATTCAGAATAGTCAGGACCGCAGTCAGGGCAGTCAGGACAGTCAGGACCGCAGTCAGGGCAGTCAGGACAGTCAGGACCGCAGTCAGGACAGTCAGGACAGTATGGACCGCAGTCAGGACAGTCAGGACCGCAGTCAGGAAAGTCAGGACAGTCAGGACAGTCAGGACCACAGTCAGGAAAGTCAGGACAGTCAGGACAGTCAGAACAGTCAGGACAGTCAGGACCGCAGTCAGGACCGCAGTCAGGACCGCAGTCAGGACAGTCAGGACAGTCAGGACCGCAGTCAGGACCGCAGTCAGGACAGTCAGGACAGTCAGGACAGTCAGGACAGTCAGGACCGCAGTCAGGACAGTCAGGACCGTCAGGACAATCAGGACAGTCAGGACAGTCAGGACAGTCAGGACCGCAGTCAGGACTGTCAGGACAGTCAGGACAGTCAGGACCGCAGTCAGGACCGCAGTCTGGACAGTCAGGACCGCAGTCAGGACAGTCAGGACCGTCAGGACCGTCAGGACCGTCAGGACAGTCAGGACAGTCAGGACAGTCAGGACCGCAGTCTGGACAGTCAGGACCGCAGTCAGGACCGCAGTCAGGACCGCAGTCAGGACAGTCAGGACTGCAGTCAGGACAGTCAGGACCGCAGTCGTAACCGCATTCAGGACCGCAGTCAGGACCGCAGTCAGGACCGCAGTCAAGACAGTCAGGACAGTCAGAACAGTCAGGACAGTCAGGACAGTCAGGACTGCAGTCAGGACAGTCAGGACAGTCAGGACCGCAGTCAGGACAGTCAGGACAGTCAGGACCGCAGTCGGGACCGCAGTCAGGACCGCAGTCAGGACCGCAGTCAAGACAGTCAGGACAGTCAGAACAGTCAGAACAGTCAGGACCGCAGTCGGGACCGCAGTCGGGATCGCAGTCGGGACCGCAGTCAGGACCGCAGTCAGGACCGTCAGGACCGCAGTCCGGACAGTCAGGACAGTCAGGACAGTCAGGACTGCAGTCAAGACAGTCAGGACAGTCAGGACCGCAGTCGGGACCGCAGTCGGGACAGCAGTCGGGACAGCAGTTGGGACCGTAAGGACAGGACAGTAAGGACAGTCAGGACAGTCAGGACCGCAGTCAGGACCGCAGTCAGGACAATCAGGACAGTCAGGACAGTCAGGACCGCAGTCGGGACCGCAGTCGGGACAGCAGTCGGGACAGCAGTTGGGACCGTAAGGACAGGACAGTAAGGACAGTCAGGACAGTCAGGACCGCAGTCAGGACCGCATTCAGGACAGTCAGGACAGTCAGGACAGTCAGGACCGCAGTCAGGACTGTCAGGACAGTCAGGACAGTCAGGACCGCAGTCAGGACAGTCAGAACAGTCAGGACAGTCAGGACAGTCAGGACCGCAGTCTGGACAGTCAGGACAGTCAGGACAGTCAGGACAGTCAGGACCGCAGTCTGGACAGTCAGGACAGTCAGGACAGTCAGGACAGTCAGGACCGCAGTCTGGACAGTCAGGACAGTCAGGACAGTCAGGACCGCAGTCTGGACAGTCAGGACCGCAGTCAGGACCGCAGTCAGGACCGCAGTCAGGACCGCAGTCAGGACAGTCAGGACTGCAGTCAGGACAGTCAGGACCGCAGTCGTAACCGCATTCAGGACCGCAGTCAGGACCGCAGTCAGGACAGTCAGGACAGTCAGGACCGCAGTCGGGACCGCAGTCAGGACCGCAGTCAGGACCGCAGTCAAGACAGTCAGGACAGTCAGAACAGTCAGAACAGTCAGGACCGCAGTCGGGACCGCAGTCGGGACCGCAGTCGGGACCGTAGTCGGGACCGCAGTCGGGATCGCAGTCGGGACCGCAGTCAGGACCGTCAGGACCGCAGTCCGGACAGTCAGGACAGTCAGGACAGTCAGGACAGTCAGGACCGCAGTCGGGACCGCAGTCGGGACAGCAGTCGGGACAGCAGTCGGGACAGCAGTTGGGACCGTAAGGACAGGACAGTAAGGACAGTCAGGACAGTCAGGACCGCAGTCAGGACCGCAGTCAGGACAGTCAGGACAGTCAGGACAGTCAGGACCGCAGTCGGGACCGCAGTCGGGACAGCAGTCGGGACAGCAGTTGGGACCGTAAGGACAGGACAGTAAGGACAGTCAGGACAGTCAGGACCGCAGTCAGGACTGTCAGGACCGTCAGGACAGTCAGGACCGCAGTCAGGACCGCAGTCTGGACCGCAGTCAGGACCGCAGTCAGGACCGCAGTCTGGACCGCAGTCTGGACATTCAGGACCGCAGTCAGGACAGTCAGAACAGTCAGGACAGTCAGGACAGTCAGGACCGCAGTCTGGACAGTCAGGACAGTCAGGACAGTCAGGACAGTCAGGACCGCAGTCTGGACAGTCAGGACAGTCAGGACAGTCAGGACCGCAGTCTGGACAGTCAGGACCGCAGTCAGGACCGCAGTCAGGACAGTCAGGACTGCAGTCAGGACAGTCAGGACCGCAGTCGTAACCGCATTCAGGACCGCAGTCAGGACCGCAGTCAGGACCGCAGTCAGGACCGCAGTCAGGACCGCAGTCAAGACAGTCAGGACAGTCAGAACAGTCAGGACAGTCAGGACAGTCAGGACAGTCAGGACTGCAGTCAGGACAGTCAGGACAGTCAGGACCGCAGTCGGGACCGCAGTCAGGACCGCAGTCAAGACAGTCAGGACAGTCAGAACAGTCAGAACAGTCAGGACCGCAGTCGGGACCGCAGTCGGGATCGCAGTCGGGATCGCAGTCGGGACCGCAGTCGGGATCGCAGTCAGGACCGTCAGGACTGCAGTCCGGACAGTCAGGACAGTCAGGACTGCAGTCAAGACAGTCAGGACAGTCAGGACCGCAGTCGGGACCGCAGTCGGGACAGCAGTCGGGACAGCAGTCGGGACAGCAGTTGGGACCGTAAGGACAGGACAGTCAGGACAGTCAGGACCGCAGTCAGGACCGCAGTCAGGACAGTCAGGACAGTCAGGACAGTCAGGACTGTTAGGACAGTCAGGACAGTCAGGACCGCAGTCAGGACCGCAGTCTGGACAGTCAGGACCGCAGTCAGGACAGTCAGGACAGTCAGGACCGCAGTCTGGACAGTCAGGACAGTCAGGACAGTCAGGACCGCAGTCTGGACAGTCAGGACAGTCAGGACAGTCAGGACCGCAGTCTGGACAGTCAGGAAAGTCAGGACAGTCAGGACCGCAGTCTGGACAGTCAGGACCGCAGTCAGGACCGCAGTCAGGACCGCAGTCAGGACCGCAGTCAGGACCGCAGTCAAGACTGCAGTCAGGACAGTCGGGACAGTCAGGACAGTCAGGACAGTCAGGACCGCAGTCAGGACTGCAGTCAGGACTGCAGTCAGGACTGCAGTCAGGACAGTCAGGACCGCAGTCAGGACAGTCAGAACAGTCAGGACAGTCAGGACCGCAGTCTGGACAGTCAGGACAGTCAGGACAGTCAGGACCGCAGTCATGACTGCAGTCAGGACAGTCAGGACAGTCAGGACAGTCAGGACCGCAGTCAGGACTGCAGTCAGGACTGCAGTCAGGACAGTCAGGACAGTCAGGACAGTCAGGACCGCAGTCAGGACCGGAGTCAGGACCGCAGTCAGGACCGCAGTCAGGACCGCAGTCAGGACAGTCAGGACAGTCAGGACCACAGTCAGGAAAGTCAGGACAGTCAGGACATTCAGAATAGTCAGGACCGCAGTCAGGGCAGTCAGGACAGTCAGGACCGCAGTCAGGGCAGTCAGGACAGTCAGGACCGCAGTCAGGACAGTCAGGACAGTATGGACCGCAGTCAGGACAGTCAGGACCGCAGTCAGGAAAGTCAGGACAGTCAGGACAGTCAGGACCACAGTCAGGAAAGTCAGGACAGTCAGGACAGTCAGAACAGTCAGGACAGTCAGGACCGCAGTCAGGACCGCAGTCAGGACCGCAGTCAGGACAGTCAGGACAGTCAGGACCGCAGTCAGGACCGCAGTCAGGACAGTCAGGACAGTCAGGACAGTCAGGACAGTCAGGACCGCAGTCAGGACAGTCAGGACCGTCAGGACAGTCAGGACAGTCAGGACAGTCAGGACAGTCAGGACCGCAGTCAGGACTGTCAGGACAGTCAGGACAGTCAGGACCGCAGTCAGGACCGCAGTCTGGACAGTCAGGACCGCAGTCAGGACAGTCAGGACCGTCAGGACCGTCAGGACCGTCAGGACAGTCAGGACAGTCAGGACAGTCAGGACCGCAGTCTGGACAGTCAGGACCGCAGTCAGGACCGCAGTCAGGACCGCAGTCAGGACAGTCAGGACTGCAGTCAGGACAGTCAGGACCGCAGTCGTAACCGCATTCAGGACCGCAGTCAGGACCGCAGTCAGGACCGCAGTCAAGACAGTCAGGACAGTCAGGACAGTCAGGACTGCAGTCAGGACAGTCAGGACAGTCAGGACAGTCAGGACAGTCAGGACCGCAGTCGGGACCGCAGTCAGGACCGCAGTCAGGACCGCAGTCAAGACAGTCAGGACAGTCAGAACAGTCAGAACAGTCAGGACCGCAGTCGGGACCGCAGTCGGGATCGCAGTCGGGACCGCAGTCAGGACCGCAGTCAGGACCGTCAGGACCGCAGTCCGGACAGTCAGGACAGTCAGGACAGTCAGGACTGCAGTCAAGACAGTCAGGACAGTCAGGACCGCAGTCGGGACCGCAGTCGGGACAGCAGTCGGGACAGCAGTTGGGACCGTAAGGACAGGACAGTAAGGACAGTCAGGACAGTCAGGACCGCAGTCAGGACCGCAGTCAGGACAATCAGGACAGTCAGGACAGTCAGGACCGCAGTCGGGACCGCAGTCGGGACAGCAGTCGGGACAGCAGTTGGGACCGTAAGGACAGGACAGTAAGGACAGTCAGGACAGTCAGGACCGCAGTCAGGACCGCATTCAGGACAGTCAGGACAGTCA
Organism: Odontesthes bonariensis; assembly: GCF_027942865.1. Taxonomy (NCBI): domain Eukaryota; kingdom Metazoa; phylum Chordata; class Actinopteri; order Atheriniformes; family Atherinopsidae; genus Odontesthes; species Odontesthes bonariensis. The sequence continues at coordinate 32,070,312 of NC_134524.1, read as the reverse complement.
GGACAGTCAGGACCGCAGTCAGGACTGTCAGGACAGTCAGGACAGTCAGGACCGCAGTCAGGACAGTCAGAACAGTCAGGACAGTCAGGACAGTCAGGACCGCAGTCTGGACAGTCAGGACAGTCAGGACAGTCAGGACAGTCAGGACCGCAGTCTGGACAGTCAGGACAGTCAGGACAGTCAGGACAGTCAGGACCGCAGTCTGGACAGTCAGGACCGCAGTCAGGACCGCAGTCAGGACCGCAGTCAGGACCGCAGTCAGGACAGTCAGGACTGCAGTCAGGACAGTCAGGACCGCAGTCGTAACCGCATTCAGGACCGCAGTCAGGACCGCAGTCAGGACAGTCAGGACAGTCAGGACCGCAGTCGGGACCGCAGTCAGGACCGCAGTCAGGACCGCAGTCAAGACAGTCAGGACAGTCAGAACAGTCAGAACAGTCAGGACCGCAGTCGGGACCGCAGTCGGGACCGCAGTCGGGACCGTAGTCGGGACCGCAGTCGGGATCGCAGTCGGGACCGCAGTCAGGACCGTCAGGACCGCAGTCCGGACAGTCAGGACAGTTAGGACAGTCAGGACAGTCAGGACCGCAGTCGGGACCGCAGTCGGGACAGCAGTCGGGACAGCAGTCGGGACAGCAGTTGGGACCGTAAGGACAGGACAGTAAGGACAGTCAGGACAGTCAGGACCGCAGTCAGGACCGCAGTCAGGACAGTCAGGACAGTCAGGACAGTCAGGACCGCAGTCGGGACCGCAGTCGGGACAGCAGTCGGGACAGCAGTTGGGACCGTAAGGACAGGACAGTAAGGACAGTCAGGACAGTCAGGACCGCAGTCAGGACTGTCAGGACAGTCAGGACAGTCAGGACCGCAGTCAGGACCGCAGTCTGGACCGCAGTCAGGACCGCAGTCAGGACCGCAGTCTGGACCGCAGTCTGGACATTCAGGACCGCAGTCAGGACAGTCAGAACAGTCAGGACAGTCAGGACAGTCAGGACCGCAGTCTGGACAGTCAGGACAGTCAGGACAGTCAGGACAGTCAGGACCGCAGTCTGGACAGTCAGGACAGTCAGGACAGTCAGGACCGCAGTCTGGACAGTCAGGACCGCAGTCAGGACCGCAGTCAGGACAGTCAGGACTGCAGTCAGGACAGTCAGGACCGCAGTCGTAACCGCATTCAGGACCGCAGTCAGGACCGCAGTCAGGACCGCAGTCAGGACCGCAGTCAAGACAGTCAGGACAGTCAGAACAGTCAGGACAGTCAGGACAGTCAGGACAGTCAGGACTGCAGTCAGGACAGTCAGGACAGTCAGGACCGCAGTCGGGACCGCAGTCAGGACCGCAGTCAAGACAGTCAGGACAGTCAGAACAGTCAGAACAGTCAGGACCGCAGTCGGGACCGCAGTCGGGATCGCAGTCGGGATCGCAGTCGGGACCGCAGTCGGGATCGCAGTCAGGACCGTCAGGACTGCAGTCCGGACAGTCAGGACAGTCAGGACTGCAGTCAAGACAGTCAGGACAGTCAGGACCGCAGTCGGGACCGCAGTCGGGACAGCAGTCGGGACAGCAGTCGGGACAGCAGTCGGGACAGCAGTTGGGACCGTAAGGACAGGACAGTCAGGACAGTCAGGACCGCAGTCAGGACCGCAGTCAGGACAGTCAGGACAGTCAGGACAGTCAGGACTGTTAGGACAGTCAGGACAGTCAGGACCGCAGTCAGGACCGCAGTCTGGACAGTCAGGACCGCAGTCAGGACAGTCAGGACAGTCAGGACCGCAGTCTGGACAGTCAGGACAGTCAGGACAGTCAGGACCGCAGTCTGGACAGTCAGGACAGTCAGGACAGTCAGGACCGCAGTCTGGACAGTCAGGAAAGTCAGGACAGTCAGGACCGCAGTCTGGACAGTCAGGACCGCAGTCAGGACCGCAGTCAGGACCGCAGTCAGGACCGCAGTCAGGACCGCAGTCAAGACTGCAGTCAGGACAGTCGGGACAGTCAGGACAGTCAGGACAGTCAGGACCGCAGTCAGGACTGCAGTCAGGACAGTCAGGACAGTCAGGACCGCAGTCAGGACCGCAGTCAGGACCGCAGTCAGGACCGTCAGGACAGTCAGGACAGTCAGGACAGTCAGGACCACAGTCAGGAAAGTCAGTACAGTCAGGACAGTCAGGACAGTCAGAACAGTCAGGACAGTCAGGACCGCAGTCAGGACAGCAGTCAGGACAGTCAGGACAGTCAGGACAGTCAGGACCGCAGTCAGGACTGCAGTCTGGACAGTCAGGACCGCAGTCAGGACAGTCAGAACAGTCAGGACCGTCAGGACAGTCAGGACAGTCAGGACAGTCAGGACCGCAGTCTGGACAGTCAGGACAGTCAGGACAGTCAGGACCGCAGTCTGGACAGTCAGGAAAGTCAGGACAGTCAGGACCGCAGTCTAGACAGTCAGGACCGCAGTCAGGACCGCAGTCAAGACTGCAGTCAGGACAGTCAGGACAGTCAGGACCGCAGTCAGGACTGCAGTCAGGACAGTCAGGACAGTCAGGACCGCAGTCAGGACCGCAGTCAGGACCGTCAGGACAGTCAGGACAGTCAGGACCACAGTCAGGAAAGTCAGTACAGTCAGGACAGTCAGAACAGTCAGGACAGTCAGGACCGCAGTCAGGACCGCAGTCAGGACCGCAGTCAGGACCGCAGTCAGGACCGTCAGGACAGTCAGGACAGTCAGGACCACAGTCAGGAAAGTCAGTACAGTCAGGACATTCAGAATAGTCAGGACCGCAGTCAGGAAAGTCAGGACAGTCAGGACAGTCAGGACCACAGTCAGGAAAGTCAGGACAGTCAGGACAGTCAGAACAGTCAGGACAGTCAGGACCGCAGTCAGGACCGCAGTCAGGACAGTCAGGACAGTCAGGACCGCAGTCAGGACCGCAGTCAGAACCGCAGTGAGGACCGCAGTCAGGACAGTCAGGACAGTCAGGACCGCAGTCAGGACAGTCAGGACAGTCAGGACCGCAGTCAGGACCGCAGTCAGGACAGTCAGGACAGTAAGGACAGTCAGGAAGGTCAGGACCGCAGTCAGGACCGCAGTCAGGACCGCAGTCAGGACAGTCAGGACAGTCAGGACCGCAGTCAGGACAGTCAGGACCGCAGTCAGGACCACAGTCTGGACAGTCAGGACCGCAGTCAGGACCGCAGTCTGGACAGTCAGGACTGCAGTCAGGACAGTCAGAACAGTCAGGACCGTCAGGACAGTCAGGACAGTCAGGACAGTCAGGACCGCAGTCTGGACAGTCAGGAAAGTCAGGACAGTCAGGACCGCAGTCTGGACAGTCAGGACCGCAGTCTTGACCGCAGTCTGGACCGCAGTCAGGACCGCAGTCAGGACCGCAGTCAGGACAGTCAGGACCGCAGTCAGGACCACAGTCTGGACAGTCAGGACCGCAGTCAGGACCGCAGTCAGGACAGTCAGGACTGCAGTCAGGACAGTCCGGACCGCAGTCAGGACAGTCAGGACCGCAGTCGTAACCGCATTCAGGACCGCAGTCAGGACCGCAGTCAGGACCGCAGTCAGGACCGCAGTCAGGACCGCAGTCCAGACAGTCAGGACAGTCAGGACAGTCAGGACAGTCAGGACCGCAGTCAGGACCGCAGTCAGGACAGTCAGGACAGTCAAGACAGTCAGGACTGCAGTCAGGACAGTCAGGACCGCAGTCAGGACAGTCAGGACCGCAGTCCGGACAGTCAGGACAGTCAGGACAGTCAGGACAGTCAAGACAGTCAGGACTGCAGTCAGGACAGTCAGGACCGCAGTCAGGACAGTCAGGACAGTCAGGACAGTCAGGACCGCAGTCGAGACCGCAGTCAGGACCGCAGTCAGGACCGCAGTCAGGACCGCAGTCAAGACAGTCAGGACAGTCAGAACAGTCAGAACAGTCGGGACCGCAGTCGGGATCGCAGTCGGGACCGCAGTCAGGACCGCATTCAGGACCGTCAGGACCGCAGTCCGGACAGTCAGGACAGTCAGGACTGCAGTCAAGACAGTCAGGACAGTCAGGACCGCAGTCGGGACCGCAGTCGGGACAGCAGTCAGGACAGCAGTCGGGACAGCAGTCAGGACAGCAGTCAGGACAGTCAGAACAGTCAGAACAGTCAGGACAGTCAGGACCGCAGTCGGGACCGCAGTCGGGACCGCAGTCGGGACCGCAGTCGGGTCGTCCAGCACCCGTACCCTCTTCTTCCTCTGCCATGTCTTTGGAATGTTTGCATAATGGGACTTTGCTTTCTTGAAAAATGGATGTATGTCCCTTAAAAAAGTCTTAAAGACAGCATAGGTTGCTATAAACATCAGGCTTCTTCTTTGCACAGAAAACTTTGAGGTGGCTTTTGTGAGTTTCTGTATTTGAGTTCTTGATAAAATGTTCCCACAGTAACCCCTGGCTTTGCATGCTGGTTCTTGATACATTGATGTTTGAGGGATCAGAGATCACAGGCTTTCCTTCAGATTCCTTGAATGGTGTAATGATATTCTGTACTGTGGAGGACTAAACAGGCTAATATGATCAATTGAACATAATTGTTTTTTAAATATCTTATCACATCTTTTTTTTCACATCCGTTAATATCAGCTCATCTTTGCTCTTCAAATTCTCAGCCCTGGGTGAATAGTGCTGCCATAAGTAGCAGGACAGTAGTCAGGACAGTCAGGACCGCAGTCAGGACAGTCAGGACAGTCAGGACCGCAGTCAGGACCGCAGTCAGGACCGCAGTCAGGACCGCAGTCAGGACCGCAGTCAGGACAGTCAGGACAGTCAGGACCGCAGTCAGGACTGTCAGGACAGTCAGGACAGTCAGGACCGCAGTCAGGACCGCAGTCTGGACAGTCAGGAAAGTCAGGAAAGTCAGGACAGTCAGGACCGCAGTCTGGACAGTCAGGACCGCAGTCAGGACCGCAGTCAGGACCGCAGTCAGGACTGCAGTCAGGACTGCAGTCAGGACAGTCAGGACAGTCAGGACCGCAGTCAGGACCGCAGTCAGGACTGCAGTCAGGACACTCAGGACAGTCAGGACCGCAGTCAGGACCGCAGTCAGGACCGTCAGGACAGTCAGGACAGTCAGGACAGTCAGGACCACAGTCAGGAAAGTCAGGACAGTCAGGACATTCAGAATAGTCAGGACCGCAGTCAGGACAGTCAGGACAGTCAGGACCGCAGTCAGGACAGTCAGGACAGTCAGGACTGCAGTCAGGACAGTCAGGACAGTCAGGACCGCAGTCAGGACAGTCAGGACAGTCAGGACAGTCAGGACCGCAGTCAGGACAGTCAGGACAGTCAGGACAGTCAGGACCGCAGTCAGGACCGCAGTCAGGACAGTCAGGACAGTAAGGACAGTCAGGACAGTCAGGACCGCAGTCAGGACCGCAGTCAGGACAGTCAGGACAGTCAGGACCGCAGTCAGGACCGCAGTCTGGACAGTCAGGACCGCAGTCAGGACAGTCAGGACCGTCAGGACAGTCAGGACAGTCAGGACAGTCAGGACCGCAGTCTGGACAGTCAGGAAAGTCAGGACAGTCAGGACTGCAGTCTGGACAGTCAGGACCGCAGTCAGGACCGCAGTCAGGACTGCAGTCAGGACAGTCAGGACAGTCAGGACCGCAGTCAGGACCGCAGTCAGGACCGCAGTCAGGACCGTCAGGACAGTCAGGACAGTCAGGACCACAGTCAGGAAAGTCAGGACAGTCAGGACATTCAGAATAGTCAGGACCTTAGTCAGGACAGTCAGGACAGTCAGGACCGCAGTCAGGACAGTCAGGACAGTCAGGACAGTCAGGACTGCAGTCAGGACCGCAGTCAGGAAAGTCAGGACAGTCAGGACAGTCAGGACCACAGTCAGGAAAGTCAGGACAGTCAGGACAGTCAGGACAGTCAGAACAGTCAGGACAGTCAGGACCGCAGTCAGGACCGCAGTCAGGACCGTCAGGACAGTCAGGACTGCAGTCAGGACCACAGTCAGGACAGTCAGGACAGTCAGGACCGCAGTCAGGACAGTCAGGACAGTCAGGACCACAGTCAGGACCGCAGTCAGGACCGCAGTCAGGACCGCAGTCAGGACAGTCAGGACAGTCAGGACAGTCAGGACCACAGTCAGGACCGCAGTCAGGACCGCAGTCAGGACAGTCAGGACAGTCAGGACCGCAGTCAGGACTGTCAGGACAGTCAGGACAGTCAGGACCGCAGTCAGGACAGTCAGGACAGTCAGGACCGCAGTCAGGACCGCAGTCTGGACAGTCAGGACCGCAGTCAGGACCGCAGTCTGGACAGTCAGGACCGCAGTCAGGACAGTCAGAACAGTCAGGACCGTCAGGACAGTCAGGACAGTCAGGACAGTCAGGACAGTCAGGACCACAGTCAGGACCGCAGTCAGGACCGCAGTCAGGACAGTCAGGACAGTCAGGACCGCAGTCAGGACTGTCAGGACAGTCAGGACAGTCAGGACCGCAGTCAGGACAGTCAGGACAGTCAGGACCGCAGTCAGGACCGCAGTCTGGACAGTCAGGACCGCAGTCAGGACCGCAGTCTGGACAGTCAGGACCGCAGTCAGGACAGTCAGAACAGTCAGGACCGTCAGGACAGTCAGGACAGTCAGGACAGTCAGGACCGCAGTCTGGACAGTCAGGACAGTCAGGACAGTCAGGATAGTCAGGACCGCAGTCTGGACAGTCAGGAAAGTCAGGACAGTCAGGACCGCAGTCTGGACAGTCAGGACCCCAGTCTGGACCGCAGTCTGGACCGCAGTCTGGACCGCAGTCAGGACTGCAGTCAGGACAGTCAGGACCGCAGTCGGGACCGCAGTCGGGACCGCAGTCGGGACCGCAGTCGGGACCGCAGTCGGGTCGTCCAGCACCCGTACCCTCTTCTTCCTCTGCCATGTCTTTGGAATGTTTGCAGAATGGGACTTTGCTTTCTTGAAAAATGGATGTATGGCCCTTAAAAAAGTCTTAAAGACAGCATAGGTTGCTATAAACATCAGGCTTCTTCTTTGCACAGAAAACTTTGAGGTGGCTTTTGTGAGTTTCTGTATTTGAGTTCTTGATAAAATGTTCCCACAGTAACCCCTGGCTTTGCATGCTGGTTCTTGATACATTGATGTTTGAGGGATCAGAGATCACAGGCTTTCCTTCAGATTCCTTGAATGGTGTAATGATATTCTGTACTGTGGAGGACTAAACAGGCTAATATGATCAATTGAACATAATTGTTTTTTAAATATCTTATCACATCTTTTTTTTCACATCTGTTAATATCAGCTCATCTTTGCTCTTCAAATTCTCAGCCCTGGGTGAATAGTGCTGCCATAAGTAGCAGGACAGTAGTCAGGACAGTCAGGACCGCAGTCAGGACAGTCAGGACAGTCAGGACCGCAGTCAGGACCGCAGTCAGGACCGCAGTCAGGACAGTCAGGACAGTAA